>NC_137463.1:44197120-44214620 GCF_964235325.1 Thermobia domestica | reverse complement strand
ACAAGACGAACATGATGACCCCCCCCCCCACACACACACAACGTTGAGCGAAGAGTTAACTATTACGAGAGAAAACTAAAAGACTATTATTATAGAAGAAAGAATACACACAGAAGGGTTCTCAACCCCACCTTGAGAGCTTAAGCATCCACCAATCATCCACTGTGCTTTAGAAAGAATAAAGCCGACTGTTTCACATGTGGCAGCAAGTACTGAAGCTTTCAGAAGAGTAATGAGTAACAAGTTTCTGCCATTTTCCATTTATTTTTACATTTTTCTTAGAAAACTGCCAATGCAAAACATAAATCACATGAAAAAGTCACTTTACCTCCCGAAAAAGTGACTTTTAGTGACAAATTTGAAAAAAGTAACTTTTAGTGACCAAGTTAAAAAAAGTAACTTTTAATTTAAAAAGTCACACGCTATGAGCCCTGCAATATAGAAGAGGAAAGAAAATAGAACAGGTGACTAGTTTTCGATACCTAGGTAGTATTATTTGTGATGAAATGAAGTGTGAACGCAAAATAAAAGCAAGAATAGGAATGGCGAAAGAATCGTGTAAGAGGGCGAAAAATATTTCGTCGGTGCTTGATTAAAGAGTTGAGAAAAAGACTCGATAAAATGCTTTGTGTGGAGTACTGTACTGTATAAGTCAGAAACACGGGTATTACGCAAAAATGACTTGAACCTTTAGAAATGTGGGTATGGAGAAGAGTGGAACGGAATTCGCTAGGTCGAGCACAAGACGAATGACAGTGTGTTAGAAATGGCGGGGGAAAAAAGAATAATTTTAAATATTATTAGGAAGAAGAATAGAAACTGGTTGGGACATTGGCTAAGAAGGAACTGTATCATGAGGGACGTGCTAGGCGGCATGGTGGCAGGAAAGGGGAAGGGGACGAAGAAGACTACGAGTAATGGACGATATCGAAACAGAAAAATCATGCGTGAAGGCGAAGAGGTTAGCGGAAGACTATGGAACATGGAAGTTTTTCAGGTGCGGCAAGTGACCTGCCAATAATGGCAGAATGTCTATGATGGTGATGATGATATATATAAAGTTATTATTTAATTTAATATGATTATCAAATAGCAACATAAGATGAATGTCACAAAATTGAACTTGAATGAAGAAAGAATATTTAAATTGATTAGAAGAAACTAGTAAAATGAAAGCATCAGAATTCCAGTACATTTCAATGAAAACACAAAAATAGTTCCCATATTAATCAATGGGTTAAAAAATAAAGATGGCGCGGGTGTTCGACAATGTTGATACTTGCAAAATACAATTAAATAAAATTAATATTATTTTCAAGGGCCTTCACATAATGGAGAAACCAAATTTCTGGGCTACAAAAGACTTAGCAACAAGTCGTCGAGAGTAGAAAAGATCTTTCAAAACGCTTACCAACGTCTTTAAAGAAAACCTTACAACCTCCCTCTGTAAGTTTCTTGTTTGTACAAAATAATACTATTGAGTAAGCAAGTCTCATCTTTCTCACTTAGTTCGTCACTAAAGCCTGCAACATCGTGATTTAAAGACGTATTGTCTGACAACCAACGCCATGGCCCTGACATCTCATGGCGGCACATATTACACTTTTATCCATTTCCTACGAATGCAAACGCCTGACGACTCCCTACACCCAAGTTAACGTCGCATTCGGTGACAAGTACCAGTAACTTCGCACAAAAATTCTTTTAAATACAGCTATCGATCCCACAGTTCGAATATGCACTGAACTCGAACCTGAATGAAATCAGTCTTCATGGGAAAGATATATATATATATATATATATATATATATATATATATATATATATATATATATATATATATATATATATATATATATAAAACTAATTATAACGCGAAATTTTATTAAATTACAGTGAGATGAATCAGTCCGTTAATGAGATGAACGCTCAATGATCTATAACGCATAAAATGCATTACCTGAGCGCTCACTGCTTTGAATAAAAAATGGAATGAAATCTTTCAGTTTTATGTCCCACGATTATGCCATCTAGATTAAAGGAGACGCTGATGATGAGTAATGAATGCAATAGTGGAATGCATAGTGGGAGGAAATGGAAAAACCCCGAGAAAACACCTCACACACGCACCACAAAGACTTTGTCCACCACAAGGTCTACTTGGCGCAAGCTGGAATCGAACCAGGATCCCACGCAGTGGCGGATCTACAAGATAAAAACTGGAAAGCTAGAACCCAGACTATAATATCACGACTTCCCTATAAACTTTCAAAAATATATAAATAACAGCTTAAATTAGTTTTGTCACTCTAAAACCTGGGGGCCTAGACCCCCCGGAATAGATTTGAATGAAATTAGTAGTTGTTATACAGATGTGTAGATGGCGAGAATTGACTACACCTAGTGGCGCCGTCACGGCAAACGTAAGAACTAAATGTTTCTACGCGTTTTCACCAGACTGCATCGCTTCAGTGCTTAGCCGAAGTAACAAGAGATAGGGTGATTCAGACAACACAAACTATTTTAGTAATATTTTTTCTAAATACTAAATAATTACGTAGATAAATTTTAATATTATTCTTAGATCCCTTAGAACATTTAAAACGGAAAAATAAATAAGAACCAGGACGGCTAAGTATCCTTAATATTTTAGAACAACACACCTCGTACAATATTTTGGGTACTAAATGTAATTGGTAGTACGTGTGAACCATTTGTTTAAATAATTATTCCTTGTTGAATATTTGAACTGGTTGCAGAAAGGACCAAAGTCACATTTTCCTGAAATTAGGGTTTACGAACTTTTTCGATTTTTCTAGAGGTAGACATAACTTTGTGTATACAAAGGGCAAGTGTAGGAAGTGTTACCAACGGTGTTAACAGGTTGAGCGCAAGAAAAGTCTACAGCCCTGGATTTGAACAGTTTTTCTTTGAAATGAAATGAAATGAAATCTTTAAGTTTTACGTCCCACGCTTATGCCGGTTAGGCTAAAGGAGACGGTGATAATGAGAGATGAGTGAAATGGTGGAATGAAGGAAGTGGGAGGAAACGGGAGAACCCCGAGAAAACCCACGAGCACGGTGTTCGTCCACCACAAAGTTCACTTGGCGAGGGCTGGGATCGAACCCGGGACCCCAAGCACCAGAGGTGAACGCTCTACCACTGAGCCACCGCGCCCCCCCAGTTTTTCTTTGGTATCTCAATACTACACAGAATGAACCTAAGTCCTTTCTGCAATCACCAATTAATTTAAAGAAACAGATTTGTAGCCAAAATTTGTTATCAATAGTGAACAGCAACGACTGTGAGAAGTTTGATCCCCATGTAAAACAAATGTCAAAAAATAAAAAAATAAAATAAATAAATAAAATCGAAGAAAAATTCGACATGATACAGCTTTTTCGCTAATTGACTTCAATAAATTAGTTTAATATTTTAATTCTAATTTATTACATAAATCTTGGCATAATAGTACTATTTGGCAGCCATTCAAAGTTTATTTTGATTAACGCATTTCCTCCAAGCCAATTCTATACATAAAAGCGTTGTTCAGAAATGTATTTTGAAATTCCTTTCAGTTATCTTTACATGCGCAATTCATCGATGCTAAGATGTTTTCACACTCTTAGCAATTACGAACTAAGAGCTAAACGGATACTCCTAATGAACGTCAAGTAGATAAGATTGTTATAATGAACACTGTTAACATGATATTAGTTGCCCTACTTCACGCTTCAAAAGTCCTTCATTTTATCGATCCTAAACAGCCATCCTGTGCTATTTTCATGGGGAACTTGTCGAAGGCATATTCATTGATATTTATATTGGTAAGAATAAGAGTAAGATATTAGAATTGGATTCCTTACACTGCAAAAAAGGTAAAATTCAGTAACGAGTATGCCACGGAAGTTAATATTGTATAGATAACTTGCAAACACGGTAATAAAAGCACAAGGGTAAAATTAGTAACACGGTGGCAATATTTATTCGTCGCCTCTTATAAACTAATTAATAATATAATCTGGTCTCGTAGTGGCACGACCTTTAACTGCAACAAAACACTGAGAAAGCAAAAATAGTAGTCTTGTTCAAAATACTGACCACTGACTTCTTTTTAAAGAAAATCTTGGACTCTTCTTCGTACGCGGAAGTACTGTATATTAGACTCTTCTTCGTACGCGGAAGTATATTAAACACGGGTGAGTCATTTTGGGTTGTTTAAGGTCATTATCTCAAACCCAAATACAGAACTGAGCCCTCTTGTGGCTATGCGAACGCGCCTTAGGTGTAGGGTTCGGTTCCCGGAGGGAGCTTTTGTTGTTCGGATTCCACGTTAAGCTGCAGGTCTACATCTCACATAGCCTCAGTGCTGAAAGGGACGCTAACCTAAAAATAAAATATTAAACCAAATAGAGAACTGTTCTAGTTTTGATTATTAAAATAACGCCTAGTAAAAAAATGCGTGGCATGCATGCATACATACATACATACACACACACACACACACACACACACACATATATATATATATATATATATATATATATATATATATATATATATATATATATATATATATATATATATATATATATATATATATGTGTGTGTGTGTGTGTGTGTGTGTGTGCTCTTTATCTGAACTACATGTTCTTTATCTACGAAATGAATAAAAATAATTTGCCCTCCACTTAAAAAATCCAATAAATTAGAATAAAATTCACTAATTTGTAGCTAATAGTGCCAAAATGAAAATGTTGAGTAGAGTCCATATTTTACTTCAGAACTGATGGGACATATAGGCACGCGCATTCTTCTGGGGATCCACAATGAATACTAGATGGCCTATTTTTCACTGAGCAGTGTTAGGCACATAGGCCACATTTTTACATTAAACCGAACTTTTCAATTTTTGGCACCTAGCACGGATTTTATATTCAGTCTACAAATATCCAACTGGTGCTCACTTTCAGCCGTGTCATTGAACCATGCACCTCTGAGCTCTATTTACTGAATACATTTGAGTTGCAAAATGACATCATAACACAGGGGCCGATCCAGGACCGACTTCTGGGGGGGGGGGTTGTCATACTGCTACTTTTAAGGGCTCCAAACTTTGGGATGGGTTTTATTTATATATATAAAATAAGAAAGTTTCCTCTTCTGGGGGGGATCGCCCCGATCGTCCCCCCTGGATCCGCCCCTGTAACGAAATAATATTGAGTTTCACTTCCCATTAAGTGCAATTATTTATTTTTATTTTATTTTTTTGCTCGAAATCCTAAACACTCCTCACACTAAAATGTAAATAAATTTCTGGAATCAATTAGACACAATCATAAACCCCAATTTACTCCTTACTAAAACAATTTGAATTGTGCACCACAATAATACATTTGAGTTTATTCATGACTCGGAGAAAGTATGTTGAATAAACACTACAATAGCATTTACTAAACTATACATTAGATTCAAATATCATAACTTCTGGCATTTTCCCTTATTACTTTCAGAAAGTACCGGTCAATTAACAAAACGGAATCCTTAAAACTCGTAATTTATGCTTTGTAGGTTAAAAAAGACAAATGATAAATAAAAGGGAATTGTAAGATTGATAGAATGATATGGAAGAAAATTAAAGAAAGAAAAAAAAAAAAACTGATACAGTGTTTGTCTACCACAGCCTGCGATCGGATCTGGCGGTTAATGTAAGCAGTGATTTCTGTCTTAGAGAAAAGTCCGTTGTTTTTACGTTGCTGAAATTTTTATTCATATCCCGAAGTTATCGTAAGACCTTACATGACAAAAGTATGCACTCTTTGCATCATTTGGCATAAATCGTACAATCTTTTGTTTACTTAATTTAAAACTAGAATCTTTAAAACAAAGGAGAAAACTAATATACATATATCACGATAGAAGGCATTCCACCATTTAGTGCACAAAGCATGCAAAATAATATAAAAACAGTACTTACATCTTCGTCGTCCTCAACACCATTGACAGAGGTTCTGAGTCTGGTCCGAGAAGAGGATGCAGCTGAAGTTTGGAAACGATAATGGGGCGGACTGGATCTAGAAGAGGACGGTTCAAGGGTTGGATTCGTTCGGCGTCCTGCCATAGGAGAGGCCGGAGCCTTTTCCTCGCTAGTGGAGGAGGCCGAACTAGAACTGTTGGCTTCCTCCTCAGAGTCGGAGGTCGACTCGGTATCAGGGACGGGTTTGGTGGGTTCAGTTGTAGGGGACGGCGAACCCGCGTGGAAAGTCCCCCTCCCATTCTGGACGTTCTGACTGTCGTCAAATCGACGACGTATCTCAGCAACAGATGGCCTATTTCCATTGTCATCATCTTCATTGTTGTCAGAATCGGATGTAACAGTATTATTGTTATTGTTGCTGGCTCTTGTACATTCGCCATTGCTGATAGTTACCTCTGTTGTCCTTTTGTAGTCGCTGCCACTGGTATAGCTGGAACCACCGACGCCTCTTGCTAGCCTGGAGGAGGTGGTTGTGGTTGTTGTCGAGCCGCTATTCGAGTCCAAGCTAGAACCCAGTCTATTTAAAGTTCTACTCCGGATAGTACTTGTACCAATATCATTCAGGTAAGATCTCATCCGACTGGTTTCGACCCGGTCGTTAGTTTCCAGCCGATACTTGCTTGCCACATCTGTTGAAGTACGAGTAGCGCTATAATCTCTACTGGAACTTCTTTGTCGACTGATTGTTCCATAGCTTGAAATTCCTGAATCTCTGCTTCGGCTGGAATCTCTAGATCTAAATGTAGAAGTAGTAGATTCTCGCGTCTCACTTCGATCACGTGAATACCGACTGGGTTCTTTGGATTCTCTACCAGAATCTGAGGTTAATTCGGATGAAGTGGAGTTTTGTCGTGAATATAATGATCGTGATGGTGAAGTCCTTACTGATGTGGAGGTAGAAACCTGGAACGGTATTCGGAAGTGTAAGTACTACTACTGCTGGAGCTCGACTTGTAATCCAAAGAAGGTCGTGGAGGACGTGAGGCCAGATAAGATGATGCACTTGTATACGAAGACGCAATACTATAAGGTCGTTCGACACTCGAAGTTCGATACTCAGAAAAGCGGCTCGCAAAGGATGGTGAGGTATAGGATCTGCGGGTGATGGACGGTGACGGAACAGGCATTCTGGATGTGTAGCTCACTGGTTCCGACACCGTCACATCCCCGCTGGAGTATGGCATGAGAAAGGCTAGGTCACGCCGGGTTAAAAAAGGGATAGGCGCGAACAAGAGTTGACGGTAGTAGTCAGAACATGAAGATCTAACCGGTTCACCTGCCTATGGTTAAATTCTGTGCCGCCACCAGAATCTGAAATTAGAAAGAAAAACATCAATAAGTGAAAGTTGTGAAAGTAAATTACACAGAAAATAATTAAGACATCTGTGTTTATATTTATAATGTTCTTTAACAATCAACTGATAGTGGAGAGTCCATGGTTTATGTAAGTACGAGATTTGCTCAAAAACATTCAAAGCTTATTTTGGGGTTAAAAAAAAAATGTAGTTACGAAGGCATGGTTTGATCACGTAAGTAATCCTAATGCGCATTCTTATTTTTTTTTTTTTCAGCCTACTGAAACAGTATCGCCGTCGGACCGTCGATGAGTAAGGAGGTGTGGGAGCCGTCGGAATTTCGTTTTTGACAAAATGACAAACACTTAAAACAATGCTAATCCATTAAATCTTGTGTCAAGGTTGAAGAACCCCACTTAACATGATCCACAAGATTAGACATGGCTTCTGAGAAGAAACATTTGATATAGACTTTCCTTGTGAAACCTGTACTTTGTCAGGCTTCCTACTCTCCCAACATTGCTCCATGCGATTTCAGGATTTTCCACGCTGAAAATGCCGCTGGAAGGAACCAGATTTTAGTCCGGAGAAGGATTCATGCACGATGGGACAGAGCAGGTGTGCAAAATTCCGAAGGAGACGTTCCAGCGCTGCTTCCAATAGTTTGAGATCCGTTAAGACAAGTACAGCAGCATAAAGGGACTATTTTGAAGATTATGTAATATTATGGTATCTGAACACACATTTTTTATTAATAAAATATACACTTTTATGAATAAAACTTGATACTTTAAAAAAAAAAACTCGTATTGCTAAAATTGAAGAAGGAAATATAACACATTGATCTCCGGAAAGACAATTTTTAGGTTATTGTAACTGTTCTTTTTGAAATTATATAAACCGAACGCAAACATGCAAAAAAAAAAATTCCATTTCAAAAATGAGTACTGTTATTTTCTGTTTGAAAATTGGCATGTAGTTAATCAATGAATTTATTCTTATTACGTTAATTATCGCAAATTCCTATAAAAAATGAAGGTAAACTTTAAAAAAATGCATAAATAGATAAATAAATAACGGAAAATATATGGATGTATAAAGAAATCAATATAGTAGTAAGTGTCTATGTTTCTGCTCAGGGCTTAATACTCGAAGTCACGCGATTGCTTCCGTTAAAGAACGCTATAGCGAGAAAAACGAAATCGAATTCTTTTTTAAGTGGACGAGTTAGCTAAATGCGGAAGACGCTAACCTCTGTATATAAAAAGTAAAAAAGAATGTTCTAACATGTGTTACAGAGAATTTCCACTGTGAAACTATAGACAATCTTAAGTAAACATGGGCTTTCGTTCATCTATCAACGATGAAAAACAAATTATTTAACCGGATGATGCAATTAGTTTAATCGGTCATTCACATCGCCGGGTGGACAGCATTCTTTTGACAACATTTCAAGAGTTTGATAACAATAAATCATAACTTTTGGTATTTCTCTTAAAAATACTAGCTTATAATACAGGATGCTTATAAAATATGTAACTAACGTAAGATCTAATCATTACGTTTTCTAAATGTTAATCGTACATGTTTACCACTTTTCTTCCTCAAATGTTTTACCAAATCTAATAAACTGTATGTTATCTAAATGTTAATTGTACTTTAAATATCTACAAATTCTCTTCCTCAAACGTTTAGAAATTTCATAAATAGTACTTTTGTGCTCCTTATTTTTCCTCCTCAAACGCTTCATATTATCTAAATTTTAATTGTACTTTACATGTTCACATCTTCTCTTTCTTGAACGTTTCACTGACATCTAATAAAACAACATATTATCTATAAGTGTACTCATGTCCAAAATTATTGTCGCATGCCTATTACCGTACTATGTTGTTGTACGGATATAATTTTATAACGAATTCGTCCGGTATTTCTTATAATGTTAGTATGCGTATAATGGGCAAAGACATGTATGTGGAAAATTTCATGTCAAAAGAGCAGTAAATAAGAACGATAAAACGAAAATAAAAGTTTCTTGTTTATTTAGCAACATTTTGTTTTAATTATTCTAATATCCGTATTTATAATTCTTTTCCTATGAAATTTACCACAAGTATACATTTCCCGATTATACACATAGTATCAGTATTAAAAGTATCCTGCAAAATCATCATCAAATTATATTCTTAAAGAAGACAGTTATAGAAATGCGACTATCATTTTGGACATGAGTTTACATATTAATCGTGCTTTACATACCCATCAATTTGATTCCTTAAAAGTTTTGCCTACATTAAACAAACACATATTTTCTAAATATTAACTGCACTTTTATCCCCTTCTTTTCTCTTCCCGAAACGTTTTGCTTTCTTAGGGCTAACACAAACTGTTCCACGTCTGTTCAACGAACTTCGTTATTGAATTCTCTCTCTCTATTCTCTCTCTCTCTCTGTGTGTGTGTGTGTATGTGTATGTGTATGTGTGTGTGTGTGTGTGTGTTATTTGGAATTTTTTCAATTTTGAGCCCTCCATCGATAGAGCATCAAAAACTATCTGAGAGAGTGATGGCATTTTTCGCGTCCCTCTTACCGTTCCCGTGATATTGACCCAAAAAATGGCCGATTTCGGGAGATTTAAGGAGCCATATCTTGGGAACCGTACGTCATAAGCAGACCACATTGATCAATACCTAAGAGGATGGTGAACATTTTGGTACCAAATAGTAACCGGTGGCCACTGAACAATTGGCCACCGTTCCCCAGATATTGGTCAAAAAAGTTCGGATTTCGGTATTTAAAGAGTCATATCTCGGGAACCGTAAGTCACAAAGAGATGATATTTTGCAAATTTTTTAATTTTGAACCCTCCACTTTGAGCATGTCTTCGTAAAACAACATATCATAGAAAGTGTAAAAGAACTCTTAAAAAAACAAAACACATGTGGGAAAAAAATGAGTTCTCCAAGGAAATTATAAATGGATAGATATAGGCTATTACAAGAATTGTTTAATAAGTATAAAGTACATAGAACAATTATTGGTATAAAGCCTATAGAAGCTAATAAGAAAAAATAATTCTTTTTAAGTTCGTTCTGGCAATGCTATTGAAGCATTTGCAACTGTTTTTTTTTCTTCTTGTTTAATATTTTGGAAACGAAATCAAAATATGCAAGCATCAATTCCTTTATCTGTTTGAATTTCTTATCATAGAACATATTTAATACACGAAACTGGTTTAGTTCTTTATAAGCTTTTGGTTCTAAAATCGATTTTTAAGAAAATCCCCTTTTCTATCTTATGGTCTATCTTATGGACATTGATATGCACATTTGTTGGAAACGTTGCAAGCATGACTGTACTTTACTAACTTCAACATCGAAAGATTCTAGTAAAGAGAGAGAGAGAGAAGCCATGTTACCTCTTATCTTACTTCACTTCTTCTGACTATCTGGAAGCGTGAATTCACATTTAAATTGTGTCAAGTCTTGTTTTATATATTGCAATCAATTATAACGTTGTTAGTTACGAATAAAGCAAATGATACAAGAACTAGATAGAGCTCAATCTTGCAGTAATATACTTTACTCAACTCTAATCCGAGATAATCTTAAATAGAATTCAATAATGTATTAACTTGGGGAACAAACCAAATCGTCTGTCACATCAACTTACACACTTCACACTTGTTACTCTTTACTGCACTTGCCTTTTTGCTGCAAATCTTTATAAAGAACTGATTCTTCTAAATCAATGATTGACAACCTTGTTTATCTTGCACCTCCCTTCGTGAATATTGCATCTTTCAGGCCCCCTCCGCCTCCTTGTTGTTAGTTGATCTGACCACTTTTGCGATTTCAGTTGTTGCATTGAATTCTCCAATTTTCAATAATAATAATCACTGATTTCTCCAGCAATACTTCTGCATACCATTGTAAAGTGGTGTTATTTATACAAGCTTTTTCTTAATGGAACCACAGTTCTTATTCACTATCTTGTATTCCCACGGTATTTAATTCAACGCCTCCATATTATAATGTTCGTAATATTTGTGATTAGGAATATAGTTTCCTTGTTTGCTCTTCACGACCCCCGCTCCCTTATATTGGAAACCACTGTTCTAAACCAATATTCAGAAAAGTCTCCTAAACAACCGAATCGTGCAATTACAAACACTTTTAGATTGTTTTATTCCATCAATATCTACAAGACAAGAACTGAGGCTATCTCATATCGAAATCCCCCTCAATGGTTTCTTCACGTCAGCACATACGTTCGGTGTTGTAAATCTCATCACAACTTAACTATACCTCAAGTCCTCGAATACTGCCATAATAAGATCTTAGATTAGTGTTTTATAATAATACCCTGAATGCTACCTGAAAGGCGAAAAAAAAAAAAAATGAAAACTTTCTATGGCTTACGGTACCAGAGGTATGGCTCCTTAAATCTCCCGAAATCGGAACTTTTTTGGGCAATATCTCGGGAATGGTAAGTGACGCGAAAATTCCACCAGTTCTTCCACATAGTTTTCGATGCTCCATCGAATAGTGGACTCAAAATTAAAATAATTCGCAAATAAAACAAACAAACAAACAAACAAACAAACACACACACACACACACACACAGAGAGAGAGAGAGAGAGAGAGAGAGAGAGAGAGAGAGAGAGAGAGAATTCAGTAAAGAACTTTTTAAGTTCGTTGAAAATCAAAATGATCAATGACACAATTGACGGATTCCCTGCAGAAGCAAGGTAAATCATATTTGCACCAGTAATACTATTATTATAAGGGCTCTGTATAACAGGGAAAATTGATTTGCCTTGTTACTGCAGCAGGGGGTTTCTTAATTGGCGTAACGAGAAAGTGAAAGAAAAAAAAAACGTGAATCACAGGAAAGAAAGTAAATGCCAACAATACCAGTGATCTACTAGTCGACAGTATCTTCATACGTAACATGTAAACCACAATCAAATGCCATGTTATATTCATAACCGGATATGCCACATAGAAATTTTCCAAGTGCAACACGAACTGACAAATCAAGGTACTGTTCATTAATTACTACACTCCTCTTCAGTAAGATCGTTACGAACAGGTTACGCCATTACCCATATTCACTCTTAATTGCCAATCACCGAAATTAATTACTTGTTGGCTCGGTGATGAAAATTAGGCTTGGATTACATATTACAAAGTAGATGCAGAGCTACGAAATAATACAATCAAAGATAAATCGAGGTAGCAGAAGACAAAATATCCACAGCCAAATAGTCTATTTGATTCCAAAAAAGAATCTGTGTGTACAAAAGTTTAGGCTGGGCTCAAATAATTTTAATACAAAATACGGCTATGTTGAAATTTTTTACTGAGAATGATTTTGAGACCTTTTTTTTTTTTTTAAGGCATGAAGTAAACACTAATGCTTCGCTTGAATGTATGCGTACACATTTAATTACAAAATAATAGACTAAAGCACATATTACAAACGTTAACTACAACACAGTTATTTATTACACTCAGCAACAAGTTTTTTTTCTTCCTTCCCTCCCTTTGGTGTTAATGTTATTTCCGTTATATAACTTCTACAAATACCAGGACAGTCAAAAAATTCCCGGAATGTTCTAGTTTTGGCATTTATGACGTAACCGCAATAAGTCTTGTACAGTATAGTCCTTAGATGTTCTAGCTAGGTAATTATGAATTTGACAAGGTCATAAAAGGCAATGTACGAGAAGTGGAGTTGGACGGAGGAGTCTGTGGTGATTAATTCACGCAGTACAAGCAACACTCAAACATCAAATGAAATTAAATATTTTTTTTAAAGTTTTACGTCCCACGATTATGCCGCCTAGTCTAAAGGACATGGTGATGATGAGAAATGAATGAAATGGTTGAATGAAGAAAGTGGGAGGAAACTAGAGAACACTGAGAAAACCCATGCACACGCTGTTTGTCCACCACAAAACTCACTTGGCGCGAGCTGGGATCGAAGCAAGGACCCCATGCACGAGAGATGAACGCTGTACCACTGAGCCACCGCGCTCACACATCAAATACATTAAAACAGAAGGAAAAATTGGTCTCAAAAGTACCAGTTTCGCCACTGTACTAGACGTTATCAAAACTGAAGTGATGGATGAACTTTGGAAGATACCAAAAGAGGTCTTTCGTCGGTGTTTCCAGCAATGGCAGGAGTAGTGGAGTAAGTATGTTCCGAAGATGCCTATTTTGAAGGTGATGTAAATGTGTACTTACATTGTAGCAATAAAGAGGTGTAACAACATTCCGGAAACTTTTTGACTGCCTTGGTATTTTCGTAATGTAATATATTAAACAACCTTTACTTTTCCAATACATTTTATTTTACCTCTTAAAATAAAAGATTCAAAATATGAATAAATAAAAAAGACACTACATCTAAGATCTCTACACGAAGAACACACAGTATATCAAACAGGTCCGTAGCCGGCCCGATTTCTTCGAGAGGACAGAAATGAATACTGAGGGGGCACTGACAAAGATATCAAGTAAGACCACAAATTGTTTATGTATTTATTAGTTATGGAATCTGTATTTATTAAAATAAATAAAAAAACGAACAGCTCTAGCTCCTTTGACAAAGGATATAATTATTATAATGATAAATATTACGGTACACAAATGCAAGAATCCGAAGGTTCGTCATTACCATATAAATACTTTAAAAAATAAGTTTAGCTATTACATTCATACTCCACTTACACAAAACAAAAGTTTCGTGACTTGACTCCCATCACTTCTGTCTCATTTTACGTAAGTTTCATTTCATTAACGTCCAGAAATAATAGAAACAAAACTACTGAGCGCAAAGTATTTGTTCCACTATTTATTAATAGGAAAAAATTTACACCCTTCTCTTTAAATCTGAACATTTATCATGCTATAGTAACTTCAGGATTGGGATTATGAATTAGATTCCTGGGTTTTCGGCATCTATGGCCATGTTAGCCCACCATATACGAGCGAAACGTTCTTCGGCTATCTACAGTGGTGTCCAATTATAATAAGCCTGAGGGCCATAACTGTCTTTACTAGTAAGGTGGAGGGCCGCAGATAATAATAATAATAATAATAATAATAATAATAATAATAATAATAATAATAATAATAATAATAATAATAATTATTATTATTATTATTATTATTATTATTATTATTATTATTATTATTACACTACAAAAGAAAAATATAAAAAATATATTTGAAATATTACATATTGTGTTCAATGTGACTAATGAGGGTGACTAGCAGCGTTTACAAGGGCTGGGGTATCTACATCCATTCCTCTTGTAAAAGATGTAACCCGCAGAAGATGGAAAAGAGAAGAATCTTTAAGGCAGTTTCTGGAGTGATTCTTTGCAATTTTCATGGTGGAAAATGCACTTTTACACAGATAAGTACTACCAAACATTGACACTATTTTCCGACACAACACACAAAAGCTAGGGAAACGTTTGTTAGAAAGTAGTCTGAAAAATCTACTCCTTTCTTTGTTCTTATCTGAAACAATGGGTCAGCCTGAAAGTCACAAAGTTCGAGCTGTAAGTGTGGAGCTTGTTCTTCGATGTTTATTTTCAATGGATTAGTAAATATTGCAATGCCGTCTTGTAGTTTGTCAAAATCTGAGAATCTCGCATTAAATCCATTCATGATACTCTCGATGTTTCTACAGAACTCAGAAAAATTAAACGCTTCCTTTTCAAACTCTAATGTCAGACGATTGCAACTTGGAAAGTATGCTAAATTGTGTTTATCACAAGAAGTGGTGTATTTCTTGCGCGCTATGGCTTCTAGGCAAATTTCGAGGAAGAAAGGGTCTGATTTAAAAAGCTAGATCAAATATAAATTCGTTCATTGAAGTAATCGTCCCTTTCAGCAACGATTACATTACCGACTCCAGTGTTGTCTTGGATGTCTGCGTCTTTTTGTTGTATAGAAGCGCTAAATGGATGCCTCATTTCGAAAGAAGAGTGGAAACATTAAATGACTGCATGAATATAAATTAAAATATCAGTTATAACAATCGTAAATCATGAAAGCTTTGTGGGCCGCAGAAAATGGTTTGGCGGGCCGCATGCGGCCCGCGGGCCGCCATTTGGACAGCCCTGGGCTATCACATTGCCCGAAAAATTGGGGAGGAAAAAAAGGAATGGGTGAGAAAGGAAGCGGCCTGGCCCTGTTAGGTACTATTCCGGTATCTGCCTCGTATGAATGAAGAAAACTTCACTCAGGATGGCTTCCCTGAAAAGGCTGTTACACTTTTTGAATTCGGAATTGTTCGCGCCAAAGGCGAGAGTGTTAGCAACTACTCTACGCGGGGCTACTATAGCAACTTCAGATGACATGTGTGAGTACACATTAAAAACCTACATTTTATTTACTGCTTGCATTTTACCACCTCCCAAAATAAATAAGTCTGTAGTTTATGTCCGCAGTTGTTGTAGAACTCGACACAACTATTCTTTGGAAGTACATCTGGTCACTCGCTTTGGATGCCTGTCATGGTGCAATAACAGTTTACTTGGGCTTCAAATTCGTGAAATAGAGAATGCAAATGGAAGATGTTCAGTGCATCTAATAAGAAACGTAACATATTACGCAGAAATGAATAAATTGCACTAAATCGAATTTCCTACTTATAACTGCAAGAATTTCAAATCTGGTTTTAAGTCAATTTAAAAAATTTCTACAACGTTCTACGAGGCACACGTAATATATTATATATATATATATATATATATATATATATATATATATATATATATATATATATATATATATATATATATATTCTTGAAAAAAAAAGTTAGAGGAAATTTATTGTGATTATCTGCCGCCTAATATTGCAGCCAGTCCAAAACTGATGTCTAAAGCACTTAACTGTCATTAAAACGCTTCGATGCAAATCATTTTTTCACGCGAAGAAAATGAAATAATAATAATAATAATAATAATAATAATAATAATAATAATAATAATAATAATAATAATAATAATAATAATTGGAGTAAGGTCGGGGCTGTAAAGGGGGTAACTGATTAGTTCCCATCGAAATCTTTGAAATATCTTAACATTATGAGGAGCTGTTGTGTGCGGGCGAGCGTTGTCATTAATCAGAATAATTCTAGACCATAGCATTCCTCTCAGTCAATTTTGGATGGTACGTCGCAGATTACTCAGTCCTTGGCAATACACGTATGCTGTAATTCTTCATCTTGACTCCAAGAATTCAACAAGACTCACACTTTTTGAACCTAAACAGGTTTCTCATTATTTCGTGATCTGATGGTGTTTGTTTCAATTTTCCGCTTTAGGAGAACGAGTGTGTTGACATTGCACTGACTGCTGCTTTGACTCCCCAGGGGCGTACGATATAGAGGCTTCATCCCCCCGTCACTATGTAAGAAAAGAGGCCACCCAATCCGCAGAGGGCCAAAAACATGTGCAATTGATATGTATCAGCATTTTTGGCATCTACCTCTCACAGAGTTGTGATAACCTAGCTTGTCAGTCACATTTCAATGCACTGTTTTAACAGACACTTCTCGAAACTCTTTGGCAAGTTCAAGTTCAGTTTGCAAAGTGCTCTATGGCACTTTCTCATTAACGCGTTCCACTAGATCGTCCGTCTAAATACTACACAATCCGCTACGCTCATCGCTATAAACTTTTGAACGTCCTTCCCGAAACTTGATGCACCATTACCTGACCTCTTCACCCATTACTGTCGGTCCGAAAATGGCACGCAATTCCTGATGGGTGTTAGCTACATTCTGTCGTTTGGTGTTCAGAAATCATATGATAGATCTCGCTTCACATTTGGCAGTATTTCTATTACAGCAACCCATTTCACCTTACTGCTACTCGTACGTACGGCCTTTCTTTGACATGTACCTCGTATTTTAGAGGCAAAAAAAAAAAAAAAAAATGGATAGGCACTGCGGGCCCGCTCTAGCCCCTTCCTGGCCACGAGCCTGATATCAAATGAAATATTACAGGTACCTGCCACAAGCAGCATTGAGTGGGAGAATGCTCATTTCTAGTGTAAAAGGTTGTTGGTTCATCCTAGACTTCGAGAGGTAGTGGTGGGCCAAACACTATGGATTGTCCCGGAGTTCCTCCATATTC
>NC_137463.1:43828437-44196920 GCF_964235325.1 Thermobia domestica | reverse complement strand
GGGTGTGTTTGGTATTTACTAACATATCCCAACGCCTTCTAATATTGATGTACATATATGCAGAGTTCCCACACGCGTCCTGAAAAACCTCAAAATAAAAGTGTGTCGTGGAAACGCCCTGGAAAAGTCATAAAAAGCAGAAAAATGGTGAAAATCCTGGAAATTATTTACGAATTGAAAATATCCTGAATTTTATGTTGTATAACAGTTGTTAGAAATGTATATATAGTTTACAGAGCTATGATGAATGAAATGCTGTTACATTATTTATTTCAGAGGAAATACGTTGATCAAATAATTCAATGTTTAATTAGATTCAAATATTTCATTACAGAGAAGTTATCAGTCTTCATTTTTCATTAGAAAGATACAAAGTAATGAAAAATAATGTCAGAATAAAGTTCATCTGTAAATAAAAGAACTAGAAGGATAGTAGGAAGGTAGAGAAATAGTTAATATTTTTGCGTGCATTAATTGAATTTACGTATTCAAAATCATGTATGAATAACGACATGTAAAAAGTGTTAAAATGCCATAGTAATCCTACAAATAAGAGTTAACTATTTCTTTTTCTTTTGAGGTAATGTAAATATGTTCTAAATTCTAACAATATTAGAGCTGCATTTTTTTTAGTGTTTTTACTAGTTTCAATGCCTTGTGTAAATTCTATTGTTTTTATAAAAATCATAAAAACAAAAGAAAATGTAACGTAAAAAGTGTAATTCAGAATGTATGGAGAGGTGGTATCCTTAAAGAAATAATACTTCCAGTTGTATTACTAATTTGTGTTTATGCATTGTAGTTAAAATTGTTGGTGCCCCGGAAAATCTACAATGAATACTGGAAAACTCTTGGAAGGTGGCTCTTTCTCACAATACATTTATTTTTTTTTTTCTGTGCTTCAGAGCATAATATTTTATTGTAGAAACCAAACTGTCCTATATTTTTTCAATGTTCTGCTGGGAGGCCTGTATATTAAGAAACAATTATTTATAACAAAACTCACTAATATAGGGGACTGGGATCTAGGTCTGCCTCTGAAGGCACAGAACCTCAATTAAGGTTAAGCAAGAAAGAAGTTATTTTGATTTGACAACTTTTAATTCACTTCCACACAGTTATCATTCAATTAAAATTCCTCAGGCCGACCACTCCAATAACTTTAGTTTACTCCACACAAAAAACAACAATTATACATTTGTATGTTTATATTATACATTCTCAGAAACTAAAATAAATGTGCTTGTAATTACATAAAGAACAGGGCTCCTTGCAGTGGCGGATCCAGGCCATGGCCGGGGGCCCTAGGCCCCCAGTTTTTTGAGTAACAAAAATAATTTAAGCTATTATTTATATATTTTTGAAAGTTTATAGTAAAGTCATGATATACTTATCATAATCTGGGTTCTGGCTGCCCTTCCCCCAGTTTTTACCTTCCAGATCCGCCACTGGCTCCTTGTTGGGTATGTGGTAAGGGAGACGCGGGTTTGATACCCAAAAGATCAGGTGGTTCAGATTACATGATCTCACCTTAGGTCCACAATAAAGGGATGTTAAAACACACAAATACAAAACCACGATTAATTCTTCACAACTTACCTTATTAGACTCTCACAATTCAGTAACAAGAATTGTATGTAATTTAGGATACACCTTAAATGGCTCTTCTTAAATTCACATGTCACATATACACTGAACACTACACGTCAACTACAACTTGTAGTATGGGATAGATAAACTTGTGATCACACATGAAGAAATTGCCACCTCCTTTCCTTCTTCCCTGGCAGTGACTCGATTTGGGAGCAACCAACGCAGCTATATTTAGAAACCCAGGCCTCTTCTAATAGTAAGACTTGCGTCCACATGTTACAGGTACATCAAAATGATGCTGATACATCTAGTTTCTTGATATGTCATGGCGGTGACGAAATAGCAAATAATTCATTATTCGGGACAGATTTAATAATGTTCGTAAATGTGAACGGGTGATCTATTAAATGACCAAGTGTCACTTACAGACGTGCTTTCTCATCCAATTTTCACTGATCTCTCTCTCACACACATTACTAAGCTTAAAAAAAATTACATATTTCCCTGGGAATATGTTTTTTATTATCTTAAAGAAAATTTACTTTCTCACGCAAAATAATCTATTTTCTCTTGCATTATTACAGCTATATGTGATTACTCATGCGCAATAGTTCACTTTAAGTCATCCAACATTATAGAGAATATATTGAGCCATAACACCTGATAAACTTTCTTTCTTCTTTTTTTCATGAACTACATACACGAAACTTTGCACCATTTACTCTGCTGGTGACATACCAATCTTATTTCAAGATACATGTAACTCAGGAATTGTACATACACACAATTCATAGTTTCGAGTTTCAGAGATAACTTGCATTACGCATTCAACACACATTTTCCGTCTATTACCAATACATGCACTAGATACATTCCTGCCTCCGTTGACAAATTCAACAGAATGGGTGGGGTATGATCCGATAGGAAAGAAAGGTCCCTGGCTAGACACGACTTTTTTTTTTATTCAAGTTTCTCATTTCACAATTGTATAATTATCATAATTACTTTGCGTTTTCTATCTGCCTTTCATTTATACTATAAATCATCGTCGTCTTCTTCGTTTAAGTCCTTTTTCCCAGTTAGCTGGGATCAGTTGTTCGGATTGCTGTCGTCCTCCACCTGTTTTTTTATCTTGTATCACATTCACTGTGACACCACACTGTACCATACCGTTCTTCATACAGTCCTCCCCACTTCTTCCTTGGCCAGCCTCAAATCAAAAAAGTTTATATAATTTAATAATAAAAATTGCTTACTCTACACTATTGTTAACTATGAAAACTGTATCCCCCAAAGAAGTTTTACTAAAGGCGCGTCTAAATTATTTTGATCAAAATTGAAACTCTGCTAAGCTTCCAAATACCCAAAATTGAAGATTCATTCTACACTGCTGTTTGTGAAAATTGCAACGCCAAGAGACATGTGGTTGGAATGAAATTTATATACCAGATTTATTACGTGACTATACAGAAATGATTACAATTTATTACGAGGCTATACAGAAATGATTACAATCTCAGAACTGTACACCTCTGATCTTGATAAATCAGAATGATGTGAAGCCTATATCTGCTGTAATCAAAAATTCTTTAACGTTATGGCATCGAATTAAACAGGCGTTGTTGGTTATCTTCCTCAGAAACCCTCTGTTATGTTGTTTATACGTAAGTCATAACGAACAAAGAGTCGACAGATCACATCCCATACACGTTCGATGGGCAACATGTTAGGCGACCAGGCAAAGAGTTGTACCCACTGTTTCTGGAAAAATTGCATTCTTCTGCTGAAATATAACGTCTGGGGCTGTCTGAAAGAAAGGTATACAACCCAATCTTTAGAACTTCCCTGACGTAACGATCACAAGTAACATTACTCTTAACGCGTGTCACCTGAGATTACGTGGTCAATGTACTCGCCCAATGAAACCCCCACATAATCATATAATGCTTGCACTCGGCCGCTATGAAGCTCACAAAGCCCACAGGCAGACTGCAATAACGTCTACCGCATATGCAGTCATCAATGTAGGATAGATTGAAGCGAGATTCATCTGGAAATACAACAGTTTTCCACCCAGTACGAAAGTGACTCCTTTCAGAAGACCATTGAACCCTGAGGCGTTTGTGACTGGGCCAATCTCAGAGAAAGCTAACGAAAGGGAAATCCAGTTTAGTGTTTACCGTACTTCCAAACACGTTACCGTACTCCAGCGTTGAGCTATATTGTGGTCAACTGACATACGATCTGTTGCGGCTATACAGACAAGATATCTTCCACCCCATGGAATGTTCACATCACGTAGTCCATTGTCCGATTCGCTCTATAAGGTTATTTTGTGGTAGTGTGCTGACCATGATGCTCCGTTCATACGCAGCCGTTTGTTTATGCCACACCCATTGAAGTCGATAAACCATATGTGACGCTTGTCCAAACAATTCATTTTCGCTAATTCACGATGCACTGAGTGCGGCGTAAACCCATCCCATCGTGATATTACTCCATGCACCGAAATAAAGTACACTCCTGGTCCCACTTATGCGGCACATCGCAGAAATAATAATCGCTCATATGTCATACCTTACCGTACAAGTCCTGAGAGTTTAAATGGGTTTCTCATTCCTTCTTGATGCTGCATTTTTTACAACCAAAGCATATTTCATAAAATTGCTATCACAAAAATCACCATTGACTGGCTTTCCTCAGAATTCAGACCGACTTAATATTCTTCTCGCCTGTTAGGACTCGAATCGTCAGATTTACACCATTTCAAGATCGTAGCGCGAAGAGATATTAGAGAGGCATCAAGATAGCTTATGTATGGAGCAGGAAAGCTTCAAAATCGCTAAAAGAAAGATTCTCCATAGGAAAGGAATCTTTCAGATCATGATGATATTCAGTTCGAAGCTGAGGAAAACGACGAATATATTTGTTCGGCAATTTGAAGTATAAATTCAGAGGAAAAGGACACACATACACAAATAAGCGGTGGAAGCAGCTCAAGATATGTGTTGAATAAGCTGAAAAAAAAAAAGTATCGGGTTCACAGCAGTTAAACGCGTTGTCAAGTGGTGACTTGAGATTTCCTCCGGGTGGACTTTCAATACACGGGGTGAGGGAAATGTAAAAAATAGTCTGCGGAAATACTGGTAACATACCTAGAGCATGATCTCAGATACGGCTCCAGTAAGAATTTCCAACCCGGGCACTCCTGAAAGCATCACTGGTTGGATTGCTGAAGCAATTGTCAAGAAAAATTAGGAAAGAAGGCAAGAAAAAAACGAAATACGGAAAGCTGAAAATAAATTAAGAAGAGTTAAAGAAGTACATTTGAAAACAGAGAAAAGGAGAATTAAGTAATATGAACGTGTAGAGAAATTAATTGCATGGAATATATCAAAGAAAGGAAGGACAAACGAGTAGGTCTACAAAAAAAAAAAAAAAAAAAAAAAAAAAAAAAAAAAAAAAAAAAAAGGAATCGGACGGTAGGTAGGAAGAAAGGGAAAGTGACTGATACTATCGGTCGATACATACATTGGACTTCAGTTTAACTGTAATGAAATGGTGGACATTCATGTTGAACAATGACTCATTACTCGGAAGGCTACCTAATGATGAAGTTCGTTAAAACATGACATGCTGCCACTCAACAGGAAAGTGCAACTCAGACGCTTATGATTCTGGAAGTCGACACGAATCTGCGTGTGCTTCTAGTTCAGCGTTCAGCACACACTGTCGAGCCATCAAGTTTCCTCTCGTTACCGTGCTCCAGCGTCAATCTAACACTGCGGACAACGCTGTACGGTCCGTCACGGTTATATGAACAGATGTCTGTCATTTCGTGGTATGGTCACATTACTCGTTTCACTGCCCGGCTGTCGCTGCGTACTGGTATCTTCTCTTCCACACATGTATCATTCTGGTAGCGGATAACCAATTTCGCGGTACGAGAAGTACGCAATCTTCCTGTATATCGACCATGCGGATACGGCCGCATGGGAACGTAGTCGTCGTGTTTATAACGCACCCTTTGACGTTGACGAAGCATAGTAACGCTTCTTCACACGATTCCTGTTCGCTTCTTCACATTCCACTCCTCCTTCCATAACCTGTTTCTTCTTCGACGTCCAGTCTTGTGGTCAGAGGTACCTTGCTTTGTAGGTCTATAAATAAATCTCCGTACGATGCCCTGCTCTTCCTTGTCCGGAACGGTGACAGATATCCTGCCGGAGGAGGTACGTGCAATTAGTTCCGGAGTGTATGTGGTACAGTCACGAAAGAAAGTATTCTTCAGTTGACAAAATTTCTTTCCCTAAGAACTCAACAAAAAATAACCTAATAGAGTACCGATTTTGAAAAGTTAAGTTATAACTATTCTAAGGAAAAAATGAAATCTTTAAGTTTTACGTTCCACGCTTATGCCGGTTAGGCTAAAGGAGACGGTGACGATGAGAGATGAGTGAAATGGTGGAATGAAGAAAGTGGGAGGAAACGGGAGAACCCCGAAAAACCCACGAGCACGGTGTTTGTCCACCACAAAGTCCACACGGTGCGAGCTGGGATCGAACCAAGGTCCCCAAGCACTGGAGGTGAACGCTCTACCACTGAGCCACCGCGCCCCCCAACTATTCTAAGGATAGCAACGAAAAGATCCAAATTAATTCATTTGTTCACGAGTTTCTCACAAAAGAAAATTTGTCAACTGTCAAATACTTTCTTTCCTGTGTGTACCTCAGCACGTAAAACTGAGGTAGGAAGGGTATTTCAGCAATAAGTTACACTGTCGACCTTACCGGGAGAAGAGATTAACTTCCCAAATTGGTGGCTAACACGTAGCATGGTCCCTAGAGTCCGTAACTGAGATGTGCAGGACTGGGGTTGTAGCCTTCTGACTTCCAGGGATTCCCAGAAATGGGTTGGATTCTGTCGATTTGTGGTCACAACATGTGATTCGATACCGAAAGGAGGGTGTGAACTTGATATTTAAATGCTCCGGTATCGACAGGTAGACTCTCACTCGCTAGGAGAGTTCTGGAAGATGGACCTTAGTTCGTCACGCCCAGTGGGCATTTGAAGATTCAGAGTATTGCATGGATAATTTTAAACGAAGCATATTACTGCCATTCGTGGAATCATGAGCCGGATAAAGGAGGTAGCCTAAGAAGCCGGCGTTTAAGGTGGGGTATATACCCATCCCACCACGGAACACAGTACTATCTGAGTGTTGTGTAAACTGCTCTTTCGAGGTACTACTTCATACACAACCGAGGGAGCTACTGAGCTCAGCCATGCGCCTTTCTATGGAAGTCCAATTATCCATGCGTTAATACTCTACTGTGCAAATCCTTTCAGTTAGAAGACATTTATGTTATCACTTCTTGATGCAGCGATAACGTAACATGCCCATAAAAGTTTTGGCACCTTCACAACTGATTTTTGCTCACTGCAGTACTTTCACAGTTCTAACAATAAATCTCCACGTTATGATGCGGTGCGCTCTCTCCCAAAGAATTAGTTGTTGCATCCTATTTAATAATACAGATTATTGGCTATTCTAAAACAAGTTAATTATATTTGAAAATCCGACCGAGTAAAAATCGTATTTCCTGAAGCGTATTGATGAAGAAATATTCATGATTTTTGGATCAAATTCGCCTCTTTATGCATGTACTTATTTCGTTATACATAACAAAGTGTGTATACGTATTTTTAGAGGTCCAACTTTCATATTTTATATTTGCGTGTTAACAAATGATATTTAGCACCTATCGTTATTTGAATTTTATGTGCCATCTGGTATCAAGCATCAGATTATGACAACTTGATCTACGTATATGCTTTCAGTTTAACAGCATAACAATGTTACAGTTTATTTTATAGTAAATGCAATTGATTCTTGTTTTCTTTGTTATTTTCCATGATTATACAGATTCATCTTGTCTTTATCAAGCCAGTTAGTTAATGGTGTTGAGTATCCATTTTTTTTAGCCCAATGATTAGTGTTGCCTAGTGTTGTTCACGAAAATGAAAACTGCCTGGAATGGCCAAAATTGAAATTGCCAGTGGTCATACAAAGTGCAAAAGGAAAATCCCCTTTGTGAGAAAAGATGTTGGAAAGCCTTAATAGAAAAGTGTCCTCTGTCTATTGAATGAAACAGCCGTGATACATGAGCTTCCAGGAATATCATCTTGTCCCAAATTCCCCTTGCTGTAAACTGAGGAATTTTCATTTTTTTTTTTTCATTTCTTGCTGGAATGGTTACAAACAAAACAAAGACAGGGAAGATTTTTACAAGGTCAAGAAACCGAACTACCACAACCATCTATTCAATTTGAAAACTGGGTAAAGTCTACTACACTCATGACAGGCTGTAGTTGAAAGTTCTGGCTGAGATGGCGGAAGAGAACAGAGTACACTTGTTTTTATTCTCTGGTGGTGGTATTCTTTTTGCTAAATGAACCCAAATCGGCAATTGAAAATGAAAATGAAATCTTTGAGTTTTACGTCCCACGGTTATGCCGGTTAGGCTAAAGGAGACGGTGATGATGAGAGATGAGTGAAATGGTGGAATGAAGAAAGTGGGAGGAAACGGGAGTACCCCGAGAAAACCCACGAGCACGGTGTTTGTCCACCACAAAGTTCACTTGGCGGGGGCTGGGATCGAACCCGGGAACCTTAGCACCAGAGGTGAACGCTCTACCACTGAGCCACCGCGCCCCAAAACGGCAATTGAAGTACGTCATCTTGCAACTAAAATTTTGTCTTCTCTCTCTCTCTCTCACACACACACATACACACAAATAAAAACACACTTTTACCATTTTACCAATCGCTCGCTTACAGCAGTCATGTTGTAAAATTCACCTCTTCGTTTGGAAGCCGGGCGAAGGACAAAGAAAGCAAAGATATTGTCGACGAACCCTTCAAATTGCTTGCTTTCAGCAAATTTATGATACTAACAATAACACTGGATGTGAAGAGGTTTTACAGGGGGTCTTTGTTTTGTTACGCGGAAATGTTTGATCTGACCAGAGTGCGAAATTGCCCTCTGCTTCCATGTTGAGAGGAGGAGAATAGTTCCCTTTCCTAGTGAATAATATTCATTAGGGCCTGAATTATCTTCAGAAATGGTTTCTTACAGGCGCATAAAACCTTTCGTACTTGATAAGTGTAAAGAACATTTGGTATAATATTCATGGAACCTCGTTGAAAGCAGAAAATATCATGAAAATTATCAAAATTCGTACATTCAAGAACATAATTAACAGAAAAGAAATAGGATACCCAAACCATATTTTTAACGCTGCTATAAAATATATATCCTATATTTTGCTAATTCCTTACTCCCATGAAAGTAACCTGGGGAGGATATTCTCTCCAAATTTTTCAGACTGAAATCCTTTTATCCCGTACGATTTCGCCCCTTGACACAATACGAAAAAACAAATGCTGTTAAAATCCATACACATGACCTTCCGGGACTCAACCCGGGGCTTTCAAGCCGATGGTTTATCGCCGCAGACCGCTCGGCTTGGTATGAAGGTGTACGTTATATGATTACGAATAGATCACCACAATATAAGAAACTTTAAGCCAAAATGGCCACCCAAAAATCAATTTTTTTAGACTACTAGCTAATCTGAGTGTACTGTCATGAGTTTGTTACACAAACGGGGCAACCACCATATAGGGGCACACACCCCGCGCGTATGGGAACAGATTTGTATTATGGAGGTGTAGACTGGAGGTTCTATGGAGGTTCATCTTCGACGTACACTCATGTCCAAAATGATTGTCGCATATCTGTAACTATCTTCTTGTAAGAATATAATTTGATAATGATTTTGCAGAGTATTTTTAATATTGATACTATGTGTATAATCGGGAAATGTATATTTGTGGTAAATTTCATAGGGAAATTATTATAAATACGAAAATTAGAATGAGTAAAACAAAATGTTGCTAAATGGACAAGAAAGTTTTATTTTCGTTTTATTGTTCGTATTTACTGCTCTTTTGATATGAAATTTGCCACATACCGGTACATGTCTTTGCCGATTATACACATACTAACATTATAAGAAATACCGGGCAAATTCGTTATCAAATTATATTCCTACAACATATTTATACACATGCGACAATAATTTTGGACATGAGTGTACCTATGAACAATTTACTGTATATTCGTGTATTGAAACGTGAAACAAATTTCAATGTTTCAGAATGTTAAAAAAAAAAAAAAAAAAAAACAGGGTCGAGAAGCCTCAGACATCTAACAGCAGAGATATATTATCTTGTAAACTATTTGTCCTTGCCTTGTGAGCTTATTTGAATTTATTTTTAAGACTTTTAGGCAACTTTGGCCCACTCCGAATGGATGATGATGGGCAAATTAGTGGGATGAAGAAAGTGGTAGGATACAAGACAACTTCGAGAAAACACACACAATCGATGTTTGTCCAACACAAAGCTCACATTGCACTAACCGAGATCGAACCGCCTACCACACACACCAGAGGTGAATGCTTCACGGCGTAGCTACCGTGACATTTCTTGTCTTGTGTGTTCTGGGTAATAACTTAGTTGTATCTTGATTAGCATGATGCAGTCTGCTACATTTTACTTTCGTTCCCATGGTATGCTGCTATATTTTTTACGAGACAAACGAGACGAGACGGGACAGGACCTCTCGAGACGGGACGAGCACATTTTTCCGTGGCTACACTATCAATGATTTTTATAGGAAATTATTATTTTTCTATTTTGTTTTAATGAACTCTAATTTTAATGATGTGATTTTACTCATTTCCTCCAACTCTAGTTATATGTTCCTTCACTTTCAAAATGAATTTGTAGTAGATAAGATAGATTTATTTTTATTTAAAATTACATTTGGTTATTAAATACTAGTATCGATTATCCGCTTCGCTAGGTTAAAATAAATATTTTAAATGCACAACTCCTTATCTCATTTGTTTGGTAACCGCGCTGTTTTTGTTTTTAATGGCATGGATTTAAATGACATCGGAAGTATCACTGTTCGTCTCAGCCACCCCGAAAACTAGATTGGATACCAATTTCGGTCATTTTAGATCAGTCTTTGATATTTTCCCCCTACCCTAAGTTGCACCGTCAAAATATGATATGATAAAAAGCATCCCTGATCCGAACCTCATCTACGCTGAAAATTTGTTAGAGATCGGTCGGGTGGTTCAAGAGTTAAGTCACAAAGACAGTCATTTTTTAAAATATATATTATTAAGAGTTATTAAATTTTATCTATCTTTGTACAACCCCTCCCCTAAATTCTACCGTCAAAGTGAAATGATAAAAAAAAAAAAAAAAAAAAAAAAAAAACTTCTCAGGTACGAACCTCATCTACGTTGAAAATTTGAGATCAGTTAGGTGGTTCAAGAGTTGTCACAAGCATAGTCACTTTCATTTTTTGCATATTGTATAATGATTTTTGTATATTTCTCTCTCCCCCTCTTCCCTAAGTTCTACCGTCAAAGTAAAACGATGAAAATCATCCCAGATCCGAACATCATCCATGTTGAAAATTTGATTGACACCGTTAGGATGATTCAAGAGATTAAGTCACAAACATAGTCACTTTTAATTTTATAATATGATTAGAATTAAATATAAGGGAGTTTAATTTTTATTTTAAAAAATTTTGAAGAATAAATCAGTAAAATCGAGAAATTAAAATTCGCGTTCATCTCAAAGAAAACAGCAAAATAATTCGTCATATAATTCAATGCGCTAAAGGACAAACATGGCGCGGATATTCAACAACGTTAAAGCCAATAATAAAATTGCAAACGTACTTATATTTCGCAAATATTCAAGTAAGTTTGTTACCCACTGTGACCAAAGACAGAGCCAACTTGTAAATGTGCAACACAAGCTGGATAGTCATCATACGAACTGTTAATAGGAGAAGAAGCAAAACTAAAGCGTAATATTATAGAACAAGCTGACCTAGATTCACAAGTAAATTGGGAACGCTCAAGGAAAACGCCAAAACTTATGAAAACATAGGTCAAGGGCAGAAATGAAAAGCAAGTGAGAGAGTAGGTGTTGCCAAGCTTGGATTCATGACTCTGGTTGTTCACCTCCGATCGAACGCCCGAAATAGCGACCGTTGGAAGCACACCAAGTATGAAAGACGAGCACACAAGTACCATTGGATGCAATGGATCCCAGACGTTGTGTGTGATCATCCTTTGTACTTAACGACAATAACGACCACGCTGCCAAAGGATGGAGAATGTGAAATATGAACGGAAAATACGTCTTTCTCCTACACTTCATACTAGCCACCAATATATTTCTTGTCATCTGTTCCGTATAATAACTGAACATTCAGCAAATGTTTAACGTAATAAAATATGAAGTAATGACAAACTCAGAGTTTAAATTACTATTTTATAAAAAGTGAAAAATACGATAACGTTTTGCTAAAACTTTTACTAGTGTTAAAGTTTCCAACCCCGTTCTGAAGAAAGTAGAAGAATATGAATCTAATTATTAGTAATAATAGTAATGAAATTGCATAAGCTACAGATAGTTCAAACGTACGTAGAAATTTACAACCTTTAATGAATCTAACTCATACGTACTCCCTGGCAATACAGCCCAAACGCGCGTCCATATCACATAAGGACCAGAACCTAGGGGATCAGACCCATCTATTCCCTAACAATGTTTCAGTGTTAATTTCGTGTTCTTATTTCTACAAAACGATTTTCCTGACGAGTTAAAAAAAAAAAAAAAAATTGAAAGTGCATTTTTCATTACTAGAACGCAGTATTTACAATATTTTTCTTAATTATTTGTCGCATGTTATTTCAATAGTACTAGTCTCCACCAGCAAATTTCTTTCTTTATGAATTTTTATATATAATAGGGAGACAGGTGGGAGGGGACAACATTACGATGGATCTCGCACAAATAGAAATACAACATAGAAACTGGATCCAGTTGGCTACAGACAGAAGCCAATGAATAATTCGTGTGAAATCGGCATTGTAGTCCGGATTCCATACAGTGAATGTTGAGTTCGTATGGAGACAGTATTTCTTTTGGTTTTATTTTCTAGCTCCCATCTTCAACTGTTTCCTGATGAATGGCGAGCAGTGCTGTCAATTTATTAGTATTTAAAGTGGCTACGAGTCTTTTAGAATTGCCTACGAGATACGAGTTGAATCTCGGAAATTATCTGTTTCTATTGGAAGAGCTGTCTCGCCACGTAAATTGTCTCATCTCGACTCGTGCGCAACCCTAGAACATCATCTAATGTTTTCTTCGCGTTGATGCTTATGCCCCCGGTGTCATTATTTCTGCCTGTCTGGAGTGAAGTTTATAGGCTATATCTTAAATGAAAGCTATATCTTAAATGAAAAATATTTCCCTTTGTTCACTATGCTGGGTCTACACTATAGTACTAGTGTTGACCACTTTAGACGAGGTTTGGAATTGTCTTGCGTCAACAAGATTACAAGCAAGTGCCTAGTCTTGTTACTTTGTCAGAAAAATTCTGTCGGCAACACTAGTTCTACCGTGGAATTTTCGCATCACATCACAGGCACATGCGTTAGCCATTGATCTACCTACACGAAAACACAAATAGCAATTAGTCTACTTACCAGTAAGTCTCGTAAAAGACTATATTAGTTTAATTATCTTTTAGTCCAACAGCAAGCAAATGATTTGCCGATTGGAACCCAATACAAAGAGCAAATCACCAGCAAACGTACCATAAGAAACGCACTTCAACAATAAAACTCAGTTGTTTGTATTCAGTAACAGTATTTAGCGACATCACAAGAGTGAAATCTACACGATACTGGTTTCTACAAGAGGGACAAGGGCTGACCTTGTCGGTCGACAGGTTAGAAATAGTGCACCGGACATGAAGCATGACCTTTCTGCATTACACATTTATGAGAGTATTGGACATTTTATAGTTTACGATCTGTATAAACTACAAACGTAATTGAGGATTTATGTGGTATAACTTTAGTTTCCTTGTGTCTGTTGTTCCGGCACCATTAATAAGTGGGGTCTTGTGTAGAAGAATACTCACAATAGTTTTGTATATTAGGGTGTAAAGGAAACGCTGTAACCGACAAAGTTCTTGTGACAAATGTGATTAAGAAAATGAATTATGGAATTAGTAAGGGTTCCTTATCAGAACAGTTCTTTCTCTAATACTGCACACAACTTCTAATATCTTCACATTCTCAACATATTTATAAATATAAGCAAGTAAACGTGTGTCATAATTTAGCCTATATTTTTATTGGCAATCAACAAACCTAACTTTTTTCTGCAGCATTTGATTTTTGTTTTTATCAAATTTGTTCATTTTCTTTCCAAGCTTGAAGTTGTAATACTTTTCGGGGTTCCTCAAGCTTCTATACTTCTACAGAGAATGATCCTATCTTCTGTGGGCAGCTGAATAATGATGATTTTAAAAAAAGAAAAGAAAAGAAAAGAAAAATAAAGAAAAAAAGAAAAACTGATTTCTGTGAAATACGACAATTTCTCTTATTTTCGGCATATTTTGTAGCATTTTCCGACATATCTCACTCCGACTTTTCCTGAACTTCCCTAACTTTCAAGGTCAGTTTAAGCTTTGCTACACAATTTGAATAAATTTTGTCTCCTTACTACATCTTACTAGCCATGAAAATAAATATTTTTGTTGTTGTTGTTGTTGTTGTTTATTTCGTGAACTGAATCTCCACTACCTTCTGCTGGTCCGGAAACATCAAAAGGTTGAAAACCGCTGCTATGGTACATTCTAGACTTGTAAACAGGAATCCTGAATACATAGCAATATCCTTCAATAGATGGTCGGTCGGCTACTGAACGTCCTTACAAACTAGTCTTTCAATGTTCCACTACAAGTTACAAAGAAAAGGGAGGTCAACTTTAGCGTTACATAACATAATGACGGAACCTGTTCACGTAAGTAACCTCCAATTCTGCTGTTCAGGTGGGTCTTTGACTCCTATTCACTTTCGCTTTCTTCCTCTATAATGCTGGGCTCATCTAATGTCCACTGAGGTCGTCCTCGGAAGCAGGTAGAAATTGTGTTGCGAGGAACGCCCTGGGTCAGAAATTCCGTATTAAAACATCCGTATGGCTGGTTGTTTCGAAATGAATAGTTACATAGACAACGTGTTTCCTCTTTTACGCAATAGCGGAGAAGCTAAAAGAATAATAAACATTTTCTCTGTTTGTTGTAAATTTATATGCACATAGAAACTAAATAATTTGATGAAATTTAATGAATGAGGTGTCCATAAATTCTACCCGTAGAACTCAAATGGCAGATACGAAACGCCAATTGTTAAAACGCAAAAATCAAATACATAGTAGAATTACAAGCCAAATATATATATATATATATATATATATATATATATATATATATATATTTAAATCCAGAATTAAAACTACCAAAAACATGTATGTACTGTTATTGAGTCACATGTTGCCACGCTTGTCCGTCACAAAATATAGAACCACTTTGAGAAAACATATTTTTAATATTATCACTATTCTTGTTCTCCTAATGCTTATGTGTTGCTACTGTAGTACACATATGAACATTAAAAAAACCTAAGCATTATACATTAAGTGACCTTACTATCCACAAATTCAATGCAATGCATATCAGGATTGTTGTCATTGGTGCTATTTTTTGTGCTTAACTGTAGTTAGAAAACTTTTTTTTTTGGGGCGGGTTAAAATTTAAACAACAAAATCAAAATATAAAAACAAGATATGTTAGCTTCACATGATTTCTGAGACAGAAATTAAAGATTATTTTTTACTCGTTCCGTATTTTAAAAAAATATTATCAATTCAAAATTAATTCCTGAAAAAATAATTGATTAGAAATTAACAAAATTTTTAACTGATTGGTTTAATGATATTTTTTAAAGGTATAATTACAAGATTGAAATAATATCATCCGCAGATTTTGGCGTTCAAGGATAAAATATAGTTTTCTTTGTATACAACAGGATTCCAAAGTAAACACCATAGGTTGTTTCGCAGATACCTTACTCGTGGATTCATAACTACTCATTTGCTTATTCCATTCTCTTACATCATTCCCTCCTTTGATCTACTTGTTTAATCCTTCATATCATAAAAGCTATACCTGTCGCTTGTCACATCATAAAAGCTATTCCTGTCGCTTGTCATATTACAAAAGCTATACCTGTCGCTTGTCATATCATAAAAGCGTGCTCCTGTACCATACATCGGCCAGTGAGGAATTACTGCAATAAAATATCGATAAGTACGTAGAGTTTCGATAATCCGATCGACGTTAAAAAAAGTAAAAAAAAATCAGATCGCTCACAAACAGGGGAAAAACGAGACGAAAGGAACTTTCATATTCTAAACGAGAAACTTTACGACTCTCATGTGCAGTACTACTTCATACAAGTCTTAGTTCTCAAATACAGTTTTAATGTTACACAGGGTCCACATTGAAATTGACTTCCCTGAGTTCTATGACTAACGTAAGTAAATCTTTCCTGACCAACAAACCCAACTATTTATGGTAAGGTTTAGGGGGGGGGGGTCGCTTCCTTTCTTAATAGATCTCCACCATCCTATAGCCGTCCAAAACCTTTTTTTTTTTTTTAAATTATTACATATACGCTTGTTTTCTTACTGTAAATACTTAATCATGGTTCACACTGAAATCCTTACACACTGATTTCCGTTACTTTCTCAAAATACTTCTCTCATCAGCAACACCGTGAATACTATAATTTAGGGGCAGATCAGAAAAAAATATATATCATAATAGAAAGTTCCCTCGTGGGTAAGCGAATGCGCCTTTGGAATAGGAGATCCGGACTCAGTTTCTGACGGGAGCTCATGTGGTTCGGATCCCACGCTAAGCTGTACGTACGTGTCTCATATAGCCTCGGTACTCAAAGAGGCGTTCAACTCAAAAAATCGAAAAAATCAATCAAACAAAAAATAGATTTTCAATCGGCTTACACCATTCCCATAGCCGTCCAAAGCTCTCCTCTCTCTTTTGATTAAAATACAGGATAAGCTTACTTTCTTAATGTAAATACTTAATATGGATTGAACTTCCTGTATTTGTAATACGGTAAAACTAATACGAAACAATAATTATGACCTAACGACATCTTTAGTATCTCAGCATTCTGAATACTCAAAAACATACATACATATATATAGGATGGCTCAAAAGTAAGTATACAGCCCCGTACTGATCTGCTCCAATATTTCATGTATTTTTTATTGTTATCACCTAGCTTTCTTATTATTTGTTCTTAATGTTCTTTTACTTATACCTTAAGCCCGGAACAGCCGAAACAAATAAACCCATAAGCTAGAATGTTATACTTAATCAATGCAGGGATGTATACCTATTTTTGGTGCACCCTGTATATAATCATAATTTGGGCTATTTTTCTGATCATTTACTACCGAAACACAGTTTCTCTTTCTTTCTGCTGTAACATTTAGATTTTTCACTTAACCTGTTCTTCTTTCAAAACTTAAGTGTTAACAACTTTCGACTGTTCTCAAGCTACATTACGTTTAAGTCCCGAGTGCTAGATTAAAGGAATGAGTACTAAAAATAGTACGAAAATCTGTTCCAATACAAACAAAGGAGAGGTCGCCCAAACAATAGATCGAAGAGAACCATAAAAAAGATTACTGCAGAACATGCTGTAATGAAAAGCAAGAGTATTAGATAGGGTTGAAATAGAAACAAAATAGAACGGTTCTATTCTCGGCATATTTTCCGAAGATTCAGTTTTTTTACTTTTTTTAAAAAAAAAGTAATGATATGAATTAATAAGTTGGTTTAAAAACAAATATACTATAGTTCATTTGTACTATACTGTACCTATAGCAAATCTGTAATATGTATAATACATATAAAATCTTTTGAGTATAATGAGAGGTACCCTCGTTCCTATCCAATCTGGATTGTCCCGTGCTTAATAGGATTTCCTTTTAAGTATATGTATCAATATAGTATCTATCTAATACATTAGTAAACCGCAGTAGTTTTCATTTTGAATTAACAATTGCTTGCTTCTTTCTTGGAATATATTAAGATCCCATTTAAAATATACGCAGAAAGTAGCTCACTCCATTATAAATGATTATAAAGGCCAGGATATATTTGTTCAAGTCTAGGTAGGAAAATTTTTGTCTACAAGCTTTCACGTCGAGAATGGCCTGAAACAAGATGCGTTGTCGCCATTATTATTCAACTTTGTCCTAGAGTACGCTATAAGGAAAAATCAAAGATAGCAACCAGGGCCTTGAGTTCAATGATATTTACCAGATTATAGCGTATGCTGATGATGTAAATTTAATAGGGAATGATACGAGCACAAAAAGAAATACAGAGATCTTATTAAACGCTTGCAGGGGCATGGGTTTAGAAGTGAATGCAGAGAAAACTAACTACATGGAAATTCCTCGGGATCGTAATACAGCAAATTACGAATGCGTTAAAATATTAAATAATACTTTTCATAATGTGGATACTTTCAAGTATTTAGGATCAATATTTAAGATCAAAACAATATTCACGAAGAAATTAAATGGCAATTAAAGCAGGGAATTCGTGTTATTATTCAAAGTTCAAAATTTGTTGTTGTCGCGAATTCTGTCGAGGAATTTGAAGCTTAAAATATTCAAAACGATAATTATGCTTGTTGTTCTGTATGGTTGCGAAATCATAGTCGCTTACTCTGAGGGAAGAACGTAGACAAAAGTATTTGAGAATAAAATCCTGAGACGAATATTTGGACCCAAGAGGAACGGGAATGGGGAATGGCGGAAACTTCATAACGAGGAACTACATAATTTATATGGTTTACCAAACATTATTACGCTCATCAAACCTAGGAGGCTCAGGTGGGCAGGTCATGTAGCCAGGACGGAAGAAAGTAAGAATGCTTTCAAAGTCTTAACTAGAAGACTAATCGGAAAAAGACCATTAGGAGGACCTAGGCGCCAATGGGAGGGCAATATTAAGATGGATCTAGCAGAAATAGGAATACAATATAGAAACTGGATCCAGCTGGCAAACGACAGAAGTCAAGGGAGAGCTTTTGTGAACGCGGCATTGAACATTGGGTTTCCATAAGCCATAGAGTTAGTTAGTTATAGTTAGGATAGATTTGTTCATGTCTATTTCTTCCAAATAAATGTGTATTCTCTTCCTTGTCCTACTATACTACTCGGACGAGTGCAGGAGAAAAACGTTCATGGTTATATAAAGCTAAACTATGTTCAAGAAACGAAAACTAAACTGAAAATCACATCCCATGTATATAAGATAGAAGTATTACGACATTGAAGATATTTTGTATTTTTGTGAGTTTTTAAGCAACTCTTTCTGCTTGTCATACTGCTAATTGACGGGCTTACACTTCGCGCGGTTACATACGTATATATACAGATGGTGATCTGAAAAATGGAAACACCTGTAGTTGGCGACACGTCAGATGAATGGGTTGGCAGTGCTGTCGTTGCGCCCGCAGCGCCGGACCGCTGGTGGTGGTGTGTTAGGTTGGTCTCCATACTACGTCAGGCGCAGTGGAACAGCAATGTCCAGTGGCTGCAGCAGACGGAGGTTTTGTAAAATGGGAGACCTCTCAGATTTTCAAAGAGGGCAAATTGTTGGTGCGCGGTTATGTGGAGTGAGTGTGACGGCAGTGGCTACTGTGTTAGGTGTGTCGCGTGGGACAGTGTCGAAGGTGATGACGGGCTACACAACACACGGGAAAACCACATCGGGGAAGCGGAACAGTGGGCGGAAGAAAATCATGAGTGACAGGTCACGCCGGGTATTAAAGCGCATTGTCACGCAGAACCGTCGTGCCACTGCGGAGCAAGTGACGGAGGAACTCAATCAGCACCTCCTCCACCCTGTTTCGACAATCACAGTCCGCCGCGAATTACATGACATGAACTTACGGGGTCGTGTTGCACGGGCCAAACCGCTCATTAGGGACCATAACGCTTTCGCACGCCGCAAATGGTGCCGCGACCATGCAACTTGGACCGTTGAGGACTGGAAACGTGTGATATGGTCGGATGAGTCATCCTTCACCCTATTCCCAACCACAGGCCGTGTTTATGTGTGGAGAACGCCCAAAGAAGCTTATGATCTGCAGTATCTCCGCCCAACTGTGGAACATGGCGGCACCTCGGTGATGCTGTGGGCCGCCATATCATGGTTTTCATTGGGGCCTGTGGTCACACTTAGCGGACGAATCACTGCCAACGATTATGTCGCAATTTTAGAAGACCACTTGCATCCTATGGTCCGGATGTTGTTCCCGGACAATGACGCCATCTTCCAGGATGATAATGCACCTATTCACACAGCTGGCGTTGTGTCAGCGTGGTTTGAGGAACATCGGGATGATGTTCAACACCTCCCCTGGCCCGCCCAATCCTCAGATCTCAACATAATTGAACATCCGTGGTCCGTCTTGGAAACACGACTCCGGCGACGATTTCCACCTCCATCCTCTCTCACAGAACTGGCCGATGCCCTGCACGAGGAATGGTGTAAAATTCCACTTGCTACCATTCACGACCTCTATACCTCCATCCCACGTCGCATCAAGGCTGTTCTGAAGGCGAAAGGTGGCCCGACACCATATTAATCTGGTAAGTTGCAATTTCGTTCAGGTGTTTCCATTTTTCTGATCACCATCTGTATATGTAAATATTACTGGAGAGATCACAATATGTTCCACCTTCGTTTTCCCATTATAACACGAAAAAACATTTAATTATTAAACTGAAGAGAAAACCCTTTTTAAAAAATCACGAATCACAGAATGATACGTCATTCGACAATACAGAAAAAAGTGCAAATCGGTTGAAGGAATGGGTTTCTAGTTCTAATGACTTGTTTGTTGGACTATTAGATTAATGTACACCGAAAAAAAAAATGTTTTACTAAAACCTATAATAGTGTTGGAGTAACTGTTCAGAAGATGTAGATTTGGAGGAAAAATGTATCATTTGAATTTTATGAATTATGAATTATAATAAAACTTTATTATACCTATACATAACATTTATTGAGATCGCTAAAATGCGATGTGCAGAACATTTTAAACGCTATCCACAAGTTTCTTACTTTCACAGATTTGACAGAATATAACAGTAATGGGGCGTTTACACTTGGTAGATTTAGTCGCACGACTAAATCGACTCGCTGCATTTGCCACTAAATCGAAGCAACTAGGCCGAATCAGATCGATGGATGTGTTCAATTATTTCAACCACAGAAAATAGAACGTCTTTCAATTCAGTTGCCAGTCGATTAGTCCCATTCGATCAACAAGCGATTAAGTTGAAGTCCCGTTTACACGGTCGATTAAGTTGAAAGTGACGTCAATTCAACTGAATCGAACGCAAATCGACCAAGTGTAAACGCCCCATAAAGAAACAAGAGATTCTGTCAATAATGATGTTAACTCAAAATTGCCGTTTATGGGTTTAATTTTGTAAATTGCCGTATCTGAAGCTCAAAATAAAATGTTTCCCGAACGAAGAATGAGATATAGACAAAATTTTAATCCGAAACAAAAATGGTTTTGTATCTTGTTTCTTGGTGTGTAGTACTCTTCTTGTTCGACAGATTAAATTTAGGTAATCAGTAAAACATGCCAAGATATATAAATTCCAGGTAGTTTATATGATGGTTAGGCAACCAAAATAGCCTGGTGATGTGGGGGGCTCCGTAGCTTATATTTGCTCCCAACAAATGAAATATGTCATTTTGAAAATCAATCAAGACGGCCATCCCTCGACTGAACACAAGACTCAGACGTACTGGATGTTGTAAACGCACTTTCTTAACTGCAGAATATACTACAGGAAAATCAAAAGGATACTTGAACCGGAAAGTTATAAAAGGTCAAAAAAGCAAAAATTTCCGTTTTTTTCAAAAAAAAAAAAAAAAAAAAGCCGACGTTTTGCATCTCTAAATATATATATATTAACTTTTACATCTGGCTCAAGAAATCATCGATACAAGTTTAAATCTACTAAGTTCCGGATTTCCTTCCCCATTAAGTTGTCTTAAATGACAAAAGTCAAGACCGAGTTACATTCTAAATCGAACACAAAAACTATAGATTACGATTGTTTCAAGTTAATCTTCTTGCCTTCTAAACACCTACACAAACACACACAAAAATGTTTTTTCTGTTGATCTAAATTTCTTGTCCGTAACTCGAGACCTAGCTAAATCGCTTTCTCGCACCATAGCACGGTATATTTACTCCATTCTCATCTTACAAAGAAAGGAATTTTTCCAAAAACAATACCTAGCTAAACGCCCTCCTTACACCCGAAACGAGGTTCAGCCGGTTTCTTGAAACTCGTCTGACAAAATAATTAAAACAAACGAAAATAAAGTAACTATTATCAAGTTTTTTCACACTTTTCTTCACATTTTGCGCTATTGATAAATTGTCTATGACTATTTTGTGGTACACTGGTAAAGGATTCATTGACATCGGTACCACAGTTCTTAAGTTAAATGCAGCTGCAAGGGTTGATAGCCTGTTAATCATGTCATACAAGAACGGCCAAATTAGTAGCGTGATAAACAATATCTTAACTACTTTGTTTCAATGTTCATTGTCAGTGGTGCCCTATCCCCCCACCCAAATGCCTAAGTGCAATTCCCGCCAAATTTTACCATTCTCTTTCTTTTGCTCCCAAAAGAGTAGCACAGGAGATCGGAGTTAGTTGTGACTAAACCAAGGTACCTTGCTTTATAGGTTACATTTTATTCGATTTCGTAACTTCTTTTCATTCTTAAAAATAACCTTATGAAATAACAAGTTCGATTGTGCCATTTTCAATTTAAAACTCTCCCCTTAAAATATCTAACACGGAGCAACTTGTGACCTAAAATCTGTCTAGGAACACTCCTGTCCGCTGTTTCAGTTATCTTTCAAAAGAGTGAAATGATTGTGATTGAAAATCAACGATGACGTCCTCAAATATATCCCCTTTTCGTCACTTTGTTTTCGCAGTTTCCTTTATTGAGAAAAAGGAAATCGTAGATGTAACAGCCCAGCTTCCGCTTTCTGAATTGCAAAGTGAATGGATTAACTTCCAATACCAAGAAATACATTTCTGAATTCAATTTCTATTGTTATCTTTTGTCCATAACAGGATTGCTCTTCCGACCAATCTTTACACGTTGCGTGGGTATTGCCCTTCGTAGAGCTTCCCTTTTGTGGTTTTCCACCTTGGTGATTTTCTACTCGTGGTTATTCCCCTAATGGCATGAGTCAGATTCTGAAAGTGAGGCACTACTTGGTTATATCTGAAACGGTGACAAATACAAATCAAGAAAAATGAACATACTCGAAATAGTTTTTAAAACTGCATTTTCTTGATCTTCAACTGAAAGAAAGTGACGCCGCATAATCGAAAAATACTGTATATATTTTAGACTTTTAGCTATGAAATTGTATTTCAGATGAAAGCGAAAATAACAATTCTTATTGCTGTTGGTGGTTTAAAATAATCCCTAAATTTGCTCACAACCACGTACATTTGTGACCAAAATGAGTAGTTTATGTCAAATTGTTCAAGCTGGCAAGTTGTTCAAATTTTACTAATCCATAATTCTTATTATTGCAAGTATATCAATACACTGCTATCACATGAAAAATAATAAGGTAACTTAATTTACCATTGGCTAGGGTTGCCAGGTTAAAAAAAAGTTTCGATTTTACTAAAAACTTGAGATATTTAATTACAGCAAATATCTCTACTATACTATACATAACCAGATTAACACTAAAATTGAAATTCTACTATCATAAAATTAGAATCCTGAAAGTTAAAACAGCTAGACTAATTTATTTATTTTATTTAAGAATACATTACACTGAAATTCTTTTTCTTTCTTTTTTGTAAACTTAAATGATATTGGTTCATTACATGTTATATTCTCAAATGTGTTAAACAGTACAACATTCCTGGAAGCTAAGGGGCCTCAAGTCTATTTCTGTGATTGCGTTTTCAAGGCGAGATTCTTGTTCGGGGATCGAAATAACGTATTTCCAGTTTTACTAGACTTCTCGCTCACAACTCTCTGCACCGTTCGTAAACCCGACAGGACGCTGCGAGTTCGCCGCAGAGTCCACAGTCTGTTTCGTGATCCTTCACATGTAAACAGTGCAGTGGTGACGAAATAGTAACTAATTAGTCTATTTTCCGAGACCAAAATAAAAATATTAACATTTTGCCACTTTTTAAAGATTACGATGTGGATACAGATACAAGTCTTGGGACACAAACTGTTTGTACAAAATACAGACATCTAGCAACCCTATCATTATCAATTAGTTATTGGGAAGCTGGTAAGAAAACCACTTTTACAAAGTGTTAAAGATTATTTTAAATATCGTGGGTAGCCATTCGACTAATCGCAGATACGAAGTTTCAACATCTTTCAGCTGTCTTCTACCATGTATCCTAGTAACTACCTTTTAAATTTTGTATAAATTACTCCGTTATTTGAGTTCCCATCACAGTTAAGCATGGGTCTTAATATAAGGGTGTGAGGAAGATTAGCAGAGTTGTATGAATAACATATACAATGTTTGAAAGTCCCTCATTGAATATGATCCTGGAGTAATGTAGTAGTGATTTATGTTTACATGGTTAGGGAACGATGGTCTACATTCACGAATTTACTGCAGTAGTTGAACTTCAAACAGCAACTCTGGGTCCGTATTACTAATACAATATTTAAATGTAGTAATCAGTAGCGTACCCAGGAATTTATTTCGGGGGGGGGGTACAAACTAAGTGTGAAGGTATTTTATATTAAAATTCCTAAAATTGCCCCTAAAATTAGGCTAAATTTACACAAAAGTAGAAATTTCGGAAGGGGGCCGGACCCCCAGGACCCACCCCCTGCGTACGTCCCTGGTAGTAATAATTAATTTTTCATTAGGAAGTGTATTTATTCATTTCAATCACCTGTAATTGATTTTGTGCCCCTCAATAAGACCAGTTAATTAGTGAGGAAACTCACGAAATTCATAACCGGAGAACTGCCGCGAAGAGAAATAACAATGAAACCTTCTTGCAGCACTTGCTGATAATGCGTAGTGCTTTCGATCAGGAGCAGAAAAAGACGTTTTGCATTATTATTATTATTATTATTATTATTATTATTATTATTATTATTATTATTATTATTATCTGCTTTCAGAAAGAGAACCTTTAATATATGATTAGTTATAAAGTTGTAAGTTGTCCCTTCAAAAATGTTGCTCCTTAGTTTTCAGAAATCTAAAATAGTTAGACACTTTAATTAGATGTTTCCAAACTGTTCAGAAATAATTATGATCTCATGAAGCACATGTAACTATTAGAAATAAATTGTCATTGCCGAACTGCTTATGAAAATTTTATTATTATTGCTGAACTTGCAATAATATTCAATATTAACTTCAATAATAGTGAATGTGTTAAACTTTAAGTGGGTAATTTACAATTAGACAAGATGCAGACATTCTATGTAAACAATTTTACACCAACCGTGAAACGAGAGTAGGTATCATGTACGCATTCTGACATTTTATTCGCCGCCAGTCGCCAAGATCTAAAACCCACGGCACCGAAATCATATCGTTACCAGGTGTTTGGTGCTCCTTTTGAGCTACTTCGGTGTTTTTTATGTCTAGCGTCCCACAACTGACAACGAAATACAGGCAAACTGCCAAGTTACTTCCTCCAAACGCTGCAACAAAACGCTGGAAGAAAACTCGACCGAGTCGCAGCCAAGACAATGGAGGGGAAAAAATGGATTAAATTTCGATTAGTTACTGCGGGAACCACGAAATAACTAAGTAATATTGATAATTACTTATTAAATTCGCAGAGTGCGAGATTTCTTCTTCTGAACAAAACATCTGTTACTCTCTGAAAGAGGAAAAAGGAATAACTACTTTATGACGTAAGTTCTAGACTTTTTTCATTGAGGAAATTACGTCATCGATCTAAGCATTACGCTACAAAAACGATGACCGGGCATTTCCGAGAATGAAGCACGCATATTATATATATATATATATATATATATATATATATATATATATATATATATATATATATATTCACTCAAATTTTATTAATTCTGAAACGAAACAGTTTCGAACAAAATCGCGCCATAAAAATTACACTTATCACACAATACATAAAAAGTTCGTATAATTTATGTAAAATAAAATAAACGCTAAATTTAAGCATAATATCAAATTCAAACCGTACTTCTTGTGGTGGGCAAATACCGTGTCCGTGGGTTTTCTAGGGGTACTCCCGTTTCCTCCCACTTCATTCACTCAACCATTGCATTCGTTTCTCATCATCACTGTCTCCTCTACCCTAGCCAGCACAACTGTGCGACGATTTCATTTCATTTTTCAAACCACAATTTTTCTAAAGTTTTTGAAAGTCTTTTTTTATTTCTAAATCTTAAGAAAAATATATAGTTCATATGCTTAAAAATAATTCGTTACAAGCATTAAATCCTCGTAAGAAATATGGGCAGTAGAGGTTTTGTCATGTTTCGCATGGAAAGCAACAACTGCGCTAATAGCTAATGTACGATAGTGCCCCCATATAAAAGCAAATTATTAAAATTATAAAACTAAAATTATCGTTTTTGAGAACATTGCTAAGCGGCTAGCGTAAGCGCCTTTAGCGTGGGAGACGCGGGTTCGATTCCCGATGGGAGCTCATGTGTTTCGGATTCCACGTTAATCAGTAGGTCCCGCCTTATATAGGCTCGCTGCTGACAGGGATATTAAAATCAACTCGAACTCAACTCTCTTACTTGGAAAGTAAAATAAGAATTGATAATAGATGCAACTAAGATGTATAAATCTTCAGACGAAGACGGTATCAGAAACAAAAAAAAGCTTCTAGCACGAAACATTGATATAAAACTGAATAAAAGATTGACGGTGACATACGTACGGAGTATAGGGTTGTATGGGTTGCTTGGACTCAAGAAGAAGACGAAAAAACAGAATAGAAGCATTCGAATGTGGAGGTTCAGACCTGGGATTGTTTTTGTAACTTCACTTTGATGGAACAACTTTAAGGGGGAGGGGGAGATATATAAAAACGATCGAAAATGACCGATATTAGTATCGAATCCATAGTTTTTGGAGTCGCTGAGATGAACAGTGACACTTCCGATGTTGTTTAAATAAAAGTTTAGCCCTTGATGTCCAAAATTAAACGTATTCTCACCGTGCAAAGAACGGGTATTCTGCTAGTATTTTATAAAGAAAAGATAGAATGATTGAACATATTATGAGACGGAGAAATCACGTAATTGGAGCTGTGATTGAAAAGGCAGAAAGAAAAATGTATACACGAAGGTCGTAATTGAAATATACGGTCGAAATATTACAAGATGTAGGGAAGGAGGAATGATAAATCTGACTCAATGTGGAGAAAAGTGAAAAGCGACATCAAACTCTTCAAAAGATTGCTGACCGGAGAAGAGAGATATCGAAAATTAGCATATCGTTATAGAACTTGAGAAAATGTTGTGAATATAAAATGAAAACAGTACGAAAAGTGATTCAGTTGAAACAGTGTGTTAATTATAAAAGCTGAGAGGAAAAAAAAAATATAAAACAGATTACCAGCTTTCGGTAATTCGATAACATTAGTAGTATGGAGGAGAAATAAAAACCAGAATCGAAATAGGTAACGAAGCAATGGGTGGATTCCTTAAAAAACAGTTTAACGTCGTACGTTTATGCCCTTTAGGCTAAGGGAGACTGTGACTAAAGCATGAGAATAATTCGTGGAAGAAGAATGTGAGAGGAAACGGGAGTACCCCGTAAAAACCTACGGACAGGATGTTGTCAACCACGAACTTACTTAGCCGGGGATCGAACTAGGGACCCCATGCACCAGAGGTAAGCGCTCAACCACTGAGCCACCGTGCTCCCTTCAGTTGGACTGCAATCTCAACTGTCGGCAAGAGTACCATGTGTATTACTACCAAGGTCACATGACAAATGTGACTAACTCTATTGCTCAAACATATTACTTAGCACGAAATGTCATTTATTGGGTAAACTGAATCTTGTGTCGCAATATATATACACCATTAATTTTGTATTATGGAGAACAAACATGCATATGTATTACAGCAATTTTATAAATCACAATCACTCGAAATGTGGGTTAAGAAAAAAAAAACTCCTGAGCGAAGATTGGAAAAGTTACTAGGAAACTTCCTTATCTCGCAGGTAATTAAAAGGAAGAAAAGGAACTAAATAGTATAGTATTCAAGGAGAAATAGAACTAAGAAAGTGGTAAATGCAATGGAAACAGAAAAGACGGAGGTATAAAACTAAGTTATGAGCCATTAAGAAGGATAATTTATGTCACAAGATCTACAGTATGTATTTAAAAAAAAAAAAAAAAAAAAAAACTTAGGTAACGACAAGTAATCTCCCAGTGGTGTTCAAGGGTTATGATGATAAGAATGTTCTAGCAAAAAGACTAATAGGCCTATAATGTTAAGCGGAAGACTGAGAAAGATCTTACCCATGCACAATGTAGACACAAAAATATAATATCACAGGCAAACCTAAAATTAATTTCAAAACTAGACTTGACAAAAAATTAAAAAAAAAAAATTCTTTCTAAGATTCCGCACGAACTTGGCCACACAAACATTCTGTTACTTGATATCAATGCAAAAATCAGATTTTTTAGTTGCGTGACTTCAAGCTTTTGACCTTGAAGAAGCGAACCCCTTTCCTGCTATTCTTCAATACATCGATCTACACCCAGCTGGATACAGCAGAAGACATGGGGAAAGGGAAGGACCAAATATAACAACGACATGCGGAAATGTTTACACAATTAGAATATCAAAATAAATAATTTATTATTACTAAGAAAACAAAGCAAACAATTCGACTAGTCGCACTATTAGTACCCTAGCTTTTGAGCGCGCAGTCCGGAATTTTTTTGGGTCATTCTACTGCATGTATTAGCACGTTTCGATTACAAAAGAAAGCACTAAGGGTTGTGTTTGGATTGTCACCAAAGTCTTCTTGCAAGCCCATCTTTCGAGGACAAAAAATATTATCACTATCTTGTGTGTATCTATATAAAATTATCTTGTTTAACGTAGGTAACAAACATTTATTTATTGAAAACAGTATCGTCCATAAATACAATACTCGATTCGTTAATAATTTGCATGTTATCTCCCAAAATTTCTCGTTTTTTTCAGAAAAGCGTATATATATTAACTGTACAAAAATTTTCAATAAGTTACCTGACTTTCTAAAGCAAAACAAATCATATTCTATGTTTAAATATGATCTTCACGAGTTCTTAGTAGATAAGTGTTACTACTCGGTAAATGAGTTTTTTGAAAACAATGTATAAATGTTTTTTTTTAAAATTATATTATGAATGTGTAAGCTTATAAAAGTCATAGTTATGTATGTATTACTCTATCTGTAAGTTTTTTATAGCATATATGTAATTATTTTGTAATTCTGACGACAGTATGCGTACTCGAGAATACTCTCATTTGTATGCAAAACAGGCAAATAAATAAATAAATACTGTATTGTTAATCTCTTCATATAATAACTATAAAAAAAGGTTTCAGTTCTACGTTCCTTAATCATGTCCCTGACCAATGAAAATAAACATTAATGAAATAATGGAATCAAATGCTAAAGAAGCAGAAGAATTTTTTCCAAAACACAAAACATGTGGTGTTGGTCACCATTAGACATACATTAATTAATTATTCTTGCTTTACGCAATTATACAGTACTAAGGTTGTGAGGCAGTGGTCGAAGTGAGACGGTATGCGGTGGTATGCCATATCGCATCTGGTTTTTAAGTGATAAAACCATACTGCCTCTGGTTTTTAAGTGATAAAGGCATATCGCATCTGGTTTTTAAGTGATAAAGGCATATCGCCTCTTTTTTTTTTAAATGATCAAGACATACCGTCACTGGAGAGTAGATGTTAAATCCATTTTTATACACAGTAATTGACGAATAGCTTTGCGCGTAAGAAGAGTTTATTTCTTATGTAGAAAGAATTTCTAAGCTGACAACATCGAAATCTTTCTCTAACATTTTGTTTTTAAAATGTGGTATCTTCAAAGAAGTTCATCTAGTTTATATTTTGATGTGCCATATTGAATTGTTTCCTTCATATGTGTGTGTGTGCGTGTCTTCTTCTCTTAATTCATATAAATGTCGTATTTTGAGCATGAGCAGATTTAAGCGTTGTCTGATGTGGAAGCGATTCTTTCGGGGGTTTGGAATAACCCGAAGTCGAGTGGGGGGGGGGGAAGAAGGCCGGGACCTTTACCGCAGGAAATTATTAAAATAAAAACTCGATTTCTGAGCATTTTCGTGTATAATTCTCTATAAGGGGATTTTTTAAAAAGAAAGTTGTTGGCGAGGGATCAAAGTATCTCCATGCCCCCCCGTAACTAATAGAAGCTCTTCAGTGGTTTTCAGTCATTATGTAAATAGAAACGCAATCTTTTAAGCAACATTCCCTCACTGTATTTTGACATTTAGTTAGCCGGTGTGTCGAGTTAAAATCGTAGTAAAACATCCCACCTGTTTTTTTTCTTCACTTCGAACACTGTTATGAGGCATGGCAGCTACTATTTATCGTAACATACTGAGATTTGAAGCCAATGGAGTTGCCCGGGCATAAAGATCAAGCCTTTCCCTACTACATTACAGTATATCCGAAAATACAGTACATTACAGTATATATATATATATATATATATATATATATCGGCTTTGGCATTTCAAGAAAAGTAAACAGCACGAAGCATGATAAAACTTTACGTCAATTTCCCGCAATTCCTCTACCTCAAACATTGCACTACACCTATTTATTTCTCTATCTCAATATAGTAAGAATCAAATAGTGTTACTACTAGAGAACTATAATCTAACTCTATTTCATACCTGAAATATACTCTTCAAAATGAAAATCAGGTCTAAAACTTATGAGAAACGAATGAACTAAACCCAACACCAGGCGCCACACATTTTCATTCGCTCATCCAGCTGGAATTAGCTTTGATCATGACTGTCTCACTACAAATAGTGACTACTTGCGTATCATTAACATTGAACTATTAAAACGTCTCCAGCAGCAATTTACTCAATGTCTGCGATGTGCAAGTGTTCTACTCAATTCGCCCACAACTTAAAACGATGTATATTATTCTTCCTTTCTGCAGCGAAAATAAACAGGAGACGCCCTTTGTTTGATTCATAAAATGAAACTTCAACGGTGTCATCTCTCTCACTCTAAGCCATCTGGCGATTATTTTGTTTACCTAACTATCGATTCAACTATTAATACAGTGTGTTCAATTGCACATAGTAATAAAACTAGGTGCCAAAGTGAAGGTCTACCTCTCGCACATTAGGAATCACTTTTTTCATTTTTAGTTTTTGAATGCCCAGCCATTAAAAAATAATCTGGTTGCCCATTTCTCTTTGAAGATCCTTGTAGAATTACACCAAACAATAACAGTACCCAGGGAGATCGAAATTCTTGTAATGGAAAGGGACAAGAAAAAATTCGCAAAAATATTTTTGTAAATTGGGAACTAAATATCGGTGTGAGTGTAGCAGACAAAAAACAAGTGCTTTAATCAAAACTGTACTCATGAAAGTCAGAGGTACTGAACAAAAACAAGGTATTTTTTTTCCGAGGGAGGAATACCAGAAGTTAGGAAAAATCAGGACAGAGCGTCGTTATCATGGATGATGGACACCCCAGCAAACATCAACTTTACCTCATATCCAATACTTACAGATGCCAAAGAGAAAGTATCCTACCCATATCATGAGCAGGAAATATTTAACAGAAGCTAACTGGTCAGTTTGCATATCACTCACCATTTGTTTTCTAACTCTATGTAATAAATGACTTACTTTTAAGTCACATTCAGGTGCTCTCTTATTAATTTTAGTGCTTGTAATTCCGTCTACCTTCACTACACAAAAACAGGATGTGTTAGTGATTTATAGATTGACTGAAGGTAACTATACGGAGCTGCATACGATAGACGTCATCTACATCGACTCACACTTCTCTTTAAGACTTTGCGTTTTCAACAACCCTCATACTTATCCAACGACTACAACCGTTAAATGCTCATAACGATCACGATACAAGATCAAGTGTAAATAAACTCCTTTCTCTTCCCCTACACTCGCCGAAATATTATTCAAATGCGTTCTTTGCATCCACCATTCGTGCATGGAATGACCTTCCATCCAGCATACAACAATCTCAATTAATCAATCTATTCAAGAAGTCGGTTGAGCAGACCATCCACGAATCTCTCTAGGCTTACTGATATCTGACAAAATGCTGATTTTTAATCTTCTTACCTTTTATTTGTTTCTCGTATTCTTAAATGTACCTGAACATATTGTGTTTATTAGTAATAGTCTATGTGTGTGTGTGTGATGATTGAAGTGTAATTTTTGTGTCAGTTAAATTATTAATGTAAAATAAGACTAAATAAATAAATAAATAAATAAATAGAGCATTAAGCAAAACTGCTCACTCACATATAAAGAAAGACAAAAACTATTTTCAACGCAATTTGCTTCTTCAAACTTAATTCGATATTTACTATTTATGTTATTCTCTTTCAAAAAACTTCTATAATAAAAATCCATAAAACAGTGTGGTTACTCCACTTGATTTGGCAACAATCATTCTTAAACAAGAAAGCATAACATATCAAATTTTGAAGAAGTAAGTTGCACTGACAATGATCTTCTTTCTTAGAGAGGTGAGTGAGTAACTTTCTGTATTTATGTTCATCTTCTGCAAATCTAAAACACCATCCCATGTTACCGAATTGCTCTGTTGAAGATGGGAGACAGTGTGTCATCGAAATCTATTAAGAATTAAAATGCATATGAAAGTATTTGAATTTCGTAAATTCCATACTCATTATTCATTATTACTTTTCACACAAATATTCAGAAAAAGTAATTTACTAATATACGATTTTTTTTTTTTCCTGAGAAAAAGAGCACATGAAGATACCGATAATATCCTTTATTTTCAATGTGACTAGTTCAAGGACTGAAGCATTAAGAATGAAAACAGTTTAAAGTATTTTAGTAAATAACGTTTTCATCGGTACACAATTCAAGTTATACCTAGTGATCACGACTGAATTAGCATTGCCATGTTAATGCACTCTAATCTGAATTGCAATCTATGCAGAAATAACTGCATGCAACCTATCGCAAAAACAGCTGTGTCTGTCATATGATTTCAATACCAACAAGTTAACTACATTTTTGATGTCCTGAATAACTGTTGCTATTTAAAAATCCATCGAGTTAAGTAGGTGTGACAAAACGTATATTATCATACTAACTACATTCTAACACGCTATCGTGAAAGTAAATTCATTCAACCTTTGATTAAAGAACATGTTTTAAATGCTGACAATGACCTTGAAACTAGAATAACTGTAAGCAATGCTTTTGGAGTAATATTAATAACTTAACACTTTCTGTAGCATACCGTCATTAATGACTTCCCTGTAAGATGTTAAACACAATCTAAAGCTCCAAATCCATGAACCGATGTAAAATACATAAACTAAAATAGAATAAGTAGCAAACAGGAAAGATTCTTAAATAACGCTCCCCTACGCTCTCTGCCACTTCTTTTTCTTACAAGTAGTTTATGCATTACCGTTAGGAGAAATCAGATAATAATAAAAAGAACCAGATACTTAACAGAGTATATATTTTATCTACAGTATATAAATAAATAAATAAATAAATAACCTGTTCTAGAAGAATGAAAACTATCAATTGCATCAGATTGCCAAAGAACGATATACCTTTTAGGGCCATAAAAATTGGTTTTCCCCTATTTTCTCGAAAACTACACATGGGAATTCAACCCCAAATATTTCATTTTATTCAGCTTGATGTCCTCTATCGACTGGTGGATTGGAAAATTCGTGGCCTGACTACGAAGGAAGCAATTATTTTCTGTTTGTATACATTAGCGGCGTAGCTATGTCCATTGGTAAAATTTTATTTCTCTTTTGTTCCAGGCGAGGAGTTTATAAGGCGCTAAGTCGGTGGAAGTAATGGAAATCTGTGACATTGAAAAAATCGACCAGGGCAATGCGCGCGTTCACACATTTCTTGCATCCATGATAGAAATTCATTTCTGTGGGTTCGAACTATTACCGCACCCGTCCTGTTCGTCTGATCTGGCTCCCTCGGACTTTCACTTGTTTAGAAACCTTAAAAAGTTTTTTGGGAGGTCAGCGATTTCTTTAGATGCAGAAGTGAAAAGTGCTGTTCTGGGATATTTTGCAGGGCTTGAGGAATCATATTTTAAAAGTGGTATAGAAGCGTTACCGCAGAGGTAGCCTACATGTATCTCGGTAGAGAGAAATTACGTGGAAAAAAAGTAACTTATCCAAGTATTTTCAAATTTTGTAGGCAATATTACAGTTAACCCTTATCCGGGCAACCGGGGCCTCCCAGGCCCAGTAGCTTCAATTTTCTAAAATTTCTCAATAACCATACATATTTCGAAGACATAAAATACTGAATTCTTCTATCTTTCGTCGAAGTTAAAATCATGAACATATCGAGTTGGTAAAGCTAATGTTTTTTTTTTTTTTTTTTTTTTTTTAATTTGAAAATCTTTTCCTGACGTAACTGGGCAACCGGGGCCTAGGAGGCCCCGTATAACTTTAGTGAAATTCCTGTCAAATATTAGATCAAATTGTCACATAATTATATATTGAACACGTGACTATTGTAACCTTTAGTCGGAACAGTATGCGGCAACAGACATTGAATTTTGAGTGTTCTGCACTTAAAATATATACTGGGCCTCACAGGCCCCGGTTGCCCAGTTACGTCAGGACCGGATTTGCTATTCTGCTTGACTTACAAAAGCGTGACACGAAGTTTCGCTACTTGACAAAAATATATACCGGTACATTCTAGACTAGTCTAAACAGTAAGTGACAATAGGCATTGATTTTGTGTATTCTGCACTTAAAATATATACTGGGCCTCACAGGCCCCGGTTGCCCGTTTACGTTACAAAAATGTCTTGCCCGGATAAGGGTTAAACAATTCATTCAAGTTTACGAGTTCATTATAAATCTAAACTATAGCTCATTAACATTACAGTATACTCTGTCGTCTTGCTACTGTCATAATGAGAACATTGATGAGAGTGTACTTTAGTATCATTTTCGTTTTAATAGTTGAGTTGAGTTTAAAGTCCCGTTCGGCAGTAAGGCTATATGAGACATTTCGTCTTAATAGGTGAAGTGTTATTTGTTGGCTAGAAATAGCAATATTTGTAAACACCATAAAAATTAGTTTTTCACGATTTCGAATATATAAAACGATAACCATACGCCTGTCGATCTTTATGGTTGCGAAAAATGGTCGCTTACTCTAAGGGAAGAACGTAGACTGAAAGTATTTGAGAATAAAATCCTGAGACAAATATTCAGACCCAAGAAGAATGCAAATGGGGAACAATACAAACTTCACGAGGAACTGCATAATTTACACTGTTTACCAAACATTGTTAGGGTCATCAAGTGTAGGAGGCTCAAGTGAGAAGGTCATATAGCAAGAATGGGAAGAAAGTAGGAAGGCTTTCAAAGTTTTAACTGGAAATTCAATCGGAAAAAGGCCATTAGGAAGACCTAGGTGCAGATGGTGCAACGACATCATCTATTTCCAGTATAATTTTAAATATCAGGCAATGCGTGATTTTAAAATATGCACTAACTAGTTCGAAGAAGAAGAAAGTACGAAAAAGAAATAGAATCAAAAATTGATTCTAATATGATAATTTGATGAGCTTTTGTCTTTACGTCGTCATAACAACGAATTGTAAATAAATGTTATAATTCTGGATCCATCATAAAAGGAGATGTACGCATAATCATGAGACGTGTATTTAATTTAATAAGTGTGTGCCACAATAAAAGCCAGGAAATCTAAACGCAACATAAACTGGTTTAAGTGATTTTAGTAACATAATCTAGATGTAATTAGACTGAGGACCTATGTATAACGAGTTACGTTATAATGGGAGGACAATGCTAAGATGGATCTCGCAGAAATAGGAATACCGAGTAGAAACTGGATCCAGTTGGAAAATGACAGAAGTCAGTGGAGAGCTTTTGTGAAGGCGGTATTGGACCTCCTGGTTCCATACGCCATAGTTAGTTTAGTGTTCTAATTACTTTGAGAATGGTGGGGAAATCCTCTCTGTAAGGAAATAAAAGTATCGTTGGAGGACGAGTTTGTATGGGAGTGTACTGCAAAATATAATACGAGTACTCTTGAGATGATTTTCTTCTAAAGCACAAGCCATGTCTCTATAAATGTCCCTTAATTTGCTCACCGTTACGTAAAAGTAATCCAATAAGAAGATTCAACATCATTAATAAATGCTGAAAATGTACACAGAACTAACCAAGCATGACAGTTTATAAATTTTTAATATTTGTCTATTGTGTAATTTTGCGGACACAAGTTTCTGATCGAAATTTCCTTGTGACTCTTCCCCAGTTGAAGGAATCAATAGAAAATTTATTTTCAAATTGTAGAGAGTATTTTTTGTGCTAAATACTTGAGCTGGGAATAATTCTTGTCCGTTATGAAGAAGATAATAGCATGTTGGGAGGGTAAAAGAAAACTGTCCGTGTCCGTATCTCAGAGTGTAAGTAAAAGGGAGGTTTCTTTTTCAATAATACATATACATTTTTCCAGGGACAAGAAAGTTTGTCCGTTATTATGGAGCTGTCCGTTAAGGGAGGTTTAACTGTATTTAATTAGAACTTATTTCACTTACTTTAAATTCTAATGGAATTAAACTGCTCGATTACATACCTAAGTGGTCAACTTAAGAGTAATAATCCATATGCTTAATTAAGAAAAAGTGTTTTTGTCATTATGCAGCGCCAAGTCGGTTTCGGTCGATGCTACCACCAGTATCAGTCGACAAACCTTCATGCAATCTTTGTTATTCACTAAATCTATCCAAAGTTAGACCTGAAGTGCTGACTTCTGATGAGTATTATCACGAATCTGAGATTTTCTTGTAAATGGTGTCGATATGTCATCTTATTTACTATTTTCATTTTTGCAATATTTGTTACGTAATATTTAAAACACGGTGCGAATAGGTGTTCCAGGGATTCTCCCGTTTGCTCTCACTTTCTTCCTTCCATCATCACTATCTCTATAAGTCTCGGTGCATAATCATGGCACGTTAAAGTAAAACATACATATTGTTAGAAGGTATTATCATTTTTACACTGTTATTGCAAGTGAGGTATTTACAATAAGTGAACCGGAAGAATGTGATCAGCACGTATTTCACCTGAACACAGGAGGGAAACAAGTTCGCATATTCAGCAGAATACTGACCGTAAAATGTAACTGAAACAAAGGCACTGATATACAAATTAGTGATGTGAAAAGTGTTTGCATGAAGATTCGCCAACTGATGAAGATGGCAGCGTCCACCAAAACAATTTTGACACGAAATAAGGACAACGATACAATAAGTTAAGCACACTCTTTCTTTATAATTAAATAGTATGCATCAGTTGCGTCCTCTCACTAATACCCGTTCTTCATACGGGGGAATAAGTTAATGAAAAGCATTTGAACCCCTTCCTCCCCTTAGGATATGCATTTCAATAACCCTTAAGGTAATTTATTTTTGGTTTAAAAAAAGAAAATAAAAAAGACTTCCCCTACCAACTACGGACACTCTCGAATAAAAGTGACGTGATACAAATTTAGCATTTTAAAATTAATTTCAAACTGTTCTGCCGTTTATATATGACGAAAGAAACGTACCTATAATGCTCCCTTCAGCCTCCTTAAAACGGAAGTTTTCAAAAACGCTGGTCCGCGTGTCTATTTATTTGTAATGAAGAGTTTATGTACCGAATTTTATCTTCCTAACTTAACAGCCTCGTGACAGTCTCAATTTCTGGCATGAATTATGACATGCATTTTAATCTGATATGTAAAAAAACAGCTCGGAATAAGTGATAACTACATTCCAAATTTAATTCCAAACGGTTCAATTGTTTTCCCGTGATTCGCTCACCCACAGGATGACAAGATCAGTTTCATTTTAATATATTAGATATATTTATCTCATGGTTCCAATGACTGTAACCAATCTGCCAGCTTTATTACATTGTTGTTTTATCTCATAAATGGATCAGACAGACATGTTACCGAAAGAACGGATAGAATGAGACTGGCAATCGGAGGAGTTTGTCTCAAACTACAGAGGTGGTTTCACAGTTACTGTTTCATGCCCGTCGTTAGAAGATCTCCAAACATATCATCGCCCATTTACATATAATAACCTCAATATTAGTATTCCTTTGCAAATGTTTTATTTCTTCTTAATCAATTTAATTATGCTTAATTATCAGATATTATCCTGTGTCCCTTTTTGCCTTGAAGTCCAGGCGACCATCTAGACTCTTAAAAAGAAGCATACAGGATAGTATCTGAAACAATCGAGTTGGATTTAAAATACAATTTCTAGACAGGAACACTAATAACGAAGTTAGTATCTGTCTATAGAAAAGATATACTCCTTGCACGCCCTATATAATATCGTCGCCTGTTTAGAGTAAGAATTTCCCTTAATACCTGACGTTTATCTTAAGGTTCCAATGAGGTATATAAAATGTCTTATATTCAAAGAATACATCACCCATTCATACGTCAAATATGCTTTTATGAAACGCCAAATATGCTTTTATGAAGCTCGATGATGAAATAACTTTATATTGTTAGTGAATTAAATTGAACTTCATGTGAATTCAAGCGCAACCAGTAACTGCAATGTTTGGTGAGGAGTAGACTACGCAGAAGTTTTTGTGAATGCAAATAGTGGAAGTAGTTTCTCCATTATTTACTGACTGAAGATATAGATACATATTCAGAAGAAACGTAGGTAGGTTTAAGTTGCTTAGCTTCTCCATTTTTTAGATTGACTGACGAAAGGAGTAACAAGCACGCCGCTGAAATGATTTTAGCATTGAATTTCGTAGAAGCATTAAGGTAGCATAAACAAGCTTGTGAGTTATTCCTCTAACAAGTATGTCCTAGATGTCATCTGAGTAATATTCTTGCATTTATCATATTTCTATTTTAGGGGAACGCCAACTCTTGGAAGCTGTAAATTGTGTCAGTCTGACCAGACATATTTGTATCATAAATCTCAATTGAAAATTACATTAAAGGGCGCAGATTAACGTCGGTTTCTCCATGACACTAAAACCTGTTCTAGAATTGGGAGAGAACCAATATACTGGTAGCCATTTTGCCTTGACCACGCCATCTTCTTCGCCCGGAGAGGATACAGTAATAAAATAACACACTAACTATAGCAACTATTTTTGTGAGTTAGCCTAGCACCGTATATCGGTCAGTGAGTGGAAGATTATGTATTGCATATATATACTATTTATTGTATACTACTATCTTATCAATACTATCAATGATTATTAAAGTTTTAAGAAAGAAAGAAAAAAAAAAACTGTAGCTGGCATAAAATACTATGAGTAAACGATGGCTAACCAAACAGGTTTCACAATTCGTATGTATGTATATTAGAGATGCAAAAAAGCCGGCTTTTTTGAACTGATGTTTTTTTTTTTTTTTTTTTTTTTTACATAAAAAGCACTTTTTTTTTTTTTTTGGAAAAAACGAGGATTTTGGAAATTTTGGCTTTTTTCATTTTCATGATTTTTCTATCTAAATAGCTTTCTTATAGTATATTCTATAGTTAGATAAGAATTCCATGACCTAAATGCGATATTTCGCTCTGAAATTCACCATCAAGATGGATGGAGCACATGTTTTACGAATTAAAGCTAACATGAAGAATGTAGTATTTGAGGGCAATTTTAGAGGTTATTTAACTTTATTTTAACTTTTGAGTTATCGACATCTTTTTTCTTCTCTAGATCATTTTAGTTTGTCACCCGTGTTTCATTTCTAAGAGCTTAGTACTCTAGCTTCTAGCGCCAAAGTTAAACTTGCCCGTTTTTTCTATTTATCCGTCAAAGCGTACGTTTTTCAATATATCCGTCAAACCGTACTTCCAAATTTCTGTTATACTGTAGTTGTGAAGTGATTTAGCAATAATTTTCCGGACACAACCATGAATACCAATTTATACAAATAATCAGAAGCGGATTTAGAAAAGTACTTTAGGAGGGTTTTTTCTGATTGTTTCGTTTTCTAAAAAACTCCTAATTTTATTTGGGAGGTGCTTGAAGTTTATGAGTACAGGCATAACTAATATTTAGTTTCGTTTATATGTTTAGCAATAATCTTCCGGATACAACCTTAAAGATCATTTTATACTGAGAATAAGCGGCGGATTTAGAAAAGTATTTTGGGAAGGGTTTTTCTTACTAATGTTTAGTTTTTCTAAACATTTGTAATTTTTATTTGACGGTAGCTTAAAGTTTATGAGTAAAGGCATAACTAATAGATATTTCGTTTGTTGCAGACATTCCGTAACTTTGGGGTACAGGCTTCAGTCCGAAAGACCGATCCCCTAACCTTCGTAAAACTGTCACTGCTGGTAATTAGTAATAATAACGATTTAAAAATAAGAAAGGAAGTCGGCCAACTCACAGTACACGCACTATTTCTACTTCACAGATGGAATGAAGAAAAGCTTTGTCAGAATGGTCGAATGCTGGATTGAATCCAGGACTTCCCGATAGAAGTGCAAAAGCTAATCACTCACTCATGTTTGTTGTGCAGTTGTATTTAGCTTAACTTAAATATATTCCGTAGTCCTTTTTTTTTTTTTTGGGGGGGGGGGGGGAAGTTCCGTAATGATATGTTGAATCCCTCTTGTTAAAAATTCAGAAAACTTGAGGATTGGGTCAACCATGATGGTGGTTATGTAAAACTTAACTATAGAATTTCAAGAATATACAGAACCAAAAGCTCTAGATGTGCAGCTTGTAAGTGTATCATATAAATCTAAGTATCTCTCTTATGTTTTATTTTAATTTTATTTTGTTTCAAAAAGAGGGTATGGAATATTTTGAAGTAAAAATACTACATACAATTTTGCTAGTTATTTGTGTATTTTTTAAAAAGAAGTGTTTACTTTTAGGGTTGGCTGGTTTACCCCAACTTTTTTTTTAATAACTGGTTTAAACCAAAAAAAATAAAAAGAACGAAAAATGCGAATCATGTGAACTTCATGGTAACGTTTCCAGATATCAAACCATCTGCGATAGTTTTATTTCCCTTTCACCTTTTAATCAAGGTGTCCCATGTTCAATTCTCGGTCGAACCATAACCCTTCTTTCATGCGTAAACCAAGTAGCGGTTCAGATGTCAGTTTAAGCGAAAGTCTTCTCCTTGATAACCTCGGTATTTCGTAAGGATGTTAATCCTAAACATACGAAACGAAACCAAATTGTATATTCCTGCATGCCTAAATGCCTGTTGTTTTATAAAGAAGCCAAGATTGCTTAAATATATTGATAGAAATTGGCAAAATTTATCGATTGCCTACGTAGCTTCCAACATCAGCTTGGATTGGACTTTCAATGATATCTACGCACTAAATTTGTAATTTAATACCTCAGTTTTAGCGTCCTGATGGATATGTTGACCTTTAAATTTTATATGCAAAGCAATAACAGGATTTTTCCGTTATTGTCTTACATTTCAAGTAATGACGGGATTTTCCCGATGGTTAGGGCGGGAGCTTCTCAATTTAAGAAATTTACTGACCGGACTTCTTTAAGCTTATGGGAGTTCTTCCGGCATAACCCCGCTGTTGCATAAAAACACCAAGGCGAAACAAACTTATTTCTGTGAATATGTAATACAAATACATAAAGCAAAGAATCTAAACCAAAAAAGCCTGGTTTAAACACCCCCCCAAAACGGGTTTTTGGCATTTTCAAAACAAACCATGGTTCGTGCCAACTCTGCTTACTTTTGTATATAGGAGGTTAAAATATTCTTATTATATACATTGGTTAATCCTTTGGAATTCATAATGTAAATATGTTGAAGAAAAATCGTTTGAAATATCTTTTCGAAATTCATAATTTATTTTCGAGGTTTTATATTATTATCAGCATCAACCACTAATTAAATGACTTTTTGTGTTACAGAGAAGCGAAACAAAGTCTGCTTTATCAATTTAAAGCAGAAATTTGAAAAAAAGCCCAAAATTTTCCAAGCAAAAAAGCGAAGCAGAAAAAACCGACTTTTTTTCCCAAAATAGCCGTTTTTTTTTCCGAGCCCTTGCATCTCTAATGTATATCCAGAGTAAAGCAGTCTATTGCAATGTGACGATTATTGGCTGATTGTATAAATGTAATTAAATCGCTCTTGATTTCAAACTGTTTCGACACGTTTGCTTTCTACCTTAACCTCTATATACTAGCCATATCTAATTTAATCGCCGAATAAATATATAAAATAATAAAGAAAAAAAAAGTGAGATAGAAACGAACATATATTCTCCTTACCTTTACGCATCAATTCATTGCAATCAGTCGTGGATAATAGCAGGTTGGGTCGTTCAGAGCCGCTTCATCCTATGAACAAATATAATTGATTTCAATATTAGTCATATCATTACAGTAATATTCACATAACATAGTGGAGGAATACTTTACATTTACTCTTCCAAAAATAAACACACAGAAATTGCTTCAACTCTTATTAACTAATTCAGCAATCAAGAAAAGTGGGGAAAATCGAACATGTTACTTGGGTTTCATATTTTTTTTTTTTTTTTTTTTTTTTTTTTTTACATTACGCTGTTACTACAATGAATGAGTTTCATTACTAAACAAAGTGTAATTTTCGTAACGAATCGTACGGAGTGGCCCAAAAATATGTATACGGTCCCGTACTGATCAGTCATGACATTTTATATCATTTATTATTGTTATCCATACAGGTATTGACTTAGTTTCTTCCTTATCTATTCTTAATTTATTTTCACTCATATCTTAAGCTTGGAACAAACCAAAGCAAATAAATTCATTCTCTTAATAAATTGTCATACTTGATCGATGCTGGTCTGTATATCTACTTTTGGGCCACTCTGCATACATAACGTATTCAAGTAGGCTACACCGGACTAGTCGGTTTGCTACTAACAGTGTAAGTCATACAATAATACAAAGAGATTTTCATTTAAAATATTGGTTTCTCAGATTATGACAATCGGATGATTAAAAATTTCATATTATCTCCATAATATTGTGCTCAATCAAAACAGACAACAGAAACAAAATTCGATTATAGAAAATAACAAGGAATTAAACAACATATTCGAATATCGAAGTTAATAACAATAAAACTAAATGGATTCGATATAACTGATGTAGAAGAGCGAATTCAACAAAAGCTGTATGCGATCTGAACACTTGTAAATGTTCGAGTAATAATATCGAAGTGTTCTGTAACGGCTACTAATTCTTTTATAATCTATGCAAGTCGTTCTTCTTTTCCTTAGAAAATACCGTTTCAAAATAAATTGAACGATTATTTCGACGGATTACAGTACATTAAGAACGATTTTCACAGGAGTTCGCTCCTACTACTCGAAACGCCTTACTTTTAGTATTATTTCCCTGACTTTGAAAAAAGGTTTTCAAAACATCCCTCTACAAGTAACGACTAAATTATTACATATAAACTGACATTTCAACTTTGAAGACACGTGAAATTACACTACTAACATCACTTTCTAGTATTATAATCTGTCACAGACAAATTTATTAATTTTATTCAAAGCTATATTTAAGGAATTGCATATTATGGAAATACACTAGCATCACACTCTATATTCCTTGACTGAAGTTCTATTTCATTAACTGAAAATAGTTCTTCGCAGGCTTACGTACCCTTACCAAGAATATTTACGCTTTCAACTTTATACTGCAGAAGATGAGAAATCAGAATGGCGAGATCAGAAACTGGAATTATGACTTTGAACAGAACAAGGTTTGTCTTATTATATGCTTTTATTTGTATTCTGAATTATAAAACCTCATGCTCAAGCAATGACAATGGTCCACGAACATTTAGCCAGAGTAGGCACCATACATTCTTTCGCAAACTCCAAGTTGCAGTCCTAAATATTTCATAAATAAATATTTTAACGTAGTTATTTATTGAACAAATTCCCAGATACAGCATACATTTTACACAGGGAAATGTTAACAACCAGAAAAAAAAAAAAAAAAAAAAAAAAAAAAAAAAAAAAAAAAAAACCACTAAATATCAACAACAGTAACACCAACAGAATCAACAAAGAGTGTAAAAGTAATATTACTTGGTGAGCATTCGTTTAATTACTCTATCAAACACCGGGTAATTCGAAAAAAAAAAATGTTCACATCAGTTGTTAGATAACTAAAATAGTTCGCTATTCTATGAAAAAGAGACCTCTCTATAATCGCCAACCTATGGCAGGCAAGACGGAATAGGTGGGTATTCCGGGAAGGGACACGTAAGGATTGTTCTTAAAGTAGGGTTTCCGATCTTAAGTTCCCACTAACTATCTTATGAAGAAATTTCAGATCAGAGTTATTTCTGCGTAGTCCCGATGGCTTGATATTAAGTTGTCACAAGAGTTCCTCCTTAGCTAATATTCGAAGTGCGGGGACACGAAAACGTACTATTGCAATATAGTACATAGGAAAAAATGAAGCTATCTAGAAAGCAAAGAAAAAATAAGTAGTGACTAGACGCCGTAAGAAGAGCAATACAAACCAATCAAGCAATCAAGCGGTATCTGATCCCTGCTCTACATTCATGACAAAATAAAACAAAAATGATTGTCTCTCCCAGATCTCTTCTCTGGTTTATCGTCACTAGATTCATCTCATGGTATCGTCCCCTACTTACAAAGAAGGTAGCAAACGGCCACATAAGCTCTTGCACAGTACTACACAAACACACTCAAAAAACCCACAAACATTTATCCAACTATCTTACAGACAAAATCGGTTTAACAACAATTAAAATTCCGCAATATGTGAAGAGCTTCCTCAACTACCTGTTCAATGCCGAACAACCTTGAAAGGAAGTTTTGAAAGTAATTTTTACTTTCACCATAATTAAGAAAAAAATTAAATTAAAAAAAAAAATGTTGTGTAGAGGATATGTGAGAGTTGCTTTTCTCTAATTTCTTTTAAAATATACTAAATTCTTTCACTTTAAGGACGGAAACCTGTTTTGTACTAATAAGCGGAAGTTTATATAACAAACACAATAATAATAATAATAATATTAAAAAAAATTAGCAGCACCTCTGTCTTGTCAATCTAAACTAATTAGCACCAAACCAGACTATACTCTTCGCAGATTATTGGTTTTAATATTAACATACGGTTTAATGAATTTTCATTCAAACAACAAATTTTCCGAAGGTCTTTAATAAACTCATTACTTTTTTTCTTGTTTTGAGTTTTGGAAAATAAAGAATACTTTAAAAAATAAGCCACAGTTACCTCCACAAAATCGTATGGAATCAACTAACAAGCGTTTTCTAGCAATTTTCTTAAGACCGCGGTTTATGTTGTTATGAATGTCAAGTATACAAATTTCTGCCTAAGTAACAACTAGGGGAGAAATCAATTTTAGGTATTAAGAAGAGAAACTGGTTGGGGCATTGGCTAAGAAAGAACTGTATCATGAGAGACGTGCTAGAGGATATGGTGGCAGGAAAGAGAGGGAGAGAGGCGAAGGAGGATTTGGCCCCTGCTGATATTGTCTATTACATTTCTGTCAAAGTACAGTGAGAAAGTTAAATGAATACCTTTCACACTTTTGTTCATATTTTATCTTATGGTGATGATAGTATCTCGTATGGTTCTTTTTTAGACAGTGAGTTGAGATTTTGATCAGGGTGGAGGTCCAGAACTACAGCCCTCATAAACCCCTCCCTTAATCCGGCCCTGATATAACTATTGAAAATGATTTATAGTGGATGTTAACAGTGAAAAACTGTTACCATATTAAGCATATGAGCAAACTTTTATCTTCGCGTTGATTTTATCAATCTCTTTTACCCCCTTAATCTTGAAATATTTTAGCACCAAACATATAGTCATATTTTCTATATAGTGTCAAGTTCCATTAAAATCGGGGATATTTTAAGGACCTTATTGTGTGACATACAAAATCGAATGGTAGAAGCTAGTTAACGTCCCCTTCTAATTGCTTCCAAGAACTGATAATTTCCGAAGAACAAGTATTTACAAAATTACATGTAAAACCAAAACAAGAACACTGAACCTAAATTAACCTGGTATAAATGAATATAAGAACATAGCTTATTACACGGACACGCACATAATTTGCAGAGTACTGAAATATCCTTACTTTATTAATACATCCTTCTACACTCTTACTTTATTAATATATCCTTCTACACAATGTAACTTAATTCCCCAGGGATGATCAAAATGACCAGATATCCCGTTTTAGCCGGGATAGTCCCAAACGAGACTCTAAATGTCCTGTTTTTGGGTAAATACGAACAAAGTGTCCATACTTGTTATTCAATATATAAATAACCAGAACAAATTCTACACGCTTTCGTTAAAATGACTGCGTGTCGAACTATTTTGGTACCAACAAATGTTGGAAATTTCTAAGCCGTGCCTGGAACTGGTAATTTTGAGTCACCGGTACTTAAGAAACACTGCGGTATCACTTTTAATTTGTAAATTGAAATTCTGTATTTTGTAAATTGAAAACACTACTAGCACCCAAAATTCAATTTGGAAACTTTACATCTCCCCCCGTCTCCGCCACAAATACGCGTCCCGTTTTCGCAAGTTAAAATTCTGGCCACCATATGGATGATTGTCTTGCAAACTAGAGAAACTCACAACATCCTCAACTCTCTGTTTCGTACACACTTATAGTGGGAACTATAGACATACTTGTTTTAGTCAATCCGTTTGTTGACATAACACGCTACATTCTGTCTTATAAAATTTACCAAGTAACTAGGCCTATCCTCAACAAAACTCTCATTTGCAATTTTAGTCACCTGTTTTGACTTCTTGTAATTTACGTTCTTATGCAACAACAACATATGAAGAATAGGACTCCTAATTACGAGAATTCGGTGCAGTTGGTGGGTGTGCTGATCAACATGCAGGACCAACCCTTACAGTATACGAAGTTCCCCACTCTACTATATCTCCTTCAAGAGAGCTCATTTAACTGCACACGAGAACGTTATTCTGTCTAACTGTAATGGTTTTGTTAAGTTACCTTACTCTGTACTGTGCAATTAAGCACATGTACACAGTATGTGACGTTAAAGAAAAACACTCCTTAACAATCGGACTGGAAGTATAACGTCTCGATTATAAGCCTAAGTTGATAAAGACTGATTTGCCAATTGAACTTTAATGGCCTGGACTCTCCATGAACTGTTGATAAGCCTCGAAAATACAGAATTAAATAATAATGTCCCTATATTGATTACCTGAGCACCAACAACTAAACAACGTAGACAGCGACGTATGGCTATTAAAAAATCAATAGCCTTCCGTAACTTTGTTTGACAACAAACGAACTGATAACAACGTGGATCCACATCTCACTCAACTACCCGCATTTGTGAAACAATTAAATATCTTTCAAAGCAAGTTTATAGATTGCACACAATCCTCTTTCTGCAATCTACTACAAAATAAAACTACCCAGTGCTACGGTAATGGAAACAGTGAGTAAATTAGGCAATATGTGAAACATTTGACAAGAAACTTAATTACGGAACGCACAATCCTGTGTGTGTGTGTTTCTGTAATAATAAACTCAAACTCATTAGTTTACTATTGTCGACTGACACAGCCACTGCCAGTAATGAATCCCAAAAAAAGGCGTCACTACCAAATGTGCACTTTAATTTAAAGAAACCTATCAGATAAAACATAATTATTTAATATTATGGCCTAATTACTGATAACTAATATGGGTATCGTAACCATATGATCTATTTACATCTGAATCTAAACCGATTGAGTATTGAACCAAAACAACACATATATAAGCAGCCCAAATTTATTAGCACGGTAATAAAATTCGATGAAATACTGCAGAAAATGTTCAACTGAAAATTAATGTACCCAGCGCAAACACCCTTGAAAAGTTAGAATACCTTGGATACCGAAGTTGCTTTCACTTTGTATCATTACAGTCGCACTGCTACAAAAACGGTCAAGAACGAGAGTTCACTTTTACTTCACTACACTAATAACGAAATACTAAATTGTTATTTCAATTACAAATTGAAACGAACTCATTAAATATGTTTTAGATTGATAACAATGAAAAGCATGTCACTTTATTCCTGTGAAGGCCGGCCTGTACCACAAACATCGTAGCCTACTTTTTGACAACAAATGGTAACTTGTCTGCTAGACAACTTCCATGTGTACCAGTATTTCGTCTGGAATCTGATTCATTTTCTACAGCCACCACAAAAATTATTCACCGCTATGAATAACAATACATCACACTACACTATCGTAATACTACACCATAGTACACTCCCACCTTACCAAATTGCTTCCTTTAATGTTTTTTCCACCGGTATTGCAAGCTTCACCCAGTTTCCATTTAGAACCTAGAATGACGTCAGAACAGCAAATATGTGAGCTCACTCGCCAGCCGCTGCCATCATGCGAGCCTGTTAAGAATCAATATGCTATATCTGGAACGAATCTATAATCACTTTTTTTTCTCCCTCTTCAAGCAGTTGAAGGACGAGAGCGCTTTAACTTGTAAAAGGTAAATAGAGAATCATATAATGAAGGTGAAGAGTTACAGCAATGTAATAGATGAGTTGTATGTAAATTGTCTAATTTTATAATACGTTTTGCAAGTCATTTGAATTAATAATTTCTTTACGACAACCTTTAGTTATCACCATTATTTATAGATTTCTAAAAGAGTCAGTCCTATTTCCGTACGATATATCGAAGTTGACAAATTTTAAAAGGAAACGCTGAAACAAACAAACAACACTACGATCCAAATTTGAACTTTTAAAAATAATATATTATTAATATTTTACGGTCTTGTAATTTATCTTAGTTTTAAAAGAAAATTCTGAAAAACAGTTTCATCAAATAAATGGCGACTGTTATAAACAGTAGCACAATTAGAAAATTTACATAATTATAATAAACTAGCGTTGATTACACGTTTCACTGGGTTGAAATAAAAACTTTAAATACACAACTCCTTTATATATCTCCTCCGTCCCCCAAGATGAGGGGTTGAATTGGGATTTAAACGGTATTGGAAGTGTCACTGTTCATCTCAGCAATCCCGAAAACTATGGATTCTACACTAATCATTTTCGATCGTTTTTAAATATCTCCCCTTCTCCTAAGTTGCACGGTCAAAGTAAAATGATGAAGACTATCCCAGGCTCGAACCTCATCTATGTTGAAAATTTCAGGGGATCGTCAACACCTGAATTCTTTACTATGGCAATGCATCTATTCATGCATCCGAAGTGAAAGAGCTTCTGGCGAAAGAAAACCACGGTAACGCTGTACCAACCTTCTCACAGCTTGGATTTGGTCCGGATAACTGTATTTTGTTTCATTGTTCAAATTCATGTTAAAAGGACATAGTTTTGGGGACTGCTAAAACATGTAAACTGCTGCGAGGAAGTGCTTTAAAAGGGATCGCTCTTTAAATTTCCCAGGCCAAGTAACCTTGTGGCGGACAACATCGTGTCCGTGGGTTTTCTTAGGGTACTCCCGTCTCCTTTCACTTTCTCATTCCACCAATTCTTTCATCATCATTCAGTTGTCTTAATCTTCGTTTCCCTTAGCCTAAAGGGCATAATCGTGGGAAGTTAAACTGAACAGTTTTATTTCATTTCATTTTCACTGTTCAAGTCGACCAGACGATCTACGAGACGTGATAGGTCTGCTTACACCGGTGTATTGATGTTGTTTCGAGGAATTTTAAAGCATACATTGAAATAACCGGAATTTGTAGATTCAATGCCATTACTTTTTGGACAGACTCTGTACTTTCGGAGTAGCGTTGCGCACGAGACGAGACAGAATTATCGTGATGAGATTCGAGTATTTCAAATTGAGATATCACTTTCACAACGAGTTTCAAGACGCGACAACTTCACTGCTGTCTCGTGCGCAAGGGCGCCGATTTCTCTGTAAATTTGGGGGGGGCATTCAGATGGTGAATATATATATATATATATATATATATATATATATATATATATATATATATATATATATATATATATATATATATATATATATATATATATATGAAGATTTTAAGACAAATTGCACTCAAATTATGCTAAATATTGTATATTTATAAATACAATAGGAGGCCCACATGAGGTTTGGGGGCCCGGACCCCCAGGATCGGGGCCCTTGCTCGTGTGCATCAATATTTCGAAGATTGCTTCGAACAAATAAAAAAAATCAAACGTCCTTAGATTTCTTGCTTTAGCGGTGTACGGTAGCTCAATGTGCTTACCTCTGGTGCGTGGGGCCCCAGGTTCAATCTCCGTCCAGGTAAGCTTGTGTAGACAAGATCGTATGAGTGGGTTTTCTCTGGATATTCCCATTTTCTCCCACATTCTCATTCCACCAATTCTTCCGTCATCATTCACTTACTTTAATCACCCGTCTCCATTAGCCTAACGGGCATAATAAATTGAACGATTTTATTTCTTGCTTTATTACATTAGTATGCGTAGATGTAACCAAATAAAAAAAAAGCACAGGAAATTATTAAATTTGTTCAACTGTATTTTATATATCTTTAAGAGTAAATCATTAACTGGCTCACTGATCAATAGGCTTCGTCATCAACAGGTCTCCAAAACTGGAGGCACGGTGGCTCAGTGGTACAGTGTTCACCTCTGGTGCGTGGGTTCACTGATTCGATCCCAGATCGCGGCAAGTAAGCTTAGTGGTGGACAAACACCATGTTCATGGGTTTTCTCGGGGTTCTCTCGTTTCCTTCCATTTCCTTCATTCCCCCGGTGCAATCATTTCTCAGCATCACCGTCTCCTTTACTCTAGCCGTCATAAACGTGGGACGTAAAACAAATATTTCATATTTCTCCGAAATTATTAGGCTTAGGACCTTGAGATTTGTATAAATATTCTCCTTGGACTCTAGGGTGTAGATAAGGTGGAATTTTTCGAAATGCGGCCCCTACGGAGGATAATGGGATTTGAATTATTTCTTTGTTGTTCGCCAGATCTTCGAAACTATATATTAGGCGTAGAATTTTGAAACTACATAAATGTTGTCCTTGCGTTTTAGGCTGGAATTAAGACGGTTCTCTTTGAAATACGCCTCTGAGGAAGGATAATAAAGTTTGAATGATTTCTTTTCGAGAGCCGAAACTTTAAATGTAGAATATTTAGATTTTATAAAATCGTTCTCCTTCCACTTTAAGCTGCAAATAAGATAGTATTGTACGACATGAGGCCCTTAAGGAGGGATAAGAGGGTTTGGATGAATTCTTTGCTGTGAGCTAAATGTCCGAAACTATTAAGCTTAGAAGTTTGAAACCTTGTTCAAATGTTCTCTTTGCACTTTAAGTTGTGTATGATTCGAAAGTTTTCGAATTTCAGACCCTAAAGCGGGGATAATGGAGTTCAAGAGATGCAGGGAGAGAAAAGTATGAGAAATATTGTCCGTGAAATGAAATGAAATCTTTTAAGTTTTACGTCCCACGATTATGCCGGCTAGGCTAAAGGAGCGGTAATGATGAGAAATGATTGAAGTGGTGAATGAAGAAAGTGGGAGAACCCCGAGAAAACCCACGTACACGGTGTTTGTTCACCACAAAGTTTACTTGGAGCGAGCCGGGACCGAACCAAGGACCACATGCACCAGTGATGAACGCTCTACCACTGACCCACCGTGGCCCTTAAATATTGTGCGTGTAGTACGCGGGGGTTACTGGTTATTATTATAAATTTAACAATATATAATAAATTTTAATATTTTAAAATGTCACTTTAAGAGGGAATTAACAATCAACAAATTTGGAATTGTCCCAATAGGCGTTGACAAATGTTTAAAACAGTTTCTCTTAATGACCAAATGGATAATGCAGTGCTTTCTGTTCGTGTGGTTTCGGTTTGACTCCCGATGGGTACGTGCCTCGAATAAAAACCCAAGTAGTAGTTCGGATTCCAGTTTTAAGTGCTACGACCCGTCTCATGCTGAGAACGGAAGTCAAGCTTTGATTAATCAATCACTGAGTGGCGACTTTTAAAGGGAAGTCACACAGATAAACATTAAACTTTTATTTCTTCAAACTAAGAGAATAAAACTTATCTTATGTACTAATACCAGTATTTAACAAGTCAAACATTACATGAGTTTTCTACCCTTAGTTTCAACTAATCAGAAATTTAGGATTTAGATTTCTGGACTTTCGGCATCTAAGGCCATTTAGCCCTTCACGTTTTGAGGGATGACGTCCCTCGGCGAGCACACAATCCGGGGAAAGGGAAGGAAGAATGGATGGGAAAGGAAGGAAGCGGCCTGGGACCTATAAATTAGGTACCACCCCGGCATTTGCCTGGTGTGAATGAGGAAAACCCAGGAAAACCTCATTCAGGGTGGTTGGTCTGAAAAGGCGTTTTACACTTTTTCGACCGAGTGCCTGCCCCCACCGGGAATCGAACCCGGGATGATCAGAAATTTAATTTTTTACTGATGTGACTATCCTGAAGAACACCCACTGTAATTAATGAATGGTGAGCGCCGTCACTTAGCAATCATAAGATACCAAGCCCAAAATCCACAAATGGCAATTCTGATATTTTTTTGGTTTCCTCAGGAGCATGGGGGTCCGCAGGATTTTTCGCAGGAGGGGTCAAAGTTTGTAATTCTTTGTTCTATGTATATGTTTATTTCATTTTATTATTTAATAAATATTTATGGCCTTTTAGCATATGAAGTTCAGATCTAGATAGGAAAAGAGAGAAAAGTGAAAAGGATTCGCCCAAATGCTGATTTACGAGGCACGCCCATAACATAAGTGTACTAGATTTTTGAAGGTTTCAAAAAAAAATATTTAAAACAAAACTTTACATGGTTTCATCAGTACATATGTGAATTATTTTTCCACGTAGTCCCACTTTCTTTTGATGCACTTAGTGAGACGAGGGGTTAATTTTTTTTATGCCTTGGTCAAAGAAGTCTGTCGCCACCTCTTTTGCCCAATTATTCATCTCCACCTTCATTTCCTCGTGGGTTGAAAACTTTTTCCCACCCATGTGCACCTTCAGAGAGGTGAACAGATGATAATCTGAAGCAGGGGCGGATCCAGGACCGACTTCTGTGGGGAGGGCGGTGAGTTGTCATACTGCTTCTTAAAGCTACTCTTAAGAGCTTCAAACTCTGGGATGAGTTTTATTTATATATATATATAAAATAAGAAAGTTTCCTCTTCTTGGGGGGGGGGGGCAATCGCCCCGATCGCCCCCTGGATCCTCCACTGGTCTGAAGACGCCAGGTCAGGAGAATGCACATGTTAATCAAAATCGACGGTCTTCCATTCCTTTGTTCATCGTGCACATCACTACGACCGTTTTTACATTCCCGACACCATTTAAACACACTCGTACGATTCATAAGTCCTTCGCCAAAAACTGCTTTGATCTCGTTAAAAACTTCAGACGAAGATTTTCCCTTCACAACGAGATAACGGATAACGCTGCGATCTCGCACTTGGAGGCAGATTTTATCGACATCTTTCACATGAGACGATACTGTGACCACAGTTTTGGACGTACTGACGCGTAATTTGGCTCGCTGGAAAGGATGGAAACTAAACTACACGGCAGTGTGACCAACATAGCAATAATAATTTCCCTCTGCCTGCGAGGACCCTAGTACACTTATTTTTGTATTCGTGCCTCGTATATGCTATTAGCCTGGTATTCAAATCTTAGTTCTCAGAAAAAGAATTACACATGTTTTTGTAGTTCACTGACCACCTAATTGTAGTATTATATACTGGTAAAAGGGACTTTTATATTGAAGAAGTAAATTTAGAAAATATTGCTTTGTCCGGAAACTTACTTCAATTATTGATTTGCTTGAATTCCGCCTTGCCTTCCCCCTCCTTCTTGCGGATGCCCAGAGAAATATCAGAATAGCATACGGTATTTAATAAAATTGCCTTCGGTCACTTCTTTCCAAAATTATTTCGTTTGAAAATTTCGTTAGGTTGTATCTTCAATTGATGCTTCCTGTGTCAAATAAACCTCCAGCCATATATGAAACATTCCAATGCAAAGAATCTGAAATATTAATTGTCTGCAGTCTATTAGGAAGGACAGTGGATAGAACGCTGCACATTGCTTGCCTGCAGCCATGGAAACATCCTTTAAAGTCAGAAATTTTGAAATTCTCAAATTTAAGGGGTGATCCTATATATCCCTAATGGAAGGATTTTTGGGAATTCGAGGAGAAAAGGGCTGTAGAATCTTGAAATTTTGCGTTAATGTTCTTCATGTACTATAGTCTGACGATAAAATAGTTTTACGAAATGTAATCCCCTAATTGGGAAACTGGGCTGAGCGTTTATGTAACTCTGCAATGAAATCAAACTTGCATGCACAAGTTGTTTGCAAGCAGAAAAAAAGTATGTATTTTAAATGCTTTCTTTAAACCTTATGCTTCTCTTTCGAAGAAGAGGCATTCTGTAAGTAAACAACAAACGAAGAGCTACTCCATGGCTAAACAGTTAGCGTTCGCGCCTTTGGCGTGGGAGAGTCGGGTTCGATTCCCGACGGGAGCTCATGTAGTTCGGATTCCACGTTAATCAGTAGGTCCCGTCTCATATAGCCTCGCTGCTAAAAGAGACGTTAAACTTAAAACCAACTCAACTAATTGAAGATCTTTTCTCATACTAAATTCTGGAAACCTTACAGCTTTTCAACTATAAGGCAGAAGAGGAGCTCATCAACACTGCATCCAATGTTACAGCTATTCTCAATATTTCAACCATATTTTATTGCATGAAAATGTCAAAAGAACGTAGAAACAATATGGACTAGATGTGACCTAATCTCTATTTACACCTGCAGTTAATTCGTTTAAAATAACTTGGGTTTTTATTTTTTTGTGCGCATCGTGCGGAAACGACCTTCGTGAGAGTTTAGCACCTTCTATAGAAACAGGAAGGTGTAAATTTTAGTTGCTGTATGAATACATTAGCTTTGGAGAAATTGTGGTTAGCACATGGAATGAAAAATATTACTATCGAACAATTACGAAACTGATTTTTTTAAAAACAAGATGATATCATCTTGTGGGGATATTCCATAGTTATAAATTCTATTTTATCACCTATGCAAAATAAATAATTAAGTTTAATTAATAATTACAAATAAAATATAGAATTGCAAATTTTCGTCCCTTGTTAGTACATAAATTTTCAGTTTTGAGAATGTACGAGAAGCAATATAAAAGTAGCTAAACGCCTTCGGTGCGAGCGGTCCCGGGTTGGATTCCCGGTGAGGGGGCACTCGGTCGAAGAAATGTAAAAAGCTTCCTAAATTAGGTTTTCCTCGTTCACACCAGGTGGTTCTTAACATATAGGTCACAGGCTGCTTCGTTCCTCCCCCAATCTTTTCTTCCTTCCCTTTCCCTGGATAGTGTGCTCGCCGAGGAACGTCAATCCTTAAACGTGACGAGCTAACATGGCCACAGATGCCGCAAGCCCAGAAGTCTAAATCGTAAATCCTAAAAGTAGATGAAATGTAATCTTGTTGTATATGTATTATTTGCAGTTCTAGACACAGCTCATAAATAATTCTTCTCTTGATACCACTATAACTAGAGGTAAAAATAGGGATGCACACGAGGCAAGATTTGTGGCTGTCTCGTCTCGAAAATGTTCTGTAAAAGTGATGTCTCGACTCGAAAAATGTGTATTTCTCTATTGGAAGAGCCGTGTCTCGACTCGAACTTTGTCAGGAAAATCCTGTCTCGACTCGTCTCGTGCGCATCTCTAGTAAAAATGAGGGGGAACGCGGGAGCACATCGTTTCCCCACTTTCAAAAAATATCTATAGCGTCCCTCTACTTCCTAAAAAAAAAAACAAGTTACAATGGGCAAAAATAGGGATGGGAAAGGGCGTGACGTCATCCGTCCCCCTACCTTTTCAGATCCACTTTTATATCTGAGTATAACTGAAACATGGAATGGAAATTTGGAAAGAAGTCGGACAAATTTTAAAAATAGCTACACCAGTATTCTTTCCTGGAACTAACTACAAACACATTTTAAAACCTCAGGATAATTTTCCTTGAGACTCGAATTCGAGAGCTTCCAACTGCAAAGTTTAAGCATTAATAATTGTTGATGTAGGCCTACTCCGGGTTCCAATCACTTCAATTCGGCAGTGAACGTATCTTGATTGTAATTAGCATATTAATATGTATGAGGAGTAATTCATTTTTTTCACTTAAAGAGTACTCAGTTATTATGATAATACGAGGTGCGCTCAAATTCTAAGGTCTATTTATTTTTTCTTTCAGGTACTGTGAGAAGATGCGGTTCATCTTAAAATACCTGAATACGTTGTGCGAAATAGATAACTTCACTATGCATCGCTTGTAGTTCCTAAAGCTGCCGCTACAGTGAGCAGTGTTTTCGATACTACAAAAATGTCCATGTTCAGTGTGTAATTACAGCATGGGATCATTAGTTTTCTCTACCTGTGCTGTGTAACAGTCAACATTCATCGACAGCTCAATGAGACATATGGTGATGATATAATGGATTTGAAAAACGTGTGGAAGTTTAAAGAAGATCAAATGTCGCGCGATACAAAACCCAAGCAGCCTCGACCACGGACAAGCCGAACCAACATGATTTGCGACGTCCGTCAAGCTGGCCCGCACAAATTTCATATTCAAACTAAAACAGTACCAAAAATTTGTACCCAATATGTACCAATTTGTACCACTAAAATTAGAATTTGTACCCCCACCAATTTCGAAAAAAATGAATTTTTGATGGCGGACCAGCTTGACGTCAAACTGGCCCGCACAATTTATTTTTCTTTCCAATTCAAACAAAAACTGTACCAAAAATTTGTACCCAATATGTACCAATTTGTACCACTAAAATTAGAATTTGTACCCTCACCAAATTCGAAAAAAATGAATTTTTGATGGCGGGCCAGCTTGACGTCAAACTGGCCCGCACAATTTATTTTTCTTTCCAATTCAAACAAAAACTGTACCAAAAATTTGTACCCAATATGTACCAATTTGTACCACTAAAATTAGAATTTGTACCCTCACCAAATTCGAAAAAAATGAATTCTTGATGGCGGATCAGCTTGACGTCAAGCTGGCCCGCACAATTTATTTTTCTTTCCAATTCGAACAAAAACGGTACCAAAAATTTGTACCCAATATGTACTAATTTGTACCACCAAAATTAGAATTTGCACCCCCACCAATTTCGAAAAAATTGAATTTCTGATGGCGGGTCAGCTTGACGTCAAGCTGGCCCGCACAATTTATTTTTCTTTGCAATTCGAACAAAAACGGTACCAAAAATTTGTACCCAATATGTACTAATTTGTACCACCAAAATTAGAATTTGTACCCTTAACGATTTCGAAAAAATTGAATTTTTAATGGCGGGTCATCTTGACGTCAAGCTGGCCCGCAAAATTTATTTTATTTTCCAATTCGAACAAAAATGGTGCGAAAAATTCTACCCAATATGTAACAATTTGTACCACCAAAATTAGAATTTGTACCCCTACCGATTTCGAAAAAATTTAATTTTTGATGGCGGGTCATCTTGACGTCAAGCTGACCCGCACAATTTATTTTTGTTTCCAATTCGAAAAAAAAATGGTGCGAAAAATTTGTACCCAATATGTACTAATTTGTACCACCAAAATTAGAATTTGTACCCCTACCGATTTCGAAAATATGAATTTTTGGTAGCGGGCCAGCTTGACGTCAATCTGCCCTGCTCAACGCATTTTTCTTTCGAATTTGAATGAAAACTGTACCAAAAATGTGTATCCAACATGTACCGATTTGTACCACGAAAAGTAGAATTTGTTCCTCCATCCATTTCGAGAAATTTGAATTTATGTAATTTTTAAAACTATACCTTATCTTGGGCAAACCAGGAGGTAGTGAAAGTACCAAATAGACAATATTCTAATCCGAAACAGATTCAGAAACCAAGTAAAGCTCTGTACAAGTTACTCAGGTGCAGATGTGGGCACAGATGACTCCCTCGGGTTAGTTATCGATCTCTATAAGATGACGCGAATATTATAACCGTGCACCAAGTGAAATTCACTCAAACTAAGAAAGATGTCAAGACTCATAAAGAATTCTGGAGAGCGACAGATAGATGAGTTACCACAACAGATACTGCGAAAAATATTATGTAAGAGGTGCTTAATGGCAGGAATAATCAAAAGCTGTGATGATTACATGGGAAAACAGGAAAAAATAACTACAAGGCATGGATAATTGAAGAAATATTGAAATTAGTGGAAAAGGGAAGAAGTTGCAAACTAAACAAGGACGACGAAGTATACAAGCGATACAGAAACCTGATAAACAAGAAAGGCAAGACAAGAGTGGTTAGCAAATGCAAGGAAATTGATGAAACTATGAAGACTGGAGACATAGAACAAGCTTACAAGAACGTGAAAAATTAAGTTTATCACATAAGAACCACTGCAAATGTAATAAAGGACAAAGACGGAAACGTTCAGGTATAGGAAGAAGATAGAACACATCGATGGAAGGAATGCGTAGAAGTTTACAAAGAAACTGAACCAGGAAGAAGCGGTGGTAGATGAAGTACATGAAGATTACTTGGGACCATCAATTTTAAAAGTGGAATTTGTAGAAGCAGTGCAAACACTGAAGTCAGATGCAGCAACCGGACCAAATGAAATACCAGCTGAAATTATAACGAATTTAGGATAAAGAGTGAAAGGAGTTTTGTATAAACTAATAAACAAAATTTACGTAACAGGTAAAGTACCAAAAGATTTTGAGTTAAATGTGAAAACAATAGTGTTTGATATTACTTGTGTCAAAAATACTTATAAGAATACTTCGAAAACGTGTGGAAAAAAGAATAGAGGAGAACCTGTCCGAAGACTTATTTGGCGTCAGTTAAAGGAACAGGAGAGGCTAACGACTGATAATCGAACAGTTTCTAAGAGTAAACTTTAGTGGTTGTAACAGCAACGTTCATCGATGTAGAAAAGGCATCTGATAACGCGAAATGGAACATACTGTTTGAAGTTCTGAAGAAGAAAGGAATAGACTAGAGAAATAGACGAGTAGTACATGGACTAGAAAACCAAACAGGTCTTATAGGAAGACAAAGAGATGAGAATAAAGAAAGTTGTAAGACAAGAATGCGGACATTCACCATGGATATTTCGAATATGATCAAATATGATCAAAATGATCGAATATAAAACGAATGACCTACTGTATTCTCAAATACTCTGAGTTCTTGTAAGCGACCATGTTTTGCAACTATATAGTTCAACAGGCATGGTTATCGTTTTATAAATATTTTAAGCTTCAAGTTTTTCAGCATAATTCATGAAGATCAAAGATTTTGAACTGAATAATAACACGAATTCCCGGCTTTCAGTCAAGATGTATTTTCTTCTTACATATAGTTTTGGTCTGCTAATGTTGATGCTACAATTTTGAAAGTATCCACTTTGTCGAAAATATTATTTCATATTTTGACATATCCATATGCAGTATTATAATCCCAGCGAATTTCCATGTATTTAGATTCCTCTCTATTTACTTCTAAACCCATGTCCCTACAAGCGTCCTATAAAACCTCATTATTATATTTTCATTTCTTTTCGAGTATTAATCGAATGGTAAATTGATTAATAATTAAATTGATCAATTGAACCTAAATCTACAATGATAATGTCCAGCAATTTCATCCGCGTATGGCGTCAGTCTTGCTATGTTTGAGAGAATTTTAGAGCATATTGACAGAAGACAGATGCCTTGATCAGTGGCGTATTTAAGGGGGGAGCTTCCGAGCTTAAACCCCTCCCGAAATCTTACTTACTATAGTAAAGTAAATGAAATATCTTGCAGAATTTTCACATTTCCAGGCAAAGCCCCCCGAAACAAAATCGAAAATACGCCACTGGCCTTGATAATTATTACAGTCGATCTTGTCACCTTTCTTGTGAATCGGAGCAATGATTGATTCGTGGTGGACGAAATCGTATCCGTGGGTTTTCTCGGGATTCTCTCGTTTTTTCCCTGTTTCTCATTCCACCATTTCTTCCATCATTCACTTGCAATTTCATCCGTCTCCTTTAGCACTTAGCTTGCATAAAAGTAGAACTTTAAGCTAAAGAGTTCATTTCATTTTTTCGATGATTGATTCCTTCTAATCTCGTGGCAATTCCTCCCTTTTTTCAGATGAGGAAAATGAGTTTCTGTAACTCGTTTCACAATTTCCTCCCCCCAGCTAAATTTCGTCTACACCCAGAGATTTGTATTGTTTCCATTCTTTAATCAATCTGTTTAGTAGTTTAGACGTGGCAGATGTATTTTCTTTCTTTTTTTCCTGATTGGGTTTATATTAGAGCGAAATTATTATTTTTAACTTAGTTATTTTCCCAAGTTAAATGATACTTTCAATAGAACACGCGAAGTTATGCACAGAATACATAATTATTAGTAGTACAGACACCAGTCTATGTAAGAAAATTCGGACAAACTAACACTGAGCAGTGTTTATTTCAGAAAATAATGTTCCGGGGGGAGGCTCAACGGTATTCGGAGGAGCACTTATTATTTTCACATGGTACTGTTCTATTTATTATTATATTATAGACGTATTATTCTGGTCTCCTTCGGAGGCACTCACAGAGCTCCGGGGGGCACTAGCCCCTAAAAACCATGTCTGGAAAACACGTCAGCCCCGAAAAACATATCAGAGTTCCGGGGGACACTAAGTATCTAGTTAAAATTATTACAACTATTGTAGATACACTTTAGGTTTTAATTACGGTTAAAAGCAGTCGGGCCCCTGACAAAATCCGGCCCTCGAAACCATTTCGTCAGGCCTGTTGATCGGTTATATATATATATATATATATATATATATATATATATATATATATATTTGGTAATATATTATACTAAATTGAAATTTTTCCAACTCTCAATACTATAGTGTTAAACTACGTCAGTCAACTTCCCTCCTGCAACTTGACCATGATGATAAGACTTAGATAATGGGAGCTGTAAGCGGGGGTGATGGGGAACGCGTCCCCCCAAATATTTAGGTAAAATACAAAAAAAAAAAAAAAAAAACGCAGTAATATGAAATTTAGTGAACTCCATGCATCTCCCCCAGAACTGAAAAGATAACAAAGAGTATGCTCAGAGGCCAACATTATCTTCTCTTCACTCCAACTCCTTCCCATTGCACTGGAAAATGCCCTCGACGTTGGTTATCCGACCTGCGACGCCAGCACGATCCATATAACTGGTTCGCTCCCTCTTTTAACTTGCTTATGCTAATTCAGAGACCTTTCTGTGTTTCATTTACTGGGCGGAGCTATGGGGCACGGAAGGTATTGCCCCTCCAACTTTTTGACAAAAAGTAAAAATGCCATTTCTTAGATGGCCATTTACCAAGACCTGTCAAAATTTGCGAGACTGTACTGTAGATCTTTCCCCCCGCAGCAGACGATTCCTAACTCCGCTTCTACATGTTTCTACGTTTTCATACGTGTATCTAATCAAATTTATAATATATATTTGATAAGTAATAGAATTTTCTTCATTATTACAGTATTGTATACATGCATTTTTATTTAAATGGCTTTTAAGTTGACAGAAACAATTCACGATGTGAGTTTTCAAAACAACTCTTTTCGTGTTTTTATTAATTAAGAGAATACGTACCATCTTGAACTACTTCCTCCTTATACTTCATGATTTCCTCTTCGATATAACGCTTCTCAATAGAGGGTGGTTTGCCTCGTTTTGGTTGCATGATGAATTCTTGGTCGATCTATTTTTATTCCTCTAAACAGAAGTAAGAACTGGATAGAAGTTTTTTTTGAAAAAAAAAAAGGCAAGAGGGAGGAGGATGAAGTACGCACTTGCTAAGTCATGTGATGTATAGAAGCAATCAAAAGCATTAACCTTATCTCTAAACTAAATGGAAGACTAAACTAAAGATTACACTATAGACGAATTATATTCGGATTGTGAAATCTCACAATGAACCTCAGTTCCGTAAAATTATTCCTCAAGACGGATGAGGAATTAAATTTAGGATGGGAAAATTAAACAAGTAATTGACAAAAAAGAATAAATAATGCTTTGTTTTTAAACTAAATGTATAAACACTGAAGAGAAAAATTCAAATTTGAAAAAATTGGTGGGGTACAAATTCTAATTTTGGTGGTACAAATTTGTACATATTGGGTACAAATTTTTGGTACCGTTTTTGTTCAAATTGCAAAGAAAAATAAATTGTGTGGGCCAGCTTGACGTCAAGCTGGCCCGCCATCAAAAGTTCATTTTTTTCGAAATTGGTGGGGATACAAATTCTAATTTTAGTGGTACAAATTGGTACATATTGGGTACAAATTTTTGGTACCGTTTTTGTTCGAATTGGAAAGAAAAACAAATTGTGCGGGCCAGCTTGACGGACATGATTTGCGACTTGGGGAAGTGGTTTTGGAGGACCGATGACTAAGTGTGCGTGATATCGCCTCTTGGTTTAGCATTTCCATACAATCTGTTGGGACCATACTGCATGAATACCTGAAAACACACACACCCACACAAAAAAATGAAGTTTGGTTCCACGAATTCTGTTGACCGCAGGATTGTGCGGGAAGCAATGTGTTAATCATTGTTAACACGTGCTGAATTATGGCAGACCTCGATAGGTAACCAATATTCTGAGTTTTGTATGCTTTAAATGTATTATTATTATTATTATTATTATTATTATTATTATTATTATTATTATTATTATTATTATTATTATTATTATTATTTTACATTTGCTTCAATTCGTGAAATTTTATGTTAGAACAATTTATTCAGTTTAAAAAAATTAAGTGTTAATATTAGTTTTTCTTGTGTTAAGAAGTCCATCTTATGAAGGCAGTATTATTTTAGCTTAAAAAGAATACAAAAACCCGATTATTCAAATTAAATTCTCATTTGTATTATTCATCTTGTTATATAGATCTTGTCTTCGTAAAATATTACATGTGTTCAAAGTAGGCGTGCCTGTGTCGAGACAGTTGAAGTCCCCTCTAGCGGAAAAGGAAGTAAGATAGGGGTTAAGAGATTACACTGTGCAAGAGGATTAAAGCTAGAAGATAATGCGTTTTCAGTTGAGATCTAAAAACAGTCACAAGATCTAAAACATTTCCTTTATTCGGTTTAACAAGTGATGCAGACCTTTTAAACTGCATATTTTAGTATAGTTAACTATAACAACAAATTTTAAAGTTAAATATATACATTGGTTTTCCATACATCGAACTGAATCACCGCCGTAACTTAGATTTTTTCTGGGGGGGGGGGGGAAGGCAAGCATTAATATGCGTATTTGGGCTCCTAGAAAAGTAGTTGTTCTAATTCTTGGGCCCCCTCTTTCCATTTTTCTCTTATTCTTACCCTGTGGGCCTTCCTGCATGGCAAGGTCTGCGGGGCCGTTAGTTACGTCCCTGGGCCCGTTCCATACATAACAAATTAATTAAGGGGGACAATATCGACAAATCTCAGAGCAATACGAATAAATATTATTTTTAGGACCTCTAATAGTAGGTTTTTTTATTTTTTTTTTTTTTACTGAAATGGGCTCACGAGTCATTTTTGTTTTATTTGCCTTTTGTGTGCTGTTTTGTTTATGTAATGTAGTGAACTTATTCGATACTTCATTTATAATTTCACGTTCGTGTCGTATATGGAGTAAGAAAATTTTGTTTTACAATGGGCTCCCTCGAACGGCTGTGAGCTTCCCTGGGGGTCAGTTGCCCCCTGCCCCCCAGAAGTTACAGCCCTGACTGAAATACCAATACAGTTTGCAGTTGATAATTAAACAGTGTCTATACAATAGGCCTATATTCGAACTTGTTGTCTTCAAATATTGCAGCAAGATAAATAATTTTACAAGATTACTGTTGTATATTCTTGTTGATGTTAAGCAGAGTTGAATGGGATAGTTACCTATTCACTTTGTCAAGATCAATTGTGAACTGTGCAGTGGCAATTTTCAAGTGATCTCGTTTAATAATTTTAGAACTAGTTAAGATGTTCCGCCTTATGCAGAGTCATTTTGACGTATGATTAGCGTCATACTAAAGGCTTGACTATTGCAGGAAACATATCTAGACTGCGCAGGAAAAAACAGTATAAGTCAGAAATTGATCAAAATGAGATGTCAAAATTGGAGATCTATGTGTCATGCTCCATCTCTGGTTAACTTGGTACAACTCAATTCTAAACGTGAGTTGAATAATCGCGTCTTGGTACTGTTAATATAAGTAACTCGCACTTATGCTTGGTAAAATAAAATATCGCCTCCTGAAAACCTGTGTTTCTTGACTTATACTGTTTCTCCTGAGCAGTCTAGATATGTTAATCGAAATCTTTAGTATGCCACTAAGCACGTCAGAACGACTCTGCACAAGGCCCGTTGTGTTTAGCTTTTGCTGGTCTCTCCTCAGTGAATTAAATACAATAATCTCTGAATAAATAGTGCATAGCTCCCCATTTTCGAAATTATGGTCAATTACTTGTCCATATTACGATCAATTTGGGTTCGCTATTTATTAACAAAAAAAAAAAAAAAAAGGGCCTTACGCAGTCCTGACGCGACGCGCGATTAGTGCCATACTAAACAGTTCGACTAACATACGTTTCCTGCAATAGGTTAGGCCTTTAGTATGACTTTAATCATACGTCAAAACGGCTTTGCATAAGGCCCACATAGTTTAGTAATTAAACGGCAATCTAAATAAAGATTGAAAAAAATGTGTTGTGCTGTGAAGAAATCAAGTACTATTAGTTAGAAGCAGCTTTTACATATTTGTTTCCCTTTCACTTATGTGAATCAGCCAAGCGTCAATAATATACAGCCTATATAGCGTATGAAATTTCCCGCCGAGTCTCGCTTCGTTTTCTGACTGGTTACGTCTTGCCTTTTACGGAGAACAAATTTAACCTTTAATGTCATTTATTTTGCAGAGTTTTCGTTGAGATGCACAAATAATACGGAATTGCCGACTAGTTTGAGTAAATGGTGAAGTGACTATAAGTTTCTTCTTTGTAAACTTTTAACTTTTGTGTTTTTTCTAAGCATTTTTGATTTCATTAAAATGAAATTTAGCCTATATATACAGATAGATAGAAAAACAGGGTGGCTCAAAGGTAGGTATACACCCCTGCATTGATCTAGTATAACATTCTAGTTTATGGCTTTATTTGCTTCGGCTGGTCCGAGCTTAAGGTATACGTAAAAGGATATTAAGAACGAACAATAAGAAATGATATAAAATGCAATGAGCTGATCAATACGGCACTATATACCTACTTTTGGGCCACCCTATATATATATATATATATATATATATATATATATATATATATATATATATATATATATATATATATATATATATATATATATATATAGAGAGAGAGAGAGAGAGAGAGAGAGAGAGAGATACGGAATATCACGAATAAGTTTTCAATGACTTTTCATCCCAATTCGGGGTTATTTTACTACTCATTTAGCGACTTTTTGAATGAACTTTTTGGCATCATTGATTACTTAAGTTTGAAGATGATTAATGATAGATTGATAACGTTCTCTTTCTTTCTTGTTTCAGCAGAGTTGCTATTCCTATTGTGCTTCTGAATGATAAACCTAGCAAGACTGTCTACATCTTCCAAAAGCTATTGTTCGTTTCATTAATTTTCAGATCGGTGTTTATGATCTGGAGTTTCATTCAAATATGTCCAGAGACAACATATAGTCGCCACATAGTAGGCCTATATTGTGTACAATTCTACTACGTAACCTACTTTCAACGAACTAAAATAGGAGATTATTCTTGCATATACTTGGTTATGAAAGTTTGTACCTTAGCATAAATTTCTATTCAGTGCATATTTATTTTTATATTGAATTTAATACTAACGATTCTGTTATTATTTAAGGAGAAAGGCAGACTGGAAAATATAGAATTAATTAAAGCAACCAAACAACTGAAGTTTGGAACAAAAACTGCATGTGAGGTCTCTGGGATTAAATTCTAAGAAACAGCATATAAACCAGATGCCTATTTTTATAATTCTCTAGTAACCTCTGAAACACCTTCTGGCAAGCATTCTCTGTTTGTAAATCCACAACAGACTCAACAATAAGGAATGTTGGTCAAATTTTAGGAGCACAGAGAAGCTATAGCCACCAGATAAATAGAAGTACTTACAGCATAAGCTAGCCTAATAAAGGAACGCAATTATTATTTTTCAAAATACATAGTACTACCGTTAAATATGTATATTAATATTCAATTCAAATCTTCATTTTTAGCTGACTTTTCATTCTATCCTAACAAATAAGCACACAGTGATCAGAGCCGTAGCTACGGAGGGGCGAGCAAGGCCGTGACCCCGGGTGCTGATAGCAAGAGGGCGCTTAACAAGCAAGAAGAAAGTGTTGGAAAAGAGTAAACGGCGCGGTGTCCCGTAAAAGTATTGATGCCAAGGGCGCCCATATTGTGGTTTCCAATGGGGACAATTATAAGCGACTTTTCAAAAATAGTTTCAAATTTTACTGTAACTAATGTAAAAATTCTATTGGATTTTCGATATTCTGAAGTACAATTTCCTCTAGGGGAGCAAGCGCATCACCTTGCCCCCCCTGATGGGCGCCCTTGATTGATGCCCTATTGTTGGTTTGCAAAAAAATACATTTTGTAAAAATTTTCTTGATCGCTCCACTCGCAACCCAAACGTTTCAATAAGAGTCAAAACAAATTTTTACTTATTATTAAAAAAGTTAATATATATGATTTGTTAATGACGATGTCATACACAAGGTGACAACTAATGACTTACAGTGTACACAGGAGCATTTTCAAAAGCTAAAAGGTCAAAATCTGAAATACATGTCTGGCGTTTTGAAGGTGATTATTAGTTTGGTTAGATAATCCCGCTTTTATACCCAATCTGATTAATCACGATGGTGAGGATGAAGGTATGAATATAAGAGGAGTGAAGAGATACACGCAAGCTGCTGTTTGCGCGGGAATATTAAAAATGAAGGGAAACAAGGGGAATAATAACATTTTCGAAGTTGAAGCAGTTGTAGAATAGGAGCTTAAGGGGTTAACGAATTTCGCCTTTTTCAGATTGATCACTACTACTGATTGTTTTATTCTATTAATATATGAAATGGTTCCAATCTGAATGAATTTATTGGGATTATTTCTCCAACTACTTCCGTCGCCAGGTTTTCTTTTTTTGTGAATTCTTATCTAGTTGTGTGATATTGTTATCTATCTATCTACATACATACAAAACATATACGTACATTATATATATATATATATATATATATATATATATATATATATATATATATATATATATATATATATATATATATATATATATCGGGTGTAAGTGTGTGTGTGTGTTAGTATATTTTTCATATGTTAGTTAACAATAAGTAACCTTAAATTTTCAAGAGTTTTCATTCATAAGAAATTAAGTACGTAATTACTGTAATTTCAAAGATATGCAGTAGTCAAACTATATTTTGGATTTTAAATACAAATGTTAAGCATATTCTTCAGCTCTACCGATCAATATTGAGTACCGGTAATTCACAAAGAAAGCTCCTTCTGAATTTCCGTTAAATTTTACAAAATTTTTTTACCGTAAAAGGATTAAAATTAAAATGTTATTTGTGTAGTCACATACAGAATAACATTTCACAAGTTTATAATTATTACTGGAAATTAATGCTGTCACTTTCGATCATTTTAAAAGCATTTCCGTAAATGTTCTCTAAGTGGATCTGTTTACCAACCAAAGGTAGTTTTTTCAAGTTTATCCAAAAGTCCAAAATAAGCTTCTTTGAAACACCTCTTATTTGTAAAAGAGCACATAATGGTCGCTTTTACTGTTGCAATGGTCTGTTCAAACAGCTTGATAAAAATTTACCGTACGTAACAGCAAAAGATACTTCTCTTATATGTATAAAAGAAGAGGGAATATCTTGGAGAGATGAGTGTACGGGGCACCAAATTCTACTTCGCCCAGAGCACCTAAATCTCTAGCTACGGCTCTGACAGTAATTTGAATTGTCGTAAATATACAGCAATAAATTTTTGAAGTGCATTTATAAAAAAATTGAATTCAAGATTTCACAAAATTTATACGTTTGATCTTTCCCACAAGGCCAAAAGAGTTACTTTTCTGGATGTCTGTTTATCCGTCTTTTCGTTCCGATGATTTAGCTCTAGTCCATATCATTCAATCTATACGGATCAAATTGTAAACTCAAGTTTTTTTTTTTTTTTTAAATAAAATTCTCCAGAGAAGTTTGTAGAATTTTCTTCTTATCACCAAAAATAAGGGTAGTTTACTGAAATTTGGAAATAAAGAAAATGAATTTCTAAAAAAAAAATACCCTAATGATTTTGTTTATAGTTGATAAATCTTAACCCTTTAATAAAATACAACTGATTTTTCTAGAGAAAATCCAAATAGGGCAGTTTACACTCCAGGGTAGGTTTGTTTTAGACGATTGACTCAAAAAAAAAAATTCAGGTGATTTTGTTAATATTACACAAGGTAATTTTCCATTAATAGCTCTGCAATATGATCTAAGTTATTTCTATTTTTTTCTTTTTTCTTTCTTTTTCTTTTTCTTTCTTTTCTTTCTTTCTTTCTTTCTTTTAAAGAAAAGGTAGTATCTTTCTTTCAGTTCAACGTTCCACAATTATGCCCTTCTAGAATAAGGGAGACAATCATTAAAGCAAGTGAATGGTGATTGAAGAATTGGCTGAATGAGAAAATGGGACGAAACGAGAGTACCCCGGGAAAACTCACGAACACCATGATGCCCACCACAATTTTACTTGGCCGAGGATTGAACCAAGGACCCTACACACCAGAGGTAAGTGCTCTACCACTGAGCCATCGTGCCCCTCAAAAAGGTAGTTCGCTCTTGGACTGTGTTACAAACTGAGTGGAGTGAGTTTCATTTTACGATTATCTTCGAAAAGGTTCCGGCGACAAGGGCGCCCATGTTGTGGTTTCCAAGGGAAGGGGGCAAATATAAGCGAGCTTTCAAATATAGTTTCAAATTTTGCTATAACTAATGTGAAAATTATATTGGGCTTTCGATATTCCTCTTAGGGGGGTCGAGCGCCCCTCCTTGCCCTCCCTAATGGGCGCCCTTGTCCGGCGATTTTCTTCATATTTTATGAATACAATTTACATGAATAACCCTATAATATAGCATAATTCCGTTCTCATTAAGAGGTCCACAAGGGGTAGTTTACTCTTGAAGGTTGGTTTTGTACGGACAAGTAGTCATACAGTAATTTCTCATGAGATAATTAAATAAAGAAATCCACAAGGTGTAACTTACTCTTGATCGTGAGTTTGTTTCTCGAAACTGCTTATTATTTTCGTACATACTCCATGAATAACTACATACATCGTCTGACAACAGTTACATAGGCTACAGTTCTGCCATCTTATGTTCATACATGCTAAGACACAAGAATAACAAATAAAGAAAACAGATGAAAGCACAGCTGCCTCTGTAACTGTTGTCAGATTATTCACAGGTTTACAACAATATTATTGTGACCAATTACAGAAAATATAGAACATTATTCCTTACTTGGCATAAGTGCCAAAGATATTTTGCAAAGCTTTGCTTATATTAAACGATGAATACCAATGCAAATTCTCCCAGGTAGGAACTAGTTATTAATGATATGCTCGGAAAGCGATGTCTTGGTGCTGAATTAACACAAGTAAAACGCTAAAGCAGTAGTCATTTTATCTTGTTTCTGTTTCTTCCATCAGTATATTCTGTTTTTATTAGTTGACCTGTTTCCGTCATCAGTATACTCTGCTTTTATTAGTTGACAATAGCTTTTGTTCCTGTCATTAGTATATTCTGCTTTTATTAGTTGTCTGTAGTTTCTGTTCCTCACATCAGTGTATTTTGTTTTTATTAGTTGACAGTAGCTTCTGTTCCCGTCATCAGTATATTTTCCTTTTATTAATTAACAACAGCTTTTGTTCCTGTCATCAGTATATTCTGCTTTTATTAGTTGACAGTAGCTTCTGTTCCTCACATCAGTGTTATTACGCTTTTATTAGTTGGCAGTAGCTTTTGTTCCTGTCATAAGTATATTCTGCTTTTATTAGTTGACAGTAGCTTCTGTTCCCGTCATCAGTATACTCTGCTTTTATTAGTTGACAATAGCTTCTGTTCCTCATATCAGTATATTCTGCTTTTATTAGTTGACAGTAGCTTCTGTTCCTCAGATCAGTGTTATTACGCTTTTATTAGTTGGCAGTAGCTTCTGTTCCTGACATCAGTATATTCTGCATTTATCAGTTCACAATAGCTTTTGTTCCTGAAATCGGCATATCATGAGCGATCGAAACTGCGATATAATCGAGACAGCGTTGGCAGACGAAGGCTTAGATGCTAAAACCCGAAGTATTCTCATACATAAGCTTGGCGTCGCCATTAGCAAGGAATTAAAATGCAACTTGTTGCATTTTCTCTCTGAGCCCTAAGCAAAGTCATAGCTAGGGAGGGCGAGTGGGAGGGTTGCCCTCGGAACTGATAGCAAGGAGGCGCCGAACGAGCAAGAAGAAAGAAATTGTTTCGAATAGTAAACGTCTCGAAAACATATTGGTGCCTTATTAAATCAATATTGTTATTGGTTTGCAAAGAAATAGATTTGTTAAAATTTTCTTGCTCGCACCCCAAACGTTTCAATAAGTCATATGTTTTTACTTATTACTTTAAAAATATATTATATATGATTTGCTAATGACGATGAGATATACAAGGTGCCGATTAATGACTTATAGTCTACGCAGGAGTGTTATCAAAATCAGAAATGGTCGAAGTCTGAAATACGGGTACTTTTTTTTTTTTTTTTTTTTTAATGGTGGTGAGTTTGCTTAGACAATCACGATTTTCTACATAATCAGATTAATCGTGACGGTGAGAATTCGACTTTGAGAAATTCTTAAAGAAGTCGCCTTCTGAATTTCCGTTACATTTCAAAATTTTTTTTTTTTTTACCGTAAGAGAATCGAAATTAAAATGATATTTGTTTAGTCATATGCAGAATAAAATTACAGAAATTTACAATTATTATTGGAAATTAATGCTGTCACCCATTTTGCACATTTTAAAAGCACACAGTTTCTAATTTATTAAAATTTTATTTTGTTATTGATAGTATGAAACGTTGTAAATAGTTGTAAATGTCCATAATTGTTCTCCAAGTGAATTTATACAACCAAAGGTAGTTTTGTCAAGTTAAACAAGAAGTCCAAAATAAGTCTCTTGAAAAAAAGAATGCATAATGATCAGTGGCGGAGCCAAGGGTGGGCCTGGGGGGCCAGGCCCCCTTGCTCAAAATCTTGGCCCCCTCCACACAGAGTGATACTGCTATAGGTCGACAAACGGTGAGTTAATAGTAGCCGCAAGTTAAACTACTACCGAAACATATCTCGTCAACAAAGTTATCAACTGCAGAATATCGTATCTTGCAATAGTGTGCCTACCGGGCAAAAATCTTCAGGCTCCTTTTTGTTTGTAGTACAGCAAGATCTAATTTATCTAAATCTGTAAGGTGCATGCATTGACCTCAGCATCTGAACGTTCCTTTTAACCTCTGTCCCTTATCTGGCCGTCTTCTTAGTTTTCGACAAAAAAAAAAAAAAAAAAAAAAGCAAAATCGGTTTGCATTCTGATTTGCTTCAATGTTGAAAGTCAAATGTAATGCACTGCAGTAAAACATTACACTTGTGTTAAACGAAAGAAGTCTTCGTACACTAAGTAATTAATTTCCATCGATTATGGCGACATAGAACAAATGCATAGAATCCATTAAATAATTTGGTATTATTATTATTAATATCGAGAGGTCTTGTTTAATAAAAAGAAGAGAGCAGGAGTTTTTATTATTTCTGTTATTCTCTCTGCTGTTCGTATCCAATAGTTCGAGAAAATTAAGATACTGAATACTACCAACACCTACTATTTACTACTGGTACTGGTTCTCCTTCTCGTCTATCTTCTGGTCTTGTCTCTAGTACGTCTAATTTCCTAACGCTCTTGGCCGTGGCAACTGAGTAGAAACCTTCTGTTGCGATGTTAATAAGCAATACTAGCGATCTCCAAGGAAAACGGAGTCAACGCTTGGTGGACCTATTCTACTAACTAAAGTTTGGGGAAATGAGGCTAACAAAAATCAGTGATTCTTTATAAATAAATCTTTCAGAAGTATTTTCTTTTAAACTATTTTAACTGTAGCTTAATCCCAAAACTGCTACTACTAGAGAAATTCCGAAATTTATCACAGAGCCAGTGCTACAATCTCCTGATTACTAACCATCAGGTAAGATACCGAGATGATACAAGTTGGTCGCGGCAGTAATGCTGTTTTGTGTAAAAGTGTAGTTATTTCCATGACCAGGTTGTATCATCCTGTTATCTGATGTTTGTGGGACTGGTCTACAGATATTCCATTCAATAAGTTCAGTCAGTGAATACCAATTGTTATCACAGATTTATATTAATTCTGCGTCAAAATATGCATTTCTGAGAAAATTACATTGTAGGAATTATGCAGAACAGTACGGTAAATCAGTAATGACATGGATTTTCAACAGGACATACTAATTAATGCCCCTCCTTCAAATCTAATCTCAAAACTTACAATATTAATTTAGCATCGACTACAGGATAGTAGCATTATTTCGACTACATTTGAATTTATTTTAAGGCTTTGAAACATCCGAGACTCAGAGGATAGAAATAAGGGAAATTAGTCAATGGGGCCACCGAGGAAGAATCTTGGTAATCTCCTCAGTTGAAATATTTATCTACGAGGGATCAATCACACCATCTTCCGAATCTTAAGCTGATGTTCTACTGCTGAGCTTTGGCCATTCGGTGAGGGTGTGAAGTGTTTGTGTATTTGAATTTACATCAAATTCTAAAAAAAGTAATGAAGGTAAACAAACGAAAGAAAGAAAAATACCACATATACTTCTTTTGCTGTAAGGAGTCCCGATTTAAATGTCTGTTCTAACACTGTTTTATATTAGGGAAAGAAAAACATATTTCCCCTTTTTGCTTCAAAGAGTGCTCACTTCATCATTTTAATAACGTAAAGGCATATTCATTACTCAGCTTTAGAGCTCAAGGATAAAAGTAACCAAAAGTAATTGAACTACGGCAAGATCAAAACAAGATCCTGAAACCGAGGCAGTTGCCCGGGCGCCAGCAAGCTAATATGTGTGTTTATTGGTGTGGATGTAGATGAAAGGGGTACTAATCGCAAAATTTGCCCTGGGCACCAAATGTCTAGTTTCGTCACTGATTAGGCTACCATTTTTTAGAGCGTGAAATTTTGACATTTTTCTGAAATATTAAGAATACATGATAATTATTGACAGTTTACTCTAGGGTGAAACTTAAGCTTCAAGAGCAAGGCTTATAATTTAAAGTGGGGTAAATCACTGCCCTGTTAGAGTTCAGTTCCAGTTTCTGTGCGACGTTTGTCTCGTAAGCACTTTTGTCCTCGTACATCACATTTTACTTTATTATTATTATTATTAATAATAATACAGTTTATCTACCAAACAACTATTTATATTATTATGCGGTATTAAACCAAATCTGGAACTTGTGATATTTATTTACTTCCATCATTCCATTCGGGAAATAAATGTCATCTATACGAGATGGAATGCTTTCGGGTAAAATTTAATATTACTGCTGTCATGCTGGAACTTTGAACTTCGCCTCATTTTAAGTAGATGCAGACATGTCGGAAGGTTTGATTCTTGTAGATTCACTAGTTCAAACGCTGTCAAAAAAGTGGTCTGGAGAATATGACTCTCAACGAACAACATTCGAACAAATTTATCAAGAATATTTGTGGATATGCATAAAAAATGGTCCTGAAATTCCAGAGCCGGAAACAGATAGGCTATAGGGGTTCCTCGTGGAAATGAATTAGACATTCCCTAATCGAAATATCACAAATTCATTTTGGATTAATCTCTTTTTTCATTGGAGGCAGAAAACGAATTTTCTAAAGATAATATACTAAGAGACATTTTTTTGCCGACTATTGATAAAGCAATCACTGAGATGGAAAAACGCTTTGGATCATGTAGCAAAATCATTAGATCAATCAACACTCTACATCCAAAAGGTGAAAACTTTCTAAATTACAACATTGTGGAGCATGTGGCCCAGTATTATGAAAGTGATCTGGAAATATTTAATTGTAAACTCAAAATCCTCTCAAACACAATTAAGTTGTATGAAGACGAGAGAAAACCAAAATTGATTCCTTGGTGAATTTCGTTCATCTTTGCGTCTACAAAAACGCATTCCTAGAAACCAACAAGTTAGATATAATCTCTGCGACTATATCAGTTTCTAGTGCTATATGTGAAAGGCCATTCTCATGTTTGAAAAGATTAAGTATATATACGCAATTCAATGACTGATGATAGGCTGAAAAACTTAGGATTACTTTATATTGAAGAAAATTGCTAAATCGTTAGATCTTGAAGTTATTGATAAGTTTGCTGCTGCCCACAAGAATAGAAAGATCCTCTTTTAAGTAGAGGCCTCTTTAGAACCTCTAAGTTATTTTCTTGACCTGTAAAAGTGTATTTCTCTGCTTCCACTTAAATCTACCAGCCACACATATTTTAAATGCAGCAATTAAATTACTACTTACTTATATTGGAAATCAATTGTATTAATGTATCCTAGTTGTTTGAAGTAGTAAATTCATACATTTTCACCGTAAAAGAGTAAAATCATGAACAACAAAGATGAAAACATTCATCTTGAAAACACACACACACACACACACACATATATATATATATATATATATATATATATATATATATATATATATATATATGAAAAATCATTCATTGGAGATGGCCCCCTCAAAATTTTCTTGGGCCCTTCATTGGCCCCCCCTGAGAAAAATTCTAGTTACGCTACTGATAATGATCGCTTTTGGCTGTTGTAATGGTCTGTTTAAGAAATGAAATCTTTGAGTTTTACGTCCCACGGTTATGCCGGTTAGGCTAAAGGAGACGGTGATGATGAGTAATGAATGAAATGGTGGAATGAAGAAAGTGGGAGGAAACGGGAGAACCCCGAGGAAACCCACGCACACGGTGTTTGTCCACCACAAAGTTCACTTGGCGAGGGCGGTCTGTTTAAGAAGCTTGATAAAAGTTTAGAGTAGCATAACAACAAAAGCTGCTTATTTTATATGAAAAAAGGAAAAACTTGGTGAGGTGAGTGTAGGGGGCGCCGAATTCTACTTCGCCCCGGGTGCCGAAATCTCTAGCTAGGCTTTGATACTAAGTCACATCGTTGGGCTTCGTTGCTAATAGTGTGTAAGAGAAATCAGTTTCTTTAATTTAAAAAAATCGCATTAACACATAAAAGAAAAATTAAATGTTCAGAACAATAATTTCTTTTCTTTATTATAAAACAAAAGAAATCGTATTACTGGGAAAATTAAAAAATATCAGTTTTATGTACTGATACTTTCATAATGTGAAATTAAAGTCATTTGTAATAAAATTATAACGGTTTGTACTTCCTTTTAGTGTTCAGCCAGCAAGGGCACCGATCCTGGGGAGGCCAAGGGGGCCTGGGCTCCTCCAAAGCTCAAGTGGGCCGCCGCACAGTATTTATGAATATACAATATTTGGCATAATTTGAAATCAATTTGTCTTAAAATCCTCATATTTATCTTAAAATCCTCATATGGGCTCCCCCAAAGTTACAGATAAATCGGCCCTTGTCAGCCAGGAACAGGCACGTCCAGTCTACTATGGTTCATGAAATGTTCCCTATATTTCTGATATGCCCACCACTTCAAAATGTAATCCCACTTTTAAGTTTTCTTAATGAATCTTACCGACAAACTCTCCCCTTCCTTTCCTTACTACGGGAGTTTCAAACAATCATAACTATGGAGCTTTTTTATCCGTTTGGAACCAGCAATGAACCGCTGGAGAGAAGGAATTCTCAAGTTTTATGCAGTTGTCGGTAGGTTGCAGTAAGTCTTTCTTCACTGGTCACATCGGCACTTGTCAGGATTGTGACTGTACAGCAGAAATCATTTTGCGTTCTACTCTTTGGGAAGTATGAATCCGTAACAAACCGTTCAGCGTAAATTTTGTTGACAATTCGCTGGTGTTAAAACTTCTACTGCTCAGATGAATCGATGACATAAATAATTCCAAGACACGGGTTTATTTATGTAAAAAGAAATCCAATGGTCCCCACGTGCTTGAAGAAAATGTGGAGCACATCCGGCAGAGTGTGTACGAAACCTCCGTTTTTTAAAAATATTTTCAATGAAAACACTGTCACGGAAATCTTATACCTACATATGCTTGAAAAACTGGTTTTTCTCGCAGTTAGAAACAAATTCGGATGACTTCATTTTCTAGCAGGATGGGGCACCACCACACTGAAGGTTGAAAGTTTGAGAATGTTTGAACAATTATATTTCTCAACGATGGCTTGGCTGTAAGGTACCTGAAGATTCAGCTTTACATAATTGGGCTCTCAGATCGGATCTCACCGTGTGCGATGTTTTCATGTGCGGGTTTATAAAAGAGTCGTTTATTTGCCTCCCCTTCCAACTACAGTAGTTGAACTGCGTGAACATATACCAGCTATGGAAGAAGTAGATCCTGAAATGGTCGCAAAATTTTGGAACGAATTTCACTACCGTAATGGCACATACTGTGCAAAACAAGGGAGACATATTGTGCTCCTATGATTTGCTATTTGATAAAGCTTCATGATTAGCTTACTAATATAAAATTAATCTGAAGTGGTTATGTTCTATACTGAGAATACTATTCACATTTTAAATAGGATGGTTAATCTTGAAACACCCTGTAGTTTCTTTAGAACATGATTTTATTGCATATAAGCTACACCTTTTTTAAATTCAAATCTTTAGTTCTTAATTACTTTAAATGTTTCATAAAACTTCTTTTTGTCACTTTCTTAAGATTTCAATGACATACTTTGCGACATGGGCAACTTTTAGACTTTTTTTTTTTTTTTTGTTTGTTTAATATTGATGTCGCATACAAATGCCTTAACGTTCAATGAGCTTCATTCTCGGAACTATCTTTTTAAGTATGTTAAACTTTGGGTGACAGGAAAATTCATCGGATTTATTTCTTTTGTATATTACTGACAATTGAGGTCATCAAAACTCTTCACAATGATCTGTGGCTCATTCAAATACACACATATATACAGAGTGAAGAATGCCTCCACGTGCGAGATATCAAGCCATGAATATTAAGTAAACAAGCAGCACAGAATGAATGGAGAAAACAAGCAGAAATATTAACTAAGTAGATTTCTACAATTTCTGGTTACAGTAGATAGGCAACGATGAAGATTAAGTATTTCATTGAAACGCTAAATTGATTCCAAAAACGTGCTTCTCGCAATCTAATAATAATAATAATAATAATAATAATAATAATAATAATAATAATAATAATAATAATAATAATAATAATAATAATAATAATAATAATAATAATAATAATACTCTACCATGGTCAACATTTAAACCGGGAGTGATTTATTTTCAGCACTTCAAGTTTGATAAGTGAGAAGGTGGAGCCTATTCTTGGGTTGTTGAACCCATATCAAGAAACCATTTCTCGCTATCCCATACCGTGTTCGATCCAGGAGGGGGTGATCGGGGAGATTACTCCCCCCTAGATGAAGAAACTTTTTTATTTTATGTATAAATAAAAACCATCCCAGAGTTTTGGAGCTCTTAAAAATAGCTATAAAGTAGCAGTATTACAACCCACCGCCCCTCCCCCAGAAGTCCGTCCTTTATCCGCCCCTGGTTCGTTCTGATATCTTTCGATAGACGGTTGGACGGATATAACTATTGTATAAGACGGACATAGCTGTTCTATAATTTATGCATAGCATAGTTTAATTGTAAACAAATGACATAGCATAGTTTAAGTCTAAGCAAATGGTATATTTCTATAGCATAGTTTGAGTTAGATTTTTCCAAGGGGCGGGCAAACATTAATATTAATAGAAAAAGTTGTTTCTTTTTTTAATTCTTTCAATCTTTCTCTTACTCTTTTTGGGCCTTCCAGCCCCTGGGCCTGTTCCATACATGACAAAATAATTAAGGAGACAATACTGACAAATCTCAAAGTCATACGAACAAATAATATTTCCAGGGCCTCTAATATTAGACATTTTTGTACTGAAATGGGCCCATGACATTTTTGTTTTATTTATCTTCTGTGTGTTGTTTTGTTTATATAATATTGTGAACCTGTTTGATGCTTCATTTATAATTTCATGTTCGTATCGTATATGGAGTAAGAAAATTTGTGTCTTCAAGTGAGTCCCCCTGGAACGGCGGGAAACTTCCCTAGGGTAAGTTGCCCCCCACAAATTATGGCCCTGGTTTAAGTATAAACAAATGTCATATCATAGCTTACAGCGAAACAAATGGCATAGCATAGTTTAAATAAATGAGTTATGTTTCACAAAGTTAAACTAGACGAACTCAATGCAGAAAGTGGATGTAATAGATCTATATATAACTTCCAGTTGTTATTAGGGGATAACTTTAGAGATGACACTTCTTCTTGGAGATCTGAAGTCATATTTAAAAAAAAAAAATTCTCTCTCTCTCTCTCTCTTTTTCGGTTTTTGCTATATGAAGCTTAAAATTCGAACTGGAAGTAGAGTAAATTTCTACAACTTTCGGTTGCACTAGAGAATTAAAGTAAGAGATAGAATATGTTTTTCCTGTACTGGATCTACATCAAGAAACTAATTCTCGCTATCTATTACATTTTTTTCCTCTACGGCGAACAATGTTAAAACCAGAAATAATTTATTTATACCACTTCCGGATTGAATAGAGGGTTGAGGGATATGACAGCATCTATGCTTGGAACCATGAATCATTTCCAAACAAACAAAAACAAAAAAAAATACTTCTCATTATCTCTATTACTGAATTATGAAAATTAATGTTGAAAGTAGGGATGGCATTTTTCGAAAAATCTGTTTTTCGATTTTCGGAAATTTGAGTTTTCGTCTTTTCGTTTTTAGCTTTTTTCGAAAAATGTTTCGTTTTTCGAAAAATTTTTCGTTTTTCGTTCTCCGAAAAACTTTTCGTTTTCAAAAAAATTTGGTTTTCGTTTTTCGAAAAAAAATTCGTTTTTCGAGAATTTTTTTGTTTTTCGAAAAAATTTTCGTTTTTTGTTTTTCGAAAAAAATTTCGTTTTTCGAAAAATTTTTCGTTTTTCGTTTCCGAAAAAGCCATTTTTCGAAAATGTATTTTTCGAAAACATGTGGCCATCCCTAGTTGAAAGCGGCAGTAGTAATAAATTTCCACCACTTCTGGTCTTAGTAGATAGAATAGAGTGGAGATGGAATATACGAATATTCTTGGCACTAGATTGATTGTAATAAACCGTTTCTCGTTATCTATAGCCGTTTTCGCTGTATAACAATCAACGTTAAAACCGCTGCTTATGATTAATTTCTTCCACTTCTGGTTTAAATAAAGGGTCAATGGAGTAGACGAAACCTATTGTTGGAACGCTTAAAGAATCCCAGCAAACTACTTGGTATCTGTTATTGATTCAGCTCTATGTTGCCAAACGTCACCAAACGGTACTGTTGGTTCAAAAGGCACATATAACTCTGTTGGCTAGTCACTAAGTTCTGGTACACTGTTGACGGAATTGTGCTTCATTTATCCTGTAGCACGGTGAACAGTTCACGTTTGATTGTTGATCCAGTGGGTTTAGCATGCAATCGACGTTCCAATTTATCCCAAAAGATGTTCTATAGGGTTCATGTTAGGGCTTTGTGCCGAACAGGCAAACACTTCCACCTGATTATTGTCAAACTATCATTCAATGGCGCGTGCTGTAGGAACAGGAGTGTTATTACAGAAAGAGGCTTGTCCCAAACTCTTTCCATAGTGTCGGCGGAATGCTATTGTCTAAAATGTCTTCGTATCGTACACATCGGAAGTCATCGACCCGTCAATTAAAACTAACGGACCCAACCTAGACCAGGGGAAACAGCACAAAATCATAACAATACCACCATCAATTTTACGGTTGAGACAGATCCATACACGCCCATCAGAGTGTCAGGGCATGTATCGTGATTCATCACTCCACATTACATTCTTTCATTGCTCCAAAGTTTAATTACTGTGTTCTTTGCAACAGTTCAAACTTCTTTGCGTAATCGTATGTGTGATTAGAGGCTTCCTGGTGGCAGCACGACCATGACAACTAAGTGCGATCACCTCTCGGCGGACAGTCCTGTCACTTTCTGTGCACCAGAGCTGAGACAGGAGTCCTCTGCAACCTCTGACAAAGATGTCTGCCGGTTGTTTCGCCCAACACGCTTCAAGGTTTTCCGGTCTCGATCACTTAGTTTATTGGGCCTACCAGAGCAAGCAAGACTTCGGTTCAGTGGTTCCATGATCTTTCCATTTGAATATGACATCACTAACTGTGGTCTGGAGCACGTTTAGCTGCTGAGGAATCTCTCTGACCGCATGACCAAACTTATGGACACCTGCAATCATGCCCCTTTAGAATGCATTCACCTTGTTCTGTTGACTTATCGTGACAGACAACACGTATTTTTGCACCAGAATTTCTGTCTTCAGTTATATAGCGTCGGTGCTGTGTACTGACCTTATTCTGGGATCGTTTACTTGACGTGAAGGGATGTCCGCTGACTTTTGGTAACATGATGTACATATTGGAGAGAAAGTAGTGACAACATGCTTTCACATCAGAGGGCTTATCTCAGCACTACAAGAGTTTCGTAGCTGATAGTGGAACGTAAGGCGATGAACTCTGCCGAGTGGTAACGACTGTGAAGCAACAGTGGCGAAAAGTAGAGGAGGAAAGTGACGGCACCATTACAATCTGTTTCGAAAAGACGAACATTGAAGCAAGAAGGCTCGCGTTATTTCAGTGACAATGCAATAGCGAATTTCACTTATTATGCTGATTATTGAGTTTAACCACTAAGCACCCAACTTCATAATTTATTTAAGAACCTGTGACAATATATTGATAAAATACATGTGGATTGAAACAATGAACCTTTCACTTGCCTTTTAGATTAATTCCAGCCACAAATTCTACCAAAAATAAAATTATACACTCGAAAATACACTATTTTTCGTTGTCCCCATTATAACAATAATAACGCAATTTCTTGAATAAGTTCCTCCAAAATTCACCAGAGCGCTGCTACTGTTTCACAACTTCCACTCTTCTGCCCTCTATGAGAATTCATTTGCCCTCGTCTTGTCAGGGTAAGTTCGTAATAATCAACTGTGTAATTATCACGAAATTGCTTGAGTTTTCCTTACTTGAAAAAAATAATATTTTATTAAATATTTTATTTTTACAATTATTTTTCTTGTAAATAATTTAAGCCTACCAAGCCTCAATAGCATCCCCGTTTCACTATGTTAAGTATGAGTATTCACTTTAAAAGTTGGTAAAATCATTTTGATGTTTTGTTGACTATGCACCTCAGAAAATTTGTACCCACATTGAAATATGATTTTTAGAATTGAACTGGATATTATGCAGACATTTCATGCATTTTTCATTTGTTTAAATTTATTTTATTGTATTTGAATAAGCACAACTTAAATTATTATTTACAGGTATCATATCTTAAATTCAGAAAAAAAAATAAAAAAAGAAGAAGAAGAAGAAGGGGCAAGCATTAATATGCGTATTTAGCCCCTTAGAAAAGTTGTTTTTCTAACTCTTGGGCCCCACTTTTCATCTTCCCGCACGACAAAATCCGCGAGACCCTTAGCTACGCCCCTGGGCCCGTTCCATACATGACAAATTAATTAAGGGGCACTATATTAACAAATCTCAAAGGCATACGAATAAATACTATTTCTAGGGCCCCTAATAGTAGACATTTTTTACTGAAATGGGCCCAAGGCTCAGTTTTATTTTATTTACTTTTTAAGTGCTATTTTGTTTATGTAATGTATTAAATCTGTTTGATGCTTCATTTATAATTTCATGTTCGTATCGTATATGGAGTAAGAAAATTTCGTCTTATAGTAGGATCCCTCGAACGTCTGGGAGCATTCCTGGGGGGGATAGTTGCCCCTTCTGACCCCCCACAAGTTACGGCATTGGGAGTACTACAGTAATAGAACTTATATGGAAATCCATATTGAAACCAGAAGTGTAGTAGATTTATATTATTTCCGGTTGTAATGGACAAATCTAGTCAGAGATGGAACCTATCCTTGCAATGGGCGAATATTCATCAGAAAACAGTTTATTTGTATCTATTACCATTTTTTCATTGTGGCAATCGGGGTTAAAAACTGTACATTTTCGCTAAAACGACTTCCAACATCTTCATTTCTAGTTTCTTAGATTGCAAGTCTGCTACTTCATGCACTTGTGAAGAAGTATCATCCGATTCTTGTGAAATTGGCACCACTGCATGTATCTGTAGAGGGCATTCAGATCTTAGTTTGAAGGTTCCAACACACCGGTCCCTACAGAGAGTATTTTGATCGGCATGTCTGTAGGATATACAGTTTGTTAGTACTTCGCAAGTCACCGGGCGACATAATGACTATGATTGTGCACGTGAATCTGTCGTGTGTGGACCACAGTTTGTGTCTGCAATGCCATGATGATGCCAGCGTGCGCCCATTGTGCAATTAAGTGAGTCCGAGTAATGTGAGGCTGCGAGAGACAAGGTAATCAATTTGACACAGTCGCCACTCGAGTGGCTCGTGACGTGTCAGTGGTCCGTCGGTACTGTACACAATAAGAACTAAAGAGTTCTGGTGTATGTATGTCTGCGTCCTAGTGTCAGGGGCACAACTGGACAAAAAGATCGTTCGGCAACCCTAATTGGAAGGACGCGAACTTAGTTACGTATTTTATGGGAACCGAGGCTATCGGCGGTAGACGTGCCACATTAATAAAGAATGTTAATATAACACGTATAAATTAATTTAAAATAATACGTTTACAGTTTATTATTTTCTTTTCATGGTACTATTATCTCTATATTTTCGCAAACGTGAATATGTACTAAGGCAGCCATTAACGTTTAGAACGCAGTCACTCTTGCTTTCGTAGACACAGATGATTTGGCAACCTCTGGGATACCTCTGTCTACTACTGCCAGTAAGATGAAGTTAAGAACTACGACATAGCAGATATTTTGGGGCTATCTGAGAATTTCGGGGCATCATTTCGTAGCGCTTTGCGTCAATGCAATGCAAAATTTGTGCTTTATTTTGCGATTCTTGTTGTTGTAGTTATAACTACTTATCGCGTTATTTGCATTGAATTGAATCCGTTGATTTTACGCCAACCGTAACAAAATGAGACCCGCAAACAGCATTGTAGATTGAGGAATGTGTTAATTTCAGTTTCTCTGGTAAGCACTGTGAGTAATATCTAGCGGAAAAATGAAATGCTACGAAGAAAATTATCAATTTTTATTTTTGTCACAAAGAAAAATTGATTATACAACTTTTTTTGTATGGCTAAAATCAATACGCTAATGGATTTAAAACCGAATAGCAGGGACGAATTTAAGATTTTAATTTTGAATAAGCCCGCTCCTACGCTTTTGGATACACAAATACACATTTGATTGATTAATAACAATAGGAAATTACTTTTACAGTAGTGGTTGATGCTACTTGTTAAATAATTATCTACCATTAATAAAAATATTGAAAAATTTCCTTACTCATTATTATATCTTTTAGAGTTTATATATTTTTCAAAATTTTTGGGTAGGACCATGCCTACCAGGCCTACCCGCTAAAGCCGCCACTGCCAAATAGCAAAATCACTATTTCGTGATGCAAATTGATGAACGAAAAATATTGTATGGGATAACTGGGCACATTCCGTAACTTTTTGCGTTAACTTGTCCCAATGACTGCATTTTTGCGTTACCTTGCTATACTCAGAATTTTTGCGAAGACTGGTACGGAATGACAACCAAAGTCAGTGACAGACGCGACTGTTGAGGGAATGTGACATTGGGACATTGGTAAAAAAAAAAAATAACATTTTACGAATGCAATCCACAAGAAGTTAACTGCGCAAATGTATAATGGAATTTCAATTACGGTGGAAACGTAAATGGTCTCAAAGCAAAAGTTCAAACAAAATACATCAATACTATTATTAACTAACTAACTAACTAACTCTATGGCCTATGGAACCCGGAGGTTCAATACTGCGTTCACAAAAGCTCTCCCTTGACTCCTATCTTTTACCAACTGGATCCAGTTTCTATATTGTATTCCTATTTCTGCGAGATCCATCTTAATATTGTCCTCCAATCTGTGCCTAGGTCTTCCTAATGGTTGTGTTCAGATTCGTCTTCCAGTCAAGACTTTGAAAGCGTTTCTACTTTCTTCCATTCTAGCTACATGACCTGCCCACCTAAGCCTCCTAGACTTGACGACCCTAACAATGTTGGGTAAACCGTATAAACTATGTAGTTCCTCGTTATGAAGCTTCCGCCATTCCCCATTCTCGTTCCTCTTGGGTCCGAATATTCTTCTCAGGATCCTGTTCTCAAATACTTTCAGTCCATGTTCTTCCCTCAGAGTAAGATCAATACTATTATTACTAACAATAATATATAAGGTCAGTGGTAGCCCATGCCTTCAAACCAGCATATGCCACCGCGCGAACTGCCAGGTTATAGAGCCATCGTGGCCCGAACGTGAGCCTATGAACACTAAAAAGGTAGCTTTACATTCCCGCGTTCCTCTGGCACGATATTGTCCCTGACATTTTTTCAGTGATGTTGGAAGAGACTACTAAGGAGGAGAATTGATATCACTGGTATCAAACGATTAGAGTTTTCTTGTCTGGGATACAGTGACCCGGAAGTACCCCGAGGAAACCCACTGACACTATATTGTCCACCACAAAATTGATCGGACGGCTATCTTGTTCTGGGTTTAGAACTTCCGAACAACATATTTATCGTTGGAATATCGAGGCTGTCAGACAGTCTATTTTGCAATCCCCAGAACATTCTGCAAGGAAACATGCTGCAGCTATTGGCCTTCCTACACAGCAAAAATTGGGGTGTTGAAATAACACAAAATGACTACCACTTTAGCGTGTTATTTGTGTGTCAATTCATCACCAGCCACATCGTCTTCAGAGCATATCAGAAATACCTCGTTACTGGCTGTAAGTATTTGCATTGTTTTTTAGTGTTTGGTATGAGCAAAGTTTTGCGAAACATATTTCGCATTTATGGCAAGTAGCTAATAACATTCTATGTTTTCTGTAACCGGTCACAATAATATTGTTGTAAACTTGTGAATCATCTGACAACAGTTACACAGATAGCTGTGCTTCCATCTGTTTTCTTTATTTGTTATTCTTGTCTTAGCATAGGCCTATATGAACATAAGATGGTACAACTGTTGCCTATGTAACTGTTGGCAGACGATTCACAGGTTTACAACAATATTACTGTGACCGATTACAGAAAATAGAACAATATTCGTTACTTGACATAAGTGCCAAAGATATTTCGGAGAGCTTGTTCATATTAAATGATAAATACCAATGCAAATTCTCCTAAGTTGTAACTAGTTATTTCTGATATGCTCGGAAGGCGATGTCTTGGCGCTAACATACTTAACCAAGAAGCCTAGCCTCTCTTGTGTTTCTTACGGTGTCAGCGAGGACCAAGTATTGCAACACCTACTTGCGAGCATAACACAATTAGAACACTTAGAGGATTGACGAAAGTTTTCACTTTCGGAGGGCGCTTGCTTTTTGAATCTCATCTATCATCTTCTTTCTTTTCGTTTGCATCTTCATTTGGGCTTCGGCCCCAGGCTCCCTACCTATTATGGCAGATCTTAGCAATGCTTCCGGCTCATCGCATCTCGGTCAACAAACTCCAGCTAATATAGGGCCAAACGGTCGGCAGAAGACTCAACCCCGGATTGTTACCGGAACGCTACGGTCAGGACTTCCCACCACTGTTTTTGCTACTTACGCTGACTGCATCACTAAAAGGCAGCGCATTCGCTCTCGGTCTCTCTCGGATGGTGAGCAATCCATAGATCCGAAGAAACAGCGAGTTACATCTATTATTGATCCAAGTATGAGCAATACCATGGATTTGGCATCATCTAATTCAGTCGATAACTCCAACACACATCACCAACCAGAACCTATATATAACTTCCTGCTGACAGATTATGATCAAAAGTATAACACCGTTAGAGCAGTTTTTCAGCAGTTGATTAAATATGTGCCTCGTCCTGAGATACGCGAAATCGTCAAAACTCGCAGAGGCATTATACTAAAGTCTACCAACTCAAATTTTGTATTGCATGTGCGAAACAAGGCCACATTTGAGATCTTTGGATCAAAGGCTAAACTATGCGCACTAACTCCAAGTGCACGTAAAACTCCTCCTCCTCCTAGGCGATTGCCAATGCTAATCGTTGTTATACGAGGAGTTGAACCCGATCTCACCGATGAGGAAATCTATGAGGAATTACATCAGGAAGGATTTCCTGTAAAGCGATGTATCCGGATAAAGAACGCTAATGGTGCAACATATCTTGTACGGGTTCTCACCGATCAGGCACAGTTGATAGACCAGCTTCTGTCTACTGGAGCTTACATTTATCGAAGACATTACAAAGTCGAACCTTCTCGCACACCTCCTCCTCTTCCGTTAAGATGCGAGCGATGTCAACAGTATAATGCACATCCCACATCCGAGTGTACTAACGATATTAAGTGTGGCTATTGTTCATTACAACATGCTACGAAGGATTGCCCCAATCAAAAGGCGCCACCACAGTGTAGTGCGTGTCCTGAAAAACATCCAACATACAGTTACAGATGTAAAGCTAAGCCACAACCGGAACCTTCTAAACCAGAACTTGTGTCACCCATAAGGTCTGCTGACCGTCCCACTCCACCTGCAAACTCTTTACTTCATCCTGTTACTGTTGAAGATCTGCTCCGATTCCTCACGATTAGGCTACAGAACATTCATCCGTTTCTTCGAACTCATATTCTCAACCAAATCATCCATGCAGCAAAAATTCTGTTTAACCTTCAGCTCCATGCAACCTATTCTGGACCAACAGTTCATTTTCAAATCCAACCTATCGAAGTTTACGTTTAATATGGAAGCTTCCATTTGCAATACTTTTTGTGTTTTCGTAATGGCGTGTAGCTTCTTATTTATGAACATACGATCACTATTGACCCATCAAGTACATTCACGCAGTTATTACAGGAAGAACACATCTCAGCCTTCGCACTCAACGAAACTTATCTGGCTTCTTATCTACAGTGTTACATACTAAAATATAACTTACTACGTTATGATGCTCCGTCCGGACCACGTCTGTATGGCGGTACAGCTTCGGCATTAGCACTCGTCTACCGCACTATTACCATGCCTCAAACTTTCAATCTGCCTGAATACAATGTAACTACTCTCTACCTTCGTGGTCGCACAGTCACATTTGCCACAATCTATGTTCGGCCAGGAAAGATTCTCAACTATGATTTATTTCGTTTCATTGATACACAATCCCGGCATTATATTATCATGGCAGACTTGAATTTCCATAGTAGAACACAGCGCGACAAACAGCAATTTCTTTATTTTATACAAACTTCCACTACAGGAGAATTTCATATCTTGCCACAACCTACGCGACCAGCTAGCAACACAACGCCTGACGTAGTAATAACCTCATCTTCTCTTTCTCCTCTTATTAACATTACTGTACTAGATTCCATCGGCAGCGATCATGTTCCTGTTAAACTAGAACAGAATGTACAGTGAAGTCGTCAAATCACTTACCAGCTAGAAACATTTTTCTATATCATAAGGCTAATTGGGATCAATACCGATCCACAATCGACGATGCCATTAGCACACTCACTATACCTACCTCGCAGCATAGTCTTGATCACGTCATCACTGACCTTACTGCAGCAATTCAAGGAGCAGCGGAACATTCCATTCCGACTACTCATGTACAACCGCATAAACCTATTTTGCCACCAAGATATCTTGCACTAATTTCTGCTTCACGTCGACCTTATCGTGAATATAGAACCAGCGGCAACTTGGAGGCACTGCGCTTACACCGCCAATATCTCCGAATAACACACAACTACATTGTAGCATACAAGAAAAGACAGTGGATTATAACGCGTAATACTCTTACTTCAGAAACTCATCCCAGCAAATATTGGCGTAAATTCAATCAGCTTACTAGCAAAACGTCTCGTACACCCTATCCTCTTATTCACAAACATCAATCTCTTAATAATGACATCGACAAGGCTAATATTTTTGCTACATTTTTCAAAGAAGTCTTCACTCCTCTTTCTGGACGGCACACACCGCACCGCCTTCAAACTTCGATCAACCGTCATGCCGATCCGACCGCTCCTCATCTACAGCCTTCTGACCACCATACTCTGGAACCTAATAATCCACTTACTCAGGCTATAGACCCAGATGACATCAGCACTATTTTAGCAACCAAACGCAGCACGGCACCTGGATCCGACTCCATTTCATATGCTCTCATCAAACAAGCACCTCCTTCTTTCATTCTGCTTCTAAGCCATATTTATACTTTTATCCTGCGCACTGGCTTCTTTCCGCTCGATTGGATGTATTCTAAAGTTCTTTTATTTCCTAAGCCTAAGAAACCACCATCCAACGTACAGTCGTATCGCCCGATCCATTTAACAAGTTGTCTCTGCAAATTATTAGAACGTATACTCGTTCGTCGGCTCCACGACCACCTCCTCATGCACAATCTTCTGCCGATCCATCAATTTGGGTTCCGACCGCGCTTCAGTACACTCGATCAGCTCTTAAGACTCGCCACTGCTATTTATAATCAATACAACAAGGGATTTCCTTCTTGTTTAGTTACGTTTGATTTGGAAAAGGCATTTGATAAGTTCTGGCATCCTGGTTTGATATACAAATTACACAACTATATGCTGCCCATATCTTACATACGATTAATCAATATTTTTTAATAGGACGTCTTGCATATATTTCTATTAACAACGCTTTATCACAACCCATATTCTTACATTCTGGCGTACCTCAAGGTTCTTCTCTGTCACCTTTGTTATATCTACTGTACGTTGCTGATCTCAGACTCACTCCTCACGTCCAAGTCTACCAATTCGCCGATGACACAGCATTTCTCACGACAGCTCGCACTATCCAGCGTATTAATAGACTCATGCAGCCAGCTATCGACACATTTGTCCGTTGGTGTCAGGTCTGGAGACTCAGTATTAACTCAGCGAAAACAATCTGTAGTTTTTCTACCACCATGTAGACGATCCAGAGTGTTTCGCAATCTGAATTTATTAAATATTCACGTGGACAACACGCCAGTTCCTTTCACATCATCTCTTACTCACCTTGGGGTGATATTTGACTCAAAGCTTACGTGGACTCCGCATCTTAAGAAAATTGTTACTCAAGCTAAGAACAGACTAAATCTACTTAAACGTTTAGTTGGCACCAGCTGAGGTTTACGACCACCTACTGTCCTCCACACTTACAAAGCTTTTATGAGGACTACTTTAACCTATGGCCATACAGCTTGGGCTGCAGCTCCCGACAAATTTTATAAACAATTGTCTATAATGGAGCGGCATGCTTTTAGATTGGCCTATCGAATTCACTTACCAAGCCCAACCAGACTTCTCTACAATCTCATAGACTTTCCGCCACTGCTCACCCATCTAGAACAGCTTCGCGTTACATCACGAAACGCTTTGATTTACCACACCCCATGCTTAAGGATATACTGCGATATGACCAAGACAATGATGCACCGCCACGATACGTCGACACTCCGCTCCAACACTATCTTACACTGTATCACTTGCAAGTGGATCCTGCCAATCGAGACCCAGAAGTATTTGCTATATATCATCCACGTCATCTGTCATCTTCCATCTATTCATCATATGCACAGGAATAACCAACAAACATGGGCCTCCCCTGTCTACATCAGTTCCTGAATAGCCCCAGGAACAGAAGATAACAGCATCCGTTCACTAACAGAACCTAGTGTTGTGGCGTCCAGTACAATTCATCATCATTTCTAAATATTATTTCTTTGAATTGTAATTCCTGTTCCTGTTTTTCTTATTTGTTATTATATTCACGCACTTAGCCTTCATGCACTGACAGTTTGTTATTTTCTTGTTTCATATTTCTAATAGCCTCCATGCACATTTTACCTTTGTTGTTGTTATTATTGTTATTGGGTTTTTGTGTCACCTGTTTAAACTTATCTCTATTGTATATATGTTAATTACTTAAAATAATGAATGAATAAAGGAAAACCCCTTAGACCAACCACAATTTTTGTAGCCTCTACATTCCTAATACAACACTTCCCCGAAGAAAGGGCGCAACCCTTTAACCGGGTAGACGACATAAAGAAATCTTGGCGCTGAATTAACACACAAGTAACACGCTAAAGTGGTAGTCATTTTGTGTTATTTCAACACCTCATCTTTTACAGTGTAGGGAGAGTGTAAGAACAGAACAAAGTAATTATAACTCTTTTCAATACTATTTTATATATATGTTTTTTTTTCAAGAAACAACTTTCTATCTGCAATATTTTTTGTGTTACTCGACTTTCAAATGTGGAGGTTGTTTTGGGTCACCATGTAGTACATACATTATTTTTTATTATTATTATGGAGTATTTCTTTGTTTCTGTTAAAGAATAAAGAAAAGGAAATTCAAATAACTTCTCATTTTGCTGGGTTTTGTTATGTTTATTCTGATTGAGACAAAGTCAAGGATATCTTCGCCTTTGACTTTGACTCATAACTTTCGGACAATAATCATGATTAGAAAACTATTAAGAAGCAAGAGCCACAACGGAGAAACTCCGCGACGGGCGAAAGCTACTCAACGCCTGTGGCCCATGCGTACAGTCCTGCACATAAATATAGTACTGATATACGTTCAAAACATAAAATAAGAACAAAGAGGAAAGATATGATAAATTTTGTTCACGAAGAGTACAGGAGTAGGGTGGTTTGTAGTAAATTCTAATAAAAGTGGTTCCCAGTTGATATAAGTTTGAGAAACGTTGGTCTGGGTAAAAGTTTAAACAGGAAAATGGTTAGTTTGCAAATCTGCTTTCAGTGCTGCTTCTCCAGAGTTGGATTCCCTGTGGAGGCGCATGAGATTCGTGTCCCACGTTACGTACGTTGTAAATTAAAATCCCATAAAGCCAGTGTGAAAAGTACTTTAAACACCACAGGAAAGAAAGAAAGAAAGAAAACCAACTTATTGTCTTTGAAGGTATTTTATCTTACAACTGACATCTCCCTTGCTGTTCACCGACAGCTGCGCCAAACACATCTGGACATGAGAATTACAAGATTAGTTACAAATCGAACAATCAAGATCTCTTTTTGTGTTGAAATGTAATGTAATTGATCCACTGAAGTCTTACTGCGTCATCACGTTTTTCACCTAAAATGCATTTTGGCGTGACATAAATATTTCTGCCAAGATCAATGATGGGTTGGGTTTGTAGGGAAGGGAGATGGAACACCGGCGACATCTCGGTTTTTCCAAGAAGTTTGTACATTGGGAAGCTGCCGAGTTACCACATTTTGTTTTTCTTTTCAAGAGGCTACTACTACAGCAGAGATTATTATGTAAGATTCTAAGAATAAACATAATTGATAAACATCAACTCCAAGAAATATAATAAAGGATAAATTGGATGTAAACGCTAAACAGAAAATTGATCTGTTTTGTAATCATCTTTTACGATATTAAATGCAAATGTCTTCGTTCTTTGCTGTCATCGGGGTTAACAAATGACAAGGAAATATTTAAAACGCAACTTGTTGTCACGCAAGGGTTGCTCACGTGTGTTGCTTTCAAATAATTACATAAACGTCCACCAGAGGGTACAAGCAATACAATTTCTTTCGCTCTGATCTACAATTAGTACACCATTTCCCCATCAGAGGGAAGCATCGTACGCTTCATGTGAAGAAAATCTACAGTACAAATACGTATTATCGATCTCTGTTTTCGGGTAAGGTAAGGTGCGTCCAAATTTACGTAAAGAAACAAATGGATGAATCATTTTTAATTTCGTCACTTCCTGAGAACAGAACTGTACGGTTCTAAACGATAACGACAGACGGTTTGAAAACAAGTTATCTTAGTAAAGACAGCATTTTGAGCTTCCGTAGTGAAAGTGGGGTAGTACAGGTCATTGCTCTCCTTACATTTTTCATGTACTGTACTATACTTTAAAAAAAAAAATATTTACAAATAAATAATTTTATACCAGTAAACAAACAAACCAAGGCGACTCACGGCCGTCTGGTCGATTTGCAGCGTCTTGGGTGAGAGAAAATTTCGGGGCTAATGATGTACGTGAACATTCCACATCTTGCATGAATAAACTATTTTTTCCGCCAATTCTGGCATTTTATTATCAATTTCACGACATGAATAGTATATAAGTCATACAAAATATCTCACAAAATGATGGTCTATCATCTCCAAATGATTTGAATTTCAAAAATGAATTAAGAAATAGTAAATTTGTTACGTTTCCTGAAGGGATGAACTCTTTTTTTTCTGCTGTGGCTCGAGACCTAATATGACCACCTTATCCACGGACGGAACATCCAATTTCTAATAGTTTCTCTTCGTGAACCATAGTCTCTTAATGCTCTATATATGTATGCTGTCGATCCACCAGCCCCGTAGCTAGATTTTGGCCAAGAAAGAGGAGGCGAGCCCATCACTGGAGCCCGTACTCAGTACCTTCTTTTATATGTTTAAAATATAAGTGAGGGCAGGCCCGTATTTATATATTGTGCGCCCTGTGCTCTAAATAATTTACCGTTCCCTGCACAAAATTTGTCTCTCCCTTAAAACGATCAATATTAGAATTGAATTCATAGTTTTTGGGATCGCTAAGATGAATAGTGACAATTTTAAACAAATTCAACTTCAAGGTCATACTCCACTCTCCAGGGAGAGGGTGAGATTTTAAAAGTAATCGAACACGACAGATATTAGTGTTGAATTCATAGTTTTCAAGATCGCTGAGTTTAACGGTATCAGTTTTCATGATGTTCAAATTCATCCTCACTCCTTGGGGTGGGGTGGAAAAGGGTGACTTTTTAAAAATAATCCGATAAGCTAGCTAATTAGTAACAGCTGTAATTAGAGCGAATTAAATAAATTAACATATTTTCTCGCGCTAGCGCGGGACTCTGCGGGTTGCTAGTTTTAAATGTTACTTTGTTGTGAATCTTTAAAAACATTCAAAATTTTGCCGCCCCATAAATTATGCCGCCCTCTGCTCGAGCACAGAATAGCACTTACCGAAATACGGGCCTGAGTAAGGGAGAATAGAGTACGCAATTTAAAATTTTAGAACACTCACTCCTCCTTTTGATTGACTAAAAGAGACCAATAGTGGTTTGATATTGGCGATTGTCCATAAGTTCCAAACTAAGGGCCTTATTCCTTACCAGCTTTTGCAATATATATTCTATATATACACTACAATTACATACAAAACAAGCTTTTCTTATCAATAGTAAAGCTGCTTCAAAGGTGTTAGGGGCGTGTTTGAATTGTAAATGAGTTTAATTTTGCAACAATTGTAAGGGGGTTAGCTAATTGTCTTTGTCACGAAAGACAGAAGATTATAGACCTTCGCTTCCCTTTAGTAGCGTAGCTAGAATTTTTTTCAGGGGGGAGTTCAATTTTTGAAGGGCCAAGAAAATTTTGAGAGGCCATCTCCAATGAATGAAAAAGTTTATTCATATATATAATAGTGTGTGTGTTCAAGGTGAATGTTTTCATTTTTGTTATTCATAATTTTACTCTTTTACAATGAGAATATAAGAATTTACTATCTCATACAACTAGGATATATTAATACAGTTGATTTCTAATATAAATAAGTAGTTATTTAATCACTGTGTTTAAAATATGTGTGGCTGGTTGATTTAAGTGGTTGCAGAGAAATACACTTTTACAGGTAAAGAAAATAACTTATAGGTTCATGGCTACTTATCAACAACTTCTTCAAGATCTAACGATTTAGCAATTTTCTTCAATTTAATGTAATTCTAAGTTTTTCAACCAATCATCAGTCATTGAAGTGCGTACATGTCTTTAATCTTTTCAAACATGAGAATGATCGTTCACATGTAGCACTAGAAACTCATGCAATCATAGAGATGATATGAGATGATATGTAGCTTGTAGGTTTCTAAGAATGCATTTTTGTAGACGCAAAGATCAACAAAAATCATCAAGGAATCAACTTGGGTTTTCTCTCGTCTTCATACAACTTAATTGTGTTTGGGAGGATTTTGAGTTCACATTTGAATATTTCCAGATCACTTTCATACTTTCCATTTCCAGATTTCATATGTGGGGTCATAGGCTCCACAATGTTGTAATTTAGAAAGTTTTCACTTTTTGGATGTAGAGTGGTGATTGGTCTAATGATTTTGCTACATGATCCAAACCGTTTTTCCGTCTCAGTGATTGGCTTATCAATAGTAGCCAGAAAAATGTCTCTTAGTATACTATCTTTAGAAAATTCGTTTTCTGCCTCCAACGAAGGAAGATATTCAACCAAAATGAACTTGTGATAATTCGATGGGGAATGTCTACTTCGTTTCCACGAGGAATCCCTATAGTCTATCTGTTTTTGGCTCTGGAATTTCAAGACCATTTTCTTTGCATATCTCCAAACATTCTTGATAAATTTGTTCGAATGTTGTTAGTTGAGAGTCATATTCTCCAGACCTCATCTTCGACAGCATTTGAATTAGTGAATCTACAAGAATCAAACCTTCCGACACGTCTGCATCTACTTGAGATAAGGCGAAGCTCAAAGTTTTAGCTTGGTAGCAGTCATCTCAAATTTTACCAGCCCGAAAACATTCCCTCTCGTACAGATCACACTAATTTGCCGGATGGAATGATGGAAGTAAATAAACATCACAAGTTCCAGATTTGGTTTAATACAGTATAATAATATAAATAGTTGTTTCGTAGATAAACTGCATTGTTAATAATAATAATTAAGTAAAAAGTAATGGACAAGGACAAATGTTCTTAAGAGACAAATGTCGCACAGAAACATTAACTAAACTCTAACAGGACATTGATTTGCCGTCCAACACCACTTTAAATTTTAAACCTAGCTCTTGAAGCTTAAGTTTCACTTTAAAATAAACTGCCAATAATTGTCATGTATTTCTAATATTTCAGAAAAATGTCCCGATTTCACAATCTAAAAATATGGAAACTAATCAGTGACGAAACTATACATTTGGTGCCCAGGGCAAATTTTGCGATTAGCATCCTCTTCATCTACATGTACACCAATAAACACATGTATATTAGTTTGTTAGCACCTGGGGAAATTACCTTGGAGCAGCATCTTGTTTTGATCTAGTTTCGGCGTAGTTGAATTATTTTTGGTTAGTTTTACTCTTGAGCTATAAAACTGAGTAATGAACGTGCCTTTACTTTATTAAAATGAAGTGTGTTCTCTGAAGCAAAAAGAGGAAATGGGTTTTTCTTTCCCTGATATCAGTGTTAGACAGACATTTCAATCGCGACTCCTTACAGCAACAGAAGTATACGTGGCCTTTTTCTTTCTTTTGTTTGTTTACCTTCACTAGTTTTTAGAATTTGACGTGAATTCAGATACACAAACACTTCACATCCACACCGAATGCCCAAAGCTCAGCGGTAGAACATCAGCTTAAGATTCGGAAGATGGTGTGATCGATTCCTCGTGGATAAATATTTCGACTGAGGAGATTACCAAGATTATTCCTCGGTGTCACCAGGAAAATTTTTATGGCCCATTTCACTCATTTCCCTCATTTCTATCCTCTGAGTCTCGGATTTTTCAAAGCCTTAAAATAAATTCAAACGTAGTTGAAATAACCTACTATCCTGTAGTCGATGCTAAATTAATATTGTTAGTTTTGAGATTAGATTTCAAGAAGAGGCATTAATTAGTATATCCTGTTGAAAATTCATATCACCACTGATTAACTGTTCTGAATAATTACTACAATGTAATTTTCTCAGAAATGTTTAATGCCTAATTTTCTCAGAAATCCATATTTTGACGAAGAACAAATATAAATCTGCGATAAAAATTAGTGCTCACTGGCTGAACTTACTGAATGAAATATCTGTGGACCAGTTCCACAAACACCGGATAGGGTCTATATCTCTGATTACTAAACTCCAGATAACGGGATGATACAACCTGGTCACGGGAGCAACTACCACTTTTACACGAAATAGCATTACTGCCGCGAACAATTTGTATCATCTCGGTATCTTACCTGATGGTTAGTAATCAGGAGATTGTAGCACTAGTTCTGTGATAAACTTCCGAACTTCTATAGTAGTAGCAGTTTTGGGATTAAGCTACAGTTAAAATCGTTTAAAAGAAAATACTTCTGACTGATTTATTCACAAAGAATCACTGATTTTTGTTAGCCTCATTTCCCCAGGCTTTAGTTAGTAGTATAGATCCACCAAGCGCTGACTCCGTTTTCCTTGGAGATCGCTAGTATTGGTTGTTAACATCGCAGCAGAACGTTTCTACTGAGTTGCCAACGGCCAAGAGCGTTAGGAAACTAGACAAGACCCGAAGGTAGTCGAGAAGGAGAACTAATATCAGTAGCAAATAGTAGGTGTTGATAGTATTCAGTATCTTAATTTTCTCGAACGATTGGGATACGAACAACAGAGAGAATGACAGAAATAATAAAAACTTCTGCTGTCTTCTTTTACTGTATATTAAACAAGACGGCTCGATTTTATTTGATAATAATAATACCAAATTATTTAATGAATGCTATGCATTTGTTCTATGTCGACATAATCAATGGAAATTAATTACTTAGTATATGAAGACTTCTTTCATCAAACATAAGTGTAATGTTTTACTCCAGTGCATGCTATTTGTAAATAAGCATCTCTTATTTTAGTATGACTTTCAACATCGAAGCGAATGAGAATGCCGACTGATTTTGCTTTTTTTTTCTGGTTCTTTGTCGAAAACAAAGCAAATAACCAGATAAGGGACAGAGGTTAAAAGGAACGTTCAGATGGTGAGGTCAATGTATGCACCTTACAGATTTCGATGAATAAGATCTTGCTGTACTATAAACAAAAATGAGCCTGGAGCTTTTTCTTCACAACGGAGACTATTGCAACGGTATTCTGCAGTTGGTAACTCTGTTGTCGAGAGATGTTTCGGTAGTAGTTTCACTTGTGGCCACTATCAACTCACCGTTTGTCGACCTATAGCAGTATCACTCTGTGTGCGGGGGGGCCAAGAATTTGAGCAAGGGGGCCTGGCCTCCAGGCCCTCCCTTGGCTCCGCTACTGCTTCCCTTGAAAAAATTCACCCGTAAGTCTTGATCATCAAAATAAAAATTTATTTAAGTTTGTGTGTAAACTATTCCCAATATCTCAAACTAAAGCGCTATTTTTGCGGTGTTGAAGCAAACCGTTACGAAATGAAAAAATCCCCTTATGTTGTAATAGAGAATTGTACACGAAAATGCTTAAAAACCGAATGAGGATATTAACAATTTCCTACGGATAAACTCTCGGTCCTTCACTTGACTGTGGATTATTCCAAACACCCGGAAGGTCCGCTCCCACAGCAGTCAACCCATAAACTCACCCATAATGCGCAAAACACGGCATTTATATGCATTATGACAAGAACACACACATAACAAGGAAACAATTCAATATGGCACATCAAAATATAAACTAGGTGAACTTCTTTGACGACACCTCATTTTAAAAACAAAAGGTAAGAAAAATGTCGATGTTGTCGACTTAGAAATTATTGCTACATAATAAATCAAATCTTTTTACGTGCAAAGCTGTGTATGAAAATGGATTTGTTAAAGATAATTAGCATCTACTTTCCAGTGATGGTATGTTTTAATTATTAAAAAACCAGAGATGGTATGCTTTCATCACTGAAAAACCAGAGGTGGTATGGCATACCACCGCATACCGTCTCACTTCGACCACTGACTAGAATATTCGTTATTCGATGTATCTACGTAAATGCTTAACATGATATTCGATCGTTAAAGGCGTTATTATTAAACTTTACCAAAATTAAGTTTTAATTTTACGATGAGCTAATTCATAATAATAAGCATCGGAGAGTGAATTGTATTAGAACCCGAAGGGTCCATTACTTTAATACTGCATGTGTTCAATTCTCAAGATCATATCAACGATTCTTAAATACAGTCCAAAAGTCTTGTTACTCCTCGTGTTTCAGCTTGTGTACTGATCCAGAACATCAGTATGGCCACTATCATTGTCGCGGCAGATTATGATGCGGCGCTATATCCTATGTGTGATTTTCCGCAACATGGAAGGTGTGATTTCTTGAATGTCTCTCTAACAGCTTGCTTTAAATCTTTAGTTGTCTGATATCGCTATTTCGAGACATGCTGCTTACGTAGTCCTCACAAGAAATTGTCGCACGACTTCAGATTTGGACTCTTGGGAGACCACTCAATCGGTTGACATATTCTTCTGATATTCACTGATATTCTCCTTATCTACCTCTGGGATAACACCTAATCCAAGAATTCCCCGACAAGGAGAGCGTAGTGGGCTGGAGCTCCATCCTGTTAGAGCCAACTGCCAGCAACGATTTTCAGTGTTTGGAGCTCTGGTATAAACTAATTCCACAACATTTGGAGTTAAGAATGTTGGCTGACTGTACCGTCAAAATATCGATCCCTTAAGTTGCCTACTGGACAATGCAGTCAATACCATAGCATGTGGAGAATTGTGCTCTAACTCTTCATAAATAAGGATTTCCTTGCTCCAAAAAGACACCCCTATTATGAGAAGGTCGATAAATTGCACATTCGTTTGAAAAGAAAACTTTGGCCCGTGGGAGCGTCTCAAACACATTGAGTAAATTTAAGCAAGTTCCATGTCTTCCTCGCATGTCCTCATCACTCAACTCATTTACGAATGATGATCTTAAACATTTTACGAGTAATTCGAAATGATTTTGCATGTGTGTCAGCGATCCACCATGACTTTTTTGGGAGATATCCTGTGATTTGGGGCATTAATGCCTTCTCAATACGCAAAAGTTTCAATGATTTTTAGACGACCTGATATTAATTTATGTAAAGTATAAAGCAAATTCATTTTGACAAAGTAATAAACAATTAATAAATCAAGGAGATAAGAAACAAAGATGTGTACAACATGTTAACTACTTCCCTCTCTTCCATGCGGTTAAAATCATCTGGAATAGGGAAACTATTTTTTTTTTTTGGTAAAGTTTAGTGGTAATATACTAAAGAACTTCATCTACATTATCGTTCAGTATATTATTTTGAGGTAGCTCCGAAATTTATTGAACGCACTGCGTAAAGAGCAATAAGAAATTTGTCCAAGCATTTGTACTATTTACCCGTACCATGAGTGAACTAACACTCATGGTACGGGTAAATAGTACAAATGCTTGGACAAATTTCTTATTGCTCTTTACGCAGTGCGTTCAATAAATTTCGGAGCTACCTCAAAATAATATACTGAACGATAATGTAAACAACTATTACCATGTTAGTTTTTTCACTTACATCCATTCGAGCCTCACACACGCACGGCACCTGCTGTAGAGACTGAAACGCGCTAGGAATGTAGGACGTAATGCAGTTCAGCACTGCTGTCACATTCACTTGAATCGATGCAACATCCTCAAAACGCCCTTACCCTTACTTTGATTGCAGATTTGAGATTAGGTAACGGTATGAAGTCCGCTAGAGCCAAATCAGGCGAATGTGGATGTGTTCAATGACTGTGACACCTCTTTTGGCTAAAAAGAACTTACACACAAGAAAATTGGCGTAGGCCGGCGTTAAATCATGTCCATACACGTTCAGGATCATTCTGTAAGTTTTAGTTTTCCGAATTTAACACAAAACTTGATTGCAGCTCGTTGCTCAATTCTCTGAACACCGACAGTGAATAAAGATACACTAACAACGTGTGAAGAAACACATCTAATACAGAATGTGGCGATGGTGTTGAACAGCATTGTGTAATCCCGATTTTCCCAGCAAGTTCCCGAGCAGTGATGCCAATTTAACCTATTTTTGGCTAAATATAGCCTATTTGCAGAGGCATTCAGCCATACAAATCTAAAAAAGGCTTATAGCTTATTTTATGAAACCCTTTCGCCATTTTTGGCTTTTTTATTAGCCGTTAAATTAATTCTAAAATACTTTTTATTTGAAATAAAGTGTAGGTTTAAAAAAATAGTCTAGGCCTATTTGTCATTATACATTATCGTATTAATTCATCTCTCTAGACCAGCGTTATACAACCTTTTTCAACTTGCGGCACACTACAGATGTAACTTGAATTCTCGCGGCACACTCATATAGATATTATTATTATTATTATTATTATTATTATTATTATTATTATTATTATTATTATTATTATTATTATTATTATTATTATTATTATTATTATTTGTAAATATAAAATACCGTGTTATTTTTTTTCTGTGATTACTGATATCCTTTTCACAGAGAAGAAAGCTCGATCACTTGTTTTCCTTGTGGTAAATCATTGTGCTTATTTTTAATTCTAATTTAAAAATAGAAAACAATTGCAATGAAGTATAGCACTCAGGTTTTTAAAAATACGCTTTCTTTTTCGAAAACTGTATCCAAACTTTCATTAAGAAGGAACATAATTAAAGAACAAAGAAACAAATCTCTTGTACTTTTAAAACACAAATGTAGGTCATTTGTATTCATGTTTCCTTTGTCGAAAGGATTGAATGATATTTTAAAAATTCGAGTTCCGAAATAATCTGCAACAATAAAGAAGCGGTGATAACAACGATAACAAATACTTTTCTAACATTAAAAATGTACACAATGTTAACAGAGTATGAAACTTAAAATTGTAGATTCATAGTAATGTGAAACACAGATATACATTTTTCCACATAAATATAATGTGAGACTCAATGTCTTGCAATTTGATTGTAACAGAATTAATAATCTTGTTTCGATTTCCTCGCGGCACACCAGCTGCCCATTCGCGGCACACCGGTTGGGAAACGCTGCTCTAGACAGAGGGCGTTTCATTACACACCTGTTTTTCATTCTTCTTCTCGCTCCCCACGCATAGATTTACAACTACTTAACAATATATATCGACTCAGAAAGAATTTTAATGCAGCTCCCGTAACGGGCCCGTTTGCTACTTTTCAGTTATTTTAATTCCGCATTTCATTGCAAGAATGAATGTTTTTTAATACAAATTTTATAAACTGTTCGGTTCTTCAAGCCGCAGAGGCTGTTTTTGTTTATTAAAGGAAACAAGTGGGATATCTAATTAGGTTGAAAACTCTCAATGCAATCGTGATTATTCATGTAGGTGTACAGAGAAATAAGAAGTATTTGTAAGGACTATGATCTGCCGAAAGAAGTACTACCGAAAATTGGGACAATGGCAGTCTACACAAACACAACCAATCCATAATCTAACGATGGTGCATCCAGTTTCAGCACCTCGGCCAGCTGCGACTAGTGATGCGAGGCAAAAAAAAATCCCTTATATTTTTTTTCGGAAAATTTTCCATTCTAAACAAAAATCAGGGATCAAGTAACAATTCCTCATTAACCATGAAATTGATTGACTTCATGCATAGAAATGTTAAATATGGAAGATCGTTTAAAGAATCTGAAAATTTTCATGTCTCAGAAAATTTCCGGTACTACGTGGGAACAATTGAAACAATTTTTCATGAATGAAAAAAATTCTGTCGTGTATGTAAAAACCGAAAAAAAATAATTTATAAGTCGGAAAATTGTCATCATTTTGAAGTAAAAAGTAAAACATCTTTTTATGAATCGGAAAGTTTTATTTCTCTGTAGAAACAAGTGAAAGGAATTTCCATGGATTGAAAAAAATTCATTATGATGTAGAAACAAATGGAAAAACTCTTCATAACCCGAACACTTTTGATGTTAGGTGAAAATTTTTTCACTATATTAAACTGCACATGGATCTATAAAATTGAATTCTTGTAGATGAAGTTAGGCAGCAAATTATAATTTTCCAAATAGGTTTTGGAAACCGGAAAATTTTCTAATATTTCGGAGTTGACAAGTAAAAACTTACATAGTGTTCTTTCTCTCTCTCTCTCTCTCTGTCTGTTTGTGTGTATGTATGTATGTATGTGTGTGTGTGTGAAGTGAAGAGAACATAAATCGAGTTCGTAGAGTAAATATGGCTGGTTCGAGTGAATAATCGGCTAAGTCGACTTTTTTTTTTTTTTTTTTTTTTTTGAAAATTGAGATTAAGAGGTATAAGCTTCTTGTGGTGAGTTTTACATTGTGTAGAAGCGGCTAAGGCAAAATTATAAAATTGAGGAAGTTACAGCATTTGGTTATGTCAAAATTAGCCAGATAACTGCTGTAAAATTTACCTTGTTATTCACTGGAATCAGCCATGTATCCCATTCCATTGTTTAAAATGTAACAAGAAAGCGAAAAAAAAAAATGTGAATTTATCAATTACTTCAAAAACTGAAAATTCCACTATTTCCTCACATATGTGCCTGCCTATGTAATGAAAACACTACTTAAACCATTGAAGTTCCAGATCCTTATGAAGATTATTTTTGTAACAGAAAATAAGAAGAAATGCTTTGATTTTATTGAAAGCTATGAGAAAATATCATCTTAACGCATATTAAATTAATGAAATATAATTTTGTTAGATCAAATGTGAATTCTGAGGGAAGAATACATTGACGTTTTTCAAAGATTTTTGCAGAAATGAAGAATGGTTAGATTTGCACTTCATGAAACTTTTTTCAGACAATATTTATTAGAAATAAATTTTACGGCTAAACAACGATGAAGGAATAAGTGGAGTATGTTTTTATTAATCGGAAAATTTTCCGGAAAATTTACATCACTGGCTGCGACGTCATCAATGATGATTTATTTCAATTCAACTGATAATATGGCTGTTGACTTTTACAAATCAGATGAGTTGTTGATGGATTTTATTGTAATTTAAAGTCATGTATGTTGCTTGTTAGTCTTCACCGAATAAAATTCAACATTTCAAATTTTACTGTAAGTCACTTATAACCCTACACGCAGAAAAAGGGGTTTAAAATCTACAATGTGAGTTATAGTTTAGTTCAAAATCTACCTATTTTTTGCGTAAAAAAGCTTATTTCTGAAGCCCATCTAGCCTATTTTCTTCAGAGGCTGTTGGCAACACTGCTCCCAAGACAACTAGTCCTGCGAGTCTATTGCGTGGGAGGGAATGTATGTAGAAAACTAACGTGGTGATATTCTTTCTAGCATTGTTCAGTATTTTATACCCCCGGATTTTCTGTGTATATTAGGCTACTGCTATTAGGTATTTGACGTTGCTGAATCGAACGGACGCATTCATTAATAGCAAGAAAAGTTATCTCAGAATTGGGATATTTTCTATAAGTATGTAGACCTATATAAGTATCTCAGCTTTGAGATAAATTTTCTCGTGATCACATGGACGGATATGTTTCAAAATAATTTCATTGAATTCAGCATCTTAAAATTAGTATAACTAATGCAATTAGAAATTTATCCAAGCTTGGGCACTTTTTATTTATTTATTCCTCTTAGAAAAGTATGTTTAACGATAAATTATTCGATTAAAATTTTAATCGATTTGCATTAAACATGTCATATCCTTTCTCTAAGGTTTGTCAGTATGGACTAGTTGTTTCAAATTGAACAACCTGGGACATTACTGTTTGTTTCTCATCTTGTCAGTGGGCAGGAAAGAAGCTGGGACTTAACTGTGACAAGCAAAATAAAAATATTGACAGCACAATCAATTTGTTTTACATACGTAGTTCTTATGAATCCTTGATAGCGCGTACACTACAAATACTTGCTCTTTTGAGTCATTACCTCCACTCCTTTCCTCACTATATTTCTCTGTTTTTCTCAGATCGTAAAACCGCGCTTGTAAGTCATATAGCTACTAGTTTGAAATACTTGATGTAGGAGTTTAAATCTTGTAAGGAAGAATCTTCGCATTTGCTATTCATGACTGGAAGTGGTAGAAATCTCCAATTTTCGATATCAAGAATGATCACCATAAAGAATAAATGGTAATAGGCAGAGTGAATCGGTGTTTTGATATGAATTCAGTGTCCGAATAAGAGGTTCTTTCTGTTCTCCTACTTCTCTCTACTAAAGCCGGAATACCAAAAAATCCACTATGAATTCCGGATTTAATATTGATTCGTTGGAGACGTCAGTGCAGGGTTTCAATATTGATATTTTCTTTGGCCGTTTTGCAGAAACGGCAAGAGATAGGACATAGTGTTTTGATAGGACTCAGCTTTTCAAGAACAAGTCCTATCTCCCGCCTTATTGTTTTATTGAAACTGGAAGTAATAGGTGCTACTTCGTGATTCACTGTTGAATTTCAGTCGTTTGAAAGTCTACATCATTGTTCCACAATCTTAAAAGAAACTTACTTAAAGAAAGAAATAGTCAAATTGGTCCTAGCTGGACCTCATAGATGTGATACCATCATAATTATTCTTCAGGTTGTTAATGTCAATCATAGATCTATTTGTCTCAATATTACTTGCAGTTACTTTACTAATAGATACATGTTATCTATGCTTTAAATGAGCAATCTGTTTTTTTATGTTATGAAACTGAAGCATATTATCAGATAACATTGTATTATCTTTTATAGTCTTATCAAAAATCTTCCATTACTTGACAGACAACAACAGGTGTGGTGAAAGATATGAATCAACTTATCAAAGGTACTTTTTTAACACTTGTGTGAATAAACATCCGCATATCATTTCTTACGACAAGAAACAAGACGAGTCATTTAGTTTGATGGTACTCGAAAAGTTACCATGAGACTTTTCGTATTGCTTCTACTTGTGAAGGGTTTCTTCTGTGCCTGTCCTGATGGGTAATTATATTTATTTAATTATATTGTAGGAGTGAACATATCTTAATTCTAAAGAGAAAGTGTAATAAAATAATTTATAAAATTATAACTCAACATTCTAAACATAGTAAGACTATCCATGGCTTTGGATTGATTATTTTAATAAAAGAAACACTGACCAAAGCTTAAAACACACTTTATTTTAAGCTTTGGTCAGTGTTTCTTTTGTTAAAATTCTAAACATCTTTCTTTGTTTACAAGAAAGAATTGAGCCACACACAGACATGACACAGGGGACATACAGGCGTTAATTAATACCTTTTGATGTGTCAAACTATGCCTGTTAGCTTTTTGACTTGCGTTGATTGAATTAAGCCAATAGTAACGGACGCAAATGTATTAATTTCGGTAAATGAAGAACTTCTGTTGTATAAGGTAGTATCCATAAACAAAAATACACCAATATGAATATTATGACATATGGGGTGACCTATTCATATTGAAACGGCTTTGTGAAACGGCCTTAATTTAAACTACTAAAACGAAAACGCTGAAATTTTGTACGATGTTAATATCAGGAAAGGGACATCGTTTAACGCACTTTTCAATACCACCAGATTAACAAAATTGCCAACCCATAATATATATATATATATATATATATATATATATATATATATATATATATATATATATATATATATATATATATATATAAAAATAATCATGTCAGGTTATTACATATTTCCAACCAACGGAAACTTATAATACGAGATCATAATCAATATTACAAACTAAGAGCGCTTTAGTATCACAAACATTCACATTTTGGAGGCTTCTAGAACAAATAATGCACGTACAGGGTCGGCTCTACTATATGTGCAACACGGGTATTTGCATGAGGCGGCAAAATCTGTCATAACTATATTATTTAAAATAAATATTTCCCGTTGGAAAGAGACTTCATGATGATGCTAGTTAAATTTACTAAGCTGACCTTCTATTTGAATACTACATTCATAAATCATGTTTAGATCACATCAGTTTGAGATCACATGGACAGTGCTAAAGTAAATTGTCAAACACATCCCAGCATGAATTACTTCATTGTTGTCAAATACCAAAACTCATTTCTCGAAGAGTAGCGAACACCTGTTCTATTTAGTTAGTTATCACAGTTTTGATATGAAAACTAGTCTTTGTCACAAACAAGTTCCCTGTCATTGAAGGTGAAAAGAATTCTTTTTTTTTTATTATTTTAACAAATGTAGAAGGAAAATCAAGAAATAAAGATAAAAGAGCTAGTTCCACTGGAATTGCAAGTTGATATATTGAGCTTGAAGCTTGATATTGAATTCAATAAAAAGGATTACCCAGATGTGCTTGCTTTATCTTTCACTAAATACTAGATTATTATTTAAAGAAAGAAATAAAACAGACACAACGAGATTGTATTTTTTGTAGTGTTTAGGTCTTTTTGAGTGAGTATGTTCTTTCCCTCCTCTTCGTTGTTTATAGTGGGGTAGCATACTTAAAATTGTGGCTTTTAAGATTTATTCTTTCTGGAGAGAGAGAGCTGTAAATGATGCCATTGCATGGGGCGGCAAATTGCCGGTTCTGTGCACGTGTAATGGAGGTCCTAAGTAATTGTGTGTCCAATGTTATGGTCATAATGAGATGCATTTCGATTAATGAAAAGAAAGTTAGGAACGATTAAAATTTTGAATTTTGTTACAAGACTTTATTTCGATAAAGTATTTAGGTAAGTATAACATCCAGTCACGCAGGTAATTTTCAGTAAGTGTAAAGGTCATAACGTCGTTTACAGCAATTTTATATTTCAAACGGTTTCAGAGGTAATTATACTGCTTAAAATAGCGTATTTGTGAGAATTTTCAAAAGATATTGCTATTTATCTTTGTTTATATAACTTTACAGCATTAGTTTCTCTCTCTCTCTCTCTCTCTCTCTCTCTCTCTCTCTGTGTGTGTGTGTGTGGGTGTGTGTGTGTGCTTATCGCAACTACAACTTTTAAGTATTGTTGCAAACGTTTACAATGTTCACCATATCTTATTAACAATTTGAGTTATCAAATTATGTAAACGTCAGTATGATCTTCACACTCATTAAAATCCGTGTACGTGATTAGGTATGAGTGATACTTAAGTTGATTTTCGAAAGAAAACTTTTTGAAATAAGTCAATTTTTAAATCCATTGAAATTTTGTATTTATTAGAAATTCCTCATATCATAGTCGTAGTATTTAACAATAAGCTATTTTCGATGTGCATTACCATGTCCATCTCACTTGTGTTATTACTATTGTACAGTCTTCCACAATAAGGATGTTTGAAGATATTTGTGATACTTAATATCCTTAGTTTGTAACACTGAATAATAAGTGTGGTAATGTAAATTTCGATTTTATATGTAAATTTGAAATGTGTATTGAAATAAGAAAACTTTATGTTGGGTTGACAACACTGTTAGTTTAGTGCTATTGCAGAGTATGTTAAACAATGTCCCTCTGCCAGTATTTGCATTTGGGAAAATTTCGTGTTTTTCTTTCTATTAGTTTATAAGCTACAAGAGCGTATCAAGATAAATAGTTTACCTTGAATAGTATGTTCGTTTTTAATGGAACATTTTTTACTTGCTGGATCAAAAGATCCAATATATTTCAGGCAAAAAGTTTTTTGTACGCCTTATACTTGGAGAAACTATCACTATGTATAGTGTAGCGAAACTCAAACAATCACTTAACTCAGTCTGATGTGCTTATTCAGTAAAAATAAATAAATAAATAAATAAAAATAATAAAAAATAAAAATAAGGGCCGTTTAAAAATTTTGTGGTGACTCCTGATCAAAAAATGCATCGAAAGTTAGAATATAAGTTAATCAAAAATTTTCTTGTAGTCTTTATATCTGGAGAATTACATACTTGTATAATGTAGCCAAACCCAAGCTATCGCTTAACTCAGTATGATATGCTTATTCCGAAAAAAAAAAAAACTCGATATAGGAGCCGTTCAAAAATTTTATGGTCCCGGATCTGAAAACTAATTATTGGCCAAGGTAAAATCTTATTAATGCATTTTTTTTATCATTCCTTGACCAAGTCCTTGAAAAAGTTCTTGACCAAGATCGCAATCTTTTGATCCATTTTTTGGATCGTTTCGAAAATTCTTGTTTTGTTCAGTTTTCAGTCTATAAGTGAAATTTTATGAAAGACTAAAGTGCATAAATCAAAACTACTTTTGATGACTATAAAATGGCAGAACAATGAAATGAGAATAGTTTCCAGGAGTAATTTTTATCTTTACAATAAAAAGTCAATTAGTTAATTGTTAATTGATTGATTTGTCTGGATTTGGGTTTGAACAACTGTATTATATTCAAAGCTCTTTCACCGGGAGTCGAACCCGAGAACCATGTGCACCAAAGAATTGTTCTACAGAATAGTTCACATACGGATGGCACCCCAAGTATTATGTGTATAACTCTTTAGATGTGTGTGTATAACGTGCACCTGTGTAATTGTCAGAAATATGAGAGTCATCGTTGGGGAACGAAAACAACAACATTAGGAGAGCGGAAACACCGTTAAGTGACCGGAAACACCGTTAGGAGAACGAAATCAACACCGTTAGAAGAATGAAACAACTCCGTTAGTTTTGTTTCGGAAATCAAACCTGGGAGCCGTGCACCACAGGGCGCGCGCTCTAGCCACTAGACCAACAGGAAGAGCAGGTTTGTTAGAGTAATGAGATAAAGAACTTGCTACCTTTCAAAAAGTTAAATTAGTCCAATAACAAATGGCATTATTGATTTGGTTGCTATTGTTTTAGTAATTACACCTATTGTACGAACTGTATTGTATTGTTTAATTTTACATCTCACGATACTGCCTTCGGCCTAAAGAAGATGATAAACGAATGACGAAAAGGAAGGGAATGGTTGAAGGACAGAGTCTAATAATGAAAGGAAAATTATGATTGACAGATAGTGACATCAACGCCAAGTCGTTTGAGTCAATATTTTAGTAATGATTATATTGCACAGTAGTACAGCACGGGCATCGTTAGCGGGGGGTGTGGGGGACGCGTCCCTCCAGATTTTAGTCAAATATATTTAAAGAAACTATACTACTTTGCATATATAACTTTCGTCGGAAAGAGGATTTTGATTTTGATTCATCCCCCCCCCCCGACGCCAATAAAAAAAATTAAGGATGACAATGAGTACAGTAGAGCAATAATATATTCTCTATGCTTTTAGAAAAAATAAATAGAATTCTTTCTTTCATACAAATGTAGAGTGTCAATTAAAAATTATTATAAATCTATCTTTTGTTTGATTGTCTCTAAAGCGGCTTTACGTGGGACATTTCAATATTGAACAAAACAGAAATAATTAAGAATTTCGATACATGGTGAAATAAATGTAATATAGAAGATGGTGTAATGTCAGTAAAGATCTTTTTAGACATGTTCTTTTAATCATATTGTACTTTTTACTTTGGGAAAGAGAAACAGGTCAATATAGTATGAAGATTTGATACCCAGCCTGGGCTCTTTATTATAGACAAAAATATACAGAATGTTTCAAAACAACACCGACAACGTTTGGAAGGTGATTCCTTACACCAAGATAAGACGAAAAGTATAGACTAACCTGGGTGCACAAATGATTACTTTCGGAGTAATAGGCTGCCAAAAACATGAGATAATCAACTTTGAAGGTCAATAGCTCCAAAACTATGGGACCTACCGTAGTCGAGTCAAGACTTCACTTAGGAACTAATATGTGCGCTATCAAAAAAAAAAAAAAAAAAACCTAAAAAACACGTGTTTCAGAATCCTAAAGTACTCATGCAACAAGTTTTACAGTTTTTCTTCTGGCATATAACCTGAAATACTCACCAACTACCTCTATAAAAATTATTGCAGAAGTAGCGCAGGATTCTGAAATTTGGCTATTGGATAGGGCACAAACTAGTTCCTAAGTAAATTCTTGACCCGACTACGATAGGTCCCATAGTTTTGGAACTATGCACCTTTAAAGTTCATTTTTTCGTGTTACCGGCAGCCTTTAACTCCGAAAGGAAGCATTTGTGCATCCAGGTTTGGTCTATACTTCTTGTCTTATCTTGATGTCAAGAATCACCTTCCAAACGTTGTCGGTGTTGTTTCGAAACACCCTATATATTCAAATTTGGTGCTTTGAATTATTATCTCTAAATAGGCCAGAGACATGGGTTACATGCCAAAACACACTCTCAAATTTCGGTCGCTGTTAGGGATAGTGTACTCTGACTCTTTACCCTTCTTGTATGATCTTATACATTCTCATACATATCTAAATTTATTTAAAGTAGTTACTCAACCTTGCCGATAATATTTAAGAGTATGTTAGCTTTTCTTATAAAGTTAAGTACCTGACTCACTTTTAATTTCCAAAACAATATTTATATACTTGTAAACCTAATTTATTTTTCGCATATATTGTGTATCAAATTTAAATAACTCTTTTTGGTTATCTTTGCAGGCAGCTTGAATACTGGGTGACAAATCCTGAAGACCACTATCAGGATGATCAAGCAGGACAAGCTCAAGGATGTCTTTCTCCTGTAAATTCAGTTCACGGAAGAGCTGTCGTGGAAGTAGACCCGTCACAACGTTATCAAACAATCAAGGGTTATGGCGCAGCACTAACCAATTCAGCAGCTTACCTTATTCACTATAGCCAATACAGAGAAGAATTGCTGCAAGCATTGTTCAATACTACGTCAGGAGCGGGGATTAGCTATATTCGTTTACCAATGGGAGCCTCAGACTTTATGGCACGAGGACCTGCTTACACGTTTGATGACGAGTATGATCCTGACTTAAAGAATTTCAGCATTGAATCAGAGTTAGAATTTGTAATTCCGACTATATTGGCTGCCAAAGAAATTAACCCCGATTTGAACATAATTGCTTCTCCCTGGTCAGCCCCTCCATGGATGAAGACCAGTAATGATTTCAATGCAGGATCCTTTGATACTCAATTCACAGATGTGTATGCTAATTATTACATTAAATACCTCCAAGGTTTCAAAGAAAATGGTGTTTTCATTGATGCAGTGACTTTACAAAATGAACCTCTGCTGGAAATCAATTATCCGTCGATGAGGCTTGATGCAGATGCGGAGACCAATCTTATTAAGTCTTTGGGACCGAAGCTTCAGGATGCAGGCCTTGAAACAAAGATCGCAGTTTGGGATTTTAACTGGGACAACACTAATTATCCTATTCAGGTGCTAAATGACAGAGTTGCCAGACAATATGTTGATGGATTTGCGTTTCACTGCTATGATGGTGATCCGAATGCTCCACAGATTGTTCATGAGGCTCACCCAGAGTAAGTATTGAATATATTGAGTAGTTAGTAGTTATCTCCTTTTAAATGTACATTGATGCAGCTTCTTTATCTTAGCTACATACCGAAGAGTCCCAACACCATATATGCACACTTTAAAGTAGAAAATATTACTACTATAAAATTTTCTCTATTGTATTTAGAGAGGAAAATCTAAGTTACTTGACAAATTTATTTTTAAATCAATGTAGGTGTTACAAGTAATCATCATCATGAGCATTTGAAGCTGTTGAACTACTACACGAGCTATGTTCTGTAATGTATCCAGTGTGATGTCTCCATTCGACATTTTGATGTTTTCTCTCAGTGAATCCACTGTAACTGCTTTTTCAGCTAAACATTATCCTTTTGGGCTCTCCTAGGTAGTGTAAGCCATAAGATATTTTATCCGAAAGGTATAGTGGAAACTTCAGTATCTCTTCGACTTATCCATCGCTGGTCAGTTTCATCCTGAATGTACCATAGGTGTAAAATTATGCAGAATAAACGTTATACGCCTTCGGTGCCCTCCAATATCTTCTAGCAGAATTTCAGAAGCAATTTTCCTTTGAGCCCTCTTGTTACACCGCTGAGTTAGTGGTTCCCAACCAGTGTGTCCTGACACACAGATCAGTGGCGAAATTCTAGGATTTAAAAATCATGAATATTAATAATTTAATTAAAATTACTTTTAAAACAGAATGCTTTCAGTTGCACCAACAGTGCTCAGTCCTGCATAGAATCACTACTTTATAGAAATAATATTACTTTATTATAATTTAAATTATTAATAATAAAAAATCAAAGAATTGTGTTGCGATGTCGTAACCTTTCAGTAAAGAGTGGTGTTGTCATTTCAAAACGGTCGGGAACCACTGACATGTCATTTTTCTGAAAAAAAAAAAAAAAAAAAAAAATCTGGAAGTTGTAGCTTGCTCTTGGGGTTAAGTTTCTTTTCGACGATTTGGTTCATATTTCATAAGAAAAAAATTCAATAACAACCCTACAACACATTATATCTCATTTTACTTTAAAAAATTCACAAGGGGTGAATAGGCTCTTGGTAAAGAGTTTATTTAAACAATTCTCTCAAATGTGACTCACGCAATTTTGATTATTTTCCGTAAATATTTCATGAACTACTACAATTAGAATGCCATTTTAAAATAAAAGCCACCTAAGAGGTCTCTCAACAATTATAATATGAATTTTGATGTTCATGTGAAATGAAAGTTTCCGCTGATTTCACTTTCTGAGGTGACCAAATTTCGACTTTATCTTTGACCTATCTCGACTAAATTTATTAGGCCATCTAAGTAGATTATGAATTTATCATCATACCAATGTTAATTAAAATCGGTCAAAGTAGATTTTGGCCATTGAGTTGGACCAAATTTGATAACTGGTCTTAATAGATCTTCATAAATTTTAGCAGCTCCTCTATGTTTGTTATTAGTAAACGTGTTAAATTTGAACCTAACAATTCCCGAAAACGAGAATAAAATATTTCAGTTTAAGGTCCTACGATTATGCTCTTTAGGCTAAGGGAGACCAGAATTAGGGCAAGTGAATGATGATAGAATAATTGGTGGAATATGAAAGTAGCAGGAAGCGGAATCAAGCCAGGGACCCCGCACACCAGATATAAACGCTGTACCACTGAACCACCACCATGCCTCCTAACTCTTCCTGAGAAATAAATAAATAAAAAGTCACAGATGAATGGAAGATATGATAGAATACTCTAGTGCAGTTGTTTCCAACTTGCCGTTATATGATGTAAGAGTGCTGTTTTACAATCTGAGTAAACGAGAGAGAAATGCAGTAAGAAGAGGAGAGGAAGGGATGACGTAGGAGAGCAAGTGTTGACAGTATGCGGATAGTAGAGACCTGCACGGGCTGAATTTTTTGGCCCGATCCCAATCCAGCCCGAATGTACCTAGGCCCGGCCCAGCTCCTGCCCGAAAAATTTTGGAGATATTCGGCCCGAGCCCGGCCCGGCCCGATATGTTTTTAAAATTCTTGGCCCAAACCCGGCCCGGGCCCGATAAATTTTAAAAGTTTCATTTTGTAACATTTTTTACGGGCACACTTCTTCAACGTTTGCCTTTATTCTAATTAACGAAAGTCAATAATTATTAAAGAATTGCAATTAATCGGTCCCAGCCCGGCCCGACCTGAAGAGAAACCAGTGTCGGCCCGCCCAAGCCCAGCCCGGCTCGTGTAGATCTCTAGCGGATAGTATGCCTGTAAAATTATCGACTACGTTCTGTTTTACCTCTCCAGAGTTGCCAACCCCAGAATACGAAATTATCGGTTTTCGTCTTTAAAATTATCGTATATTACAAAAATTTATCATATATTCCTTATGCACGTAATAATTGTAGAAACAAGTATAATATTACTAATAAAAACAATAATATATAATAAATTTATTTAGAAATATTCAGTTTCGAACTTCAAATCGGTATCACTGTCCTCAACATATTTTTAATCCTTATTAACATTACTCTGAACAAAAACAGTATATTCATCTCCTCGTAAATGTATTTGGTTTTAAAGAATAGATACAGGGTTGCCATTTGCCAATTCTCAAATCGTTATTGATCTATTTTTAGCGGAAATGACTGTTAAAAACCTCAGTGTGTATGTTTTATAATTATTTAATGCACATCTGCAATTCATTTGCATTCAAAAACTGCAAAAAAGTGTGCATTCTAAAATTTTCGTATATTCACCTATTACCCCAAGACCATTATCGTATATAGTATTAAAGCTTAAATTATCGTAATGGTTGGCAAGCCTGTATTTCCCATGATTTTCTTTTATTACCTGCCAGTTTCTTTCCCTCTCGTTGAGAAGTCGAGCAGCAAACTGACGTTACATGGAAATGACTGTTCTAGTGGTTCTGCAGGAATCACCCATTTAAATTTGTGAACAGAATGTTAGATATAATGTATATGAATCAGGTGATTTACTGCGTTTTTCTATACTTTCAGTGCTAATTACTACTTCACTGAATGCACCGGCACCAGCGGAGATACAAACTGGCCCGCAGTCTTCAATTTCAACATAGACTTACTCTTCATGGGGCAAACACGCAACGGAGCTGTGACTGTACTCATGTGGAATCTGGTCCTAAATGAAATGTGGGGACCGACATATGAGGGAGAAGGTGGCTGTAAAAACTGCCGAGGTATCATCACTCTGTACTCGGATGACTCACGTTTCGAACGGAGCATTGAATATCACATTATCGGACACATGAATAAGGCTGCCTCTGCAGGTGCTGTTCGTATTGAAAGCCCTAACAACTTCGGTAGCTCAGGAAGCCTTATCTCTGTAGCTTTCTTGAATCCTGATAACACGACTGGAATTGTTGTGTTTAACAAGAATGAAACAGAATCTGAAGATTTAGAAATTAGACTCAACGGACAAACATTCTTGTTTGAGAATTTTCAACCTCAAAATGCTGTTACGTTCAGAATGTGAATTTACAGAATAAAAGTCAAATAAATGTATTTATTTCTACAAAAACGAGTTTATGTTTTGTATTCAACACTTAGCGTACGTTATTAACTATGAAAATTCACGTTCATACTTAAAAAAAAAAAAAAAAAAAAACTTTTATCGTCTCGTCGTCTGACAGTCGATTACGTTGTAAAGTAAGTAGATTTTCACTGTTTCTTAATCGGCAACAGTGGCGTACTTGGGAAAATTTGAAATTGATTTGCAGCGACTTTGCAGTCAGATTAAGAAACCTCTGCTTTGTAATTGGTGTCTTTGGAAGGTAGTGAATGATCACTTTCTAATAAAATGGGAATACAAATTTAGTCGAAGAATAAGTTGATAAGCGTTTGATGTGACTCATTACATTTCTTATTACCAAGTGAGAACAAAACATTTGGGATGTGGAAGTTGGTGAGTACTTCAAATTATACTCCCATACCCAAACTTCCTCTATAAAAATTGTTGTGTGAGTACCTTATGATTCTGAAACATGGATTTTTGGATAGGACACATATTAGTTCCTAAGTAAAGTCTTGATCCGGCTACGGTAGGTTCCATAGTTTTGGAACTATGGACATTTAAAGTTCATTTTTTCATGTTTTCGGCAGCCTATAACTCCGGGGAAAAAAAGGCATTTGTGCACCCAGGTCGTTCTATACTTTTAGTCTTATCTCGGTGTCAGGAATCACCTCCCAAGAACGTTATCGGTGTTGTTTTGAAACATCCTGTATACAACTTACACTAAAATAAAATTTGCTGAGGAAAGCAACGTTTATTATAAAATAATAAATGTGTGACAGTTTCGCCAACTAACTGAACATATTGGCTTCATCAGATACCCTGTATATATACGATCAAGTAAAATTATATATTGCATTTAAAAATTCTTGATATTCTTCATTAAAGGTTAAAAATCACTAAAATCACTAGGAAGTAATATAAATTATAATTAAGAAACTTTCACTTCATTCAAAGCCCATAACAAGTAAACAGATCATTACATTGTTTATCCGTTTTTAATTATAGTGGGTAGTTGGTGAGTACTCTAATAATGTTTGGTAAACCATATAAATTATGTAGTTCCTCGTTGTGAAGTTTCCACCGTTCCCCATTCCTGTTTCTCTTGGGTCCGAATATTAGTCTCAGGATCTTGTTCTCAAATACTTTCAGTCTATGTTCTTCCCTCAGAGTAAGCGACCATGTTTCGGAACCATACAGAACAACAGGCATGATTATCCTTTTATATATTTTAAGCTTCAGATTCCTCGACAGAACTCGCGACAAGAAATTTTGAACCGAATAATAACACGAATTCCATGCTTTTAGTTGACATTTAATTTCTTCGTGAATATGGTTTTCGTCTGTTAATATTGATCCTAGATATTTGAAAATATCCACTTTATCAAAAGTATTCTTTGATATTTTAACACATCCTTAATTTACTGTATTACGATCCCGACGCACTTCCATGTATTTAGTTTTCGATGCATTTACTTCTAAACCCATGTCCCTGCAAGCGTTTAATAAGACCTCTGCATTTCTTTCTACTGTTCTCCTATCATCCTCTATTAAATTTATATAATCGGCAAACGCCATAACCTGGTGAGTACCATTGAACTCAAGGCCCTGGTTGCTATCTTTGATTTTCCTTATTGCGTATGTTAGGACAAAGTTGAGTAATAATGGCGACAACACATCTTGTTTCAGGCCATTCTCGACGTGAAAACTCGGATTCATTTAAGCATATCTTAATTAATCTAACTAGCTTTTTCGGCATTCCAAATTCTGTAAGAATGTTGTACAATGCTTCACTGATAACCGAGTCGTAAGCTTTTCTAAAATCAATAAATAGTTAATGTACTCCTATTCCTACGAGTATTGTATTCCTACTTCTTACTGATTATTTCGAATGCAGTATAAACATCAATGACCGAATAGCACTTTCGATTCTTTCGTCTCCCTTACTCCAATATTATCCCGGATCAACTTAAGTTTTCTTTCTAGAAAAAAAAAAAAGTTGGATGATGAAAGAGAAGCCAAGTGGAATGAATTCACATGACCAATTACCGTACTCAGGAAGTTTTGGAGGAGGATTAAGCCAGTGCAGTCCTCAGGATATTTTCGAGGGGTCATACTTGAAATTATGTACGAGTTCAAACAGAAAGTATTAAATATATTGTTACGATATTAATTCGGGTGTGATCTTCAATGAATGTCATTTTCGAGCTATAGTCATGCTGTTTTGAGAAAGCATCGTTTGAGTAGGAACTATGGCCACTTGTGTCCCTTTTGGGTACAGTCCTTATAACGACAGTTTAAACAGTTTGAAAAGGGAAATACGTAACATTCTTGTCTGCACGAAAAAAGTAGGTAATTCAAGGGGAAACGGAAAATATTTCACTAGTCTTCAAAAAACAAGAAATGCTCTAAAATTGACTTTACATTGTTCATAACTCGGGAACCGAAAGCCAGCCCAACATATTATTTCACAGGCGCCACCTCAAGGTCACTATACCAAATTCAATCTCTATCGGATGAATTTGGTAAATGTTTTGTAACCTAAAGGCCACACAACAATATTTTACAATTATATCACAGACCAAGGTCTTTTAGTATGATAAATTTGATCATGATCAAGTGAATTCAGTGATTATTCCGAATGTAGTATGGTGTTTTTTTTTTGTTTTGTTTTCGAAAATGTGACGCAAAATTTGGTCGTTCTTCACTCGTAAAGTCAAATCCTACACAATATAATATCTCACAAACTTATGATACAGATCAAGGTCTACTATTCTGCCAAGTTGGATCTCGATCTGTTGAGTTCAGTGTATGAGTTTTTGTTTTGGAAAATATAACGCTAAATTTGACTGCTCATAACTCGGAAATTTAAAACATAGACAATATAAAACATAGATATAGAAATTTAAAACATAGACATAGAACTTTGTTGTCGTGTGGCAGAGGTAATTCTCCCAATAGCATAACAGTTTAATCGCTATCCGAGAATACTGTAAATGATATTTCTAATTATAATTCTTAAAATTGAGACGAAATTGGAAAAGCATTTACGACGACACTTTTGCACGGTCTTCTGTGCTCAATTGTCGCTCAGTAGGAGCTATATAGTACTCATCTTTGCTATTCCAACGAGCAAGAATGGCGCATAAGAAACGATCGTAGACTCTTTTCTAAATATGACATTTTGGCTTTTATAAACTTCAACACATCAACAAGGTACTATATATATATATATATAACTTGCTTTCTTTTCCTATTTCTATCACTTCATTGACTCTCTATGTCTGAAAAACTAACTAACTAACTGTCAAATAAAACCAATATGTTACTTCACTTTCCACACTTTTGTTTATATTATGCAATATCCACTGCAAAATATCTTTTTGTATATCCATTTTAAGTATTATAATTTTGATATATCATGTGCAGTATTTGAGAGATGCCGATCCAACTATTGTCAATTTTTGTTTTAGGTAGGAGTATCTCTGACACACGGCTGCAAAGCTCTCATGCCGAAATAATAGATTCACAGTAAATGCTTTGCTCACTCAACACCGTTATACGAAAACTTTTGAAAATACTGTGTAAAATCAGGATATAGGGACTATGATCGGGGAGCGTAGGGACTCATAAAATTGGTAGTAAACAACGTTCAAAAGATAGATAGCAGAGGGTTCCATACGTGTTATGTTATGAAGTCTTCGGCTCGACTGCAAATTGGCTGAATGCTAGTGCTAGCTTCTTGGAGTCAGGTAGAAGAGAGTGCAGCTAATGACAACTATTAGCCTGAGTGTGAGTGAACTATTGGGAATTAGTACTGAGGAGTCTTGCGTTCACAATGAGGATTAGGAATATGTTCGCCTATATGTTTATGCAATCCATAACACTTAAGTGTTTTGAAGTTTGCATTTAGTACTACTCATAGACTAATATAATTTTGCTTTACAATAAAGATACGTAATTTTTATATTGATACCTTTATGTGTGTATACGGCCTTGAGGATGTGTCAATCTCCTTACAAGCCATTGTCGGGGAAATGAAAGTTGGGAATTCAAGTTGTCACTAATTGTATAATATTACTGCAGTGAAATCAGAGAAAGCGTCAAGGTAACAGGTGCAGGATTTAGAACCGAGTACTTCCTTAGTACAAGGTAACGGCAATACCATAAGTATATTCTACTCACTTACTATCATGATCTTACTATATATTAACGTTCCTGTAGTTAACGAATTTTTTTTACATTATTATTTTTGGATATAGAAGTCGCACAAAAAGTGACGTTTATATATAACACTATTTACCACAAAATACGAAATAATTACAGCAGAAAGAAATTCAAGTTATCTTCAGAGGTGTGAGAGATTATGTTCATTATATTTGACTCCTTGGGTAAAAATATGTCGCAGACAATTTACCCCCCCCCCAAATAATACAGTGTAGAATATATTTCTAAATGAAATATATTTTAGTTTCGGTGACTTAGACATCAGAAAATATAATCCATATATGCTTTTGTGCTGCTAGTAGCTACTAGTCTCGGTACTGTTCACTCACTACATTCATCACGCCCATAGAAAGATCAATGGTATTTACTTTGTACGTTACTTTTCTAATGAATCTTCACAATCAATACATTCTGCTCAATATAGTCCCTGTTAACTATTTCAATGCTGAAAATTCTTACGAATATTGACTAAATAGGTACCAAATATGTTATATTTTTTCTACCAAATAACTGACGAACGCAGCTCGTATATGTTCACTGCAAAGAGATGAAATGGTATTATGAATTTGAATGATGTTACGCTATAATATACTTCTTCTAATTAGGGTGATATATTCTTTTATATTGCCAGTTATCATTCCTCTACGGATAAGTCAAGTATGAAGTACTTAAGTCAGAACTTTCAGTCTAGCCTATTATCTGTAGGTTCAAAGGATATGTGTTATATACGGAACTTACAGGGATCATGTTTCGAACTTATAGAAAACTTTAGGAGTTTGGTTTGTCAAAGTGTACATAACGTGAAAATTGAAACTTTGAATTTTACATTTCCCTTCCCTCTCCGTTCCTCATTCAAAAATGTTTTAGTAAGACAAGTTAATATCTGAAAACAGAAAATATTTAAATCTTTAGATATGTCAAATAGAAAATCATTCATTTTAATGCTGACATTATATTCGGTAGACAGATTAGTACTTTGTCGCGAATATCAACAGCTCTGCGGATAGTCTATTAAGCAGCGATTAGATCCATAATTACTCCCATAGGAATACACGAGGAACCGATTTTTGATTATCTCGGTCTTCCGATCAACTTTGTTGATCACTTCCATAAACAAACTCAATACACAACTTTTGACGTTCTACACTCTGGCCAAACTTTCATACTAGTATAGTGTGATAAATTCAAGAGCAAAATGGGAATTTCTGGCTTTCGAGATGGGATTTTATAGTGTTACAGGTTGGCATCACTGCATACGATGAAGATTTGGAGTGATTTGTCAGTGCTGCAATAAGTCTTCTTGAGAAGCACGCATTGGAAGTGGCACTAGCAATACCAAATCCCGTCAGATGTGAAGCTTGCAGCGTGAACAGGTTTTTGAAGGCACAAGGAAAATGCTCATCAATCCATTTACAAATATTGTCTGTGTACGAGAACGTAATTAATCGGTAAAATGTGACGAAGTTATTCCATGGTTCCACAGAAGGTCGACGTGATATTCACGACGAAGACAGCGAGAGACAGTCCACGATCACCGATGACCTTCGCAATCGCATTGATGCTGAGGTGCGTATGTACAGGCGGTGACAATTATGTATGATGTTTCCTGATGTTTCAAGAAACATTATTCATAAAGTTGTGATTGGGTTAGGGCATAAAAAGTTGTGTGACCAGTGGGTTCCGAAACAATTGACTGACGAACTCAAAATCAAACCAATGGGATACCCGCTAAACTCTCCTACCCGCTGAACTCTCTAGAAGAGTGTACTGGAGATGCGTTCGTGGACTCCATTGTGACAGAGGGTAAGACATGTGTTCCACCATACGGCAGAGTCCAAGTCAGCAGTCACAGCGTCATACACATTCTCTAAAAGTTAAAAAGTTTAAAACCTCATTTTCAACCCGCAAGCTGATGGAAACATTTTTCTGTGATTGCCACGACAATCTACTGGTACATTTATGCCTACTGAAAGAATGATTAATGTTAAAACATACAGCCAGACACTAAAACACTTCGCCATGTAATTCAAAATAAATACATATTTTAATCAAAGTAATAATATAAACACATCTTCGAAGTAGGTGATAATTATATTCCAAAATACATTTCAAACGTCTCAGATTCCTGGTAAGAACTAATGTGGTTCGGATCCCGCTTTAACTATAGATCCACGTCTTATATATCCTCGATGCTGAAAGGAACGCTAAACTCTATTCCAACCAGCAATTAAATGGTTCAGCCGGTTTTGCAGGATGCAATCTTACACACGATCACTCCCATTTTATATAGCTTGCTGTATTAGATGGAAAATATTGAAAAATATCAAAATTTTGAAAAATAACGAAATATATTGAAATATTGATAAAAAATTCGATGTCAATATTTGAAAATATTGTTCGATAGTTCAATATATTGAATTATCGCACAGCCCTTCCTTAGAGCTGCATTGGAATAAAGGTAGAAAGCGAAAGTTTTGTAGTGTACACCGAGGATCCAGCTCTTAGTGATTACGCTACCACTAAAGATATCTAGGACAATTTGTAAGGTAGCCAAATATTTTAATGCTATCGGATTTCCACGTGGTGCAACTCCATGCGCTCATACGCTTTGTTTCAAGGTTTAAAAATAAAAGATAGATGACGTGTTAGTTAATGGTCCCCATTGTGGAGTACTGGTTGTGAACGTAGTCATTAAACGGGAACGTCAGTGAGAGCAATTCAAACATGATAATGTAAAACAGCAATATCTATTAGAAGCCTGTATGATTTGTTTTCTAGTTTAAACTAAGAGCAAGTGTAAGTGAAATGGGAAGAAATTATGTCAGCCATTTGGCAGAGATATGGTGAGTGAATGAACACACAGTACAACAATGGTTTAACAAATATAAGACCGGTGCACATTTTACTAGAGGACAAGACAATCTAGCCAAGGTACAATAACTGTGAGCAATGGTTGATTTGTTAGATTAGAATTTAGCAGTCTTATGAGCAACAATGTTTTATGAGATGAAGATCTAGAGTTTAGCATGGAAACAAACCACATTAGCTTCCGCTGGGAATCGAACGTGGTTCACTCAAATACCCATTTACGTAAGGATCACGTAATGTGTATAAAAGTAAGGTAAAGAAACAAAACATTCAATCCTAGCAATATATGTTTAGCAAACGTTTTTGAATTGTTTTATTGGGGTTCAGTTTGTTTATTGGAAGTTTCAACGTCAATTTGAATTGAAGGTAAAACTGTTTATTGGTTTCAGGATAATAGGCTGTCTCTCTGAGTTTAGTTCTTTCTTGATCCAGTGAATGTTCCCGTGTCATAAGAAACCAAAGTTTGTAGGTTTTGGTTATATATCCAAGTTCGAATTTTGTCCGTGATGCAAGGTTCTACTCGTGCTCCCAACACCTTATGCTAGCTCTAAACTACTTCAGACGGCAAGAAATGACATCACTTCCCTCCGATGACCGTACCTGCCTCCATTACAGATTGTACAATGTAGGTGAAGTAACATAAAAGTATTATTTTTGTTATACAAAAATGTATTTGTCCTACAAAATTTCACTCCCATTCGCTTTCCCTCACAACAAATGAAAGCTGACATCATTCTTCTGTTTTTTTTTTCCTCGAAGAAGTCCAACTGCTCTCCCCAGATATAAGATGAATTACATTGCGATTATATATGATTTTGGTGGAGAACATGCTTTTCCAAATAGCGTGCCATCGCAACTCCCTCACATTTGTAACTTACCTTCCTGGACAAAATTTGCTAGAAAATAACCTGCCGTTGAGTTCTACAGGCATCGAATCCATCGTCTGCCCTATTAGTTATTGTTGCTGAAGGGGAGGCTTTCTTTTTAATTTTTACTTTTTCTTTGTAGGGTCAAGATCAGGCGGAAGTTTTTAAGTAGCTAATAGATAATCAAGTTAGGAAGATGTTGTATAGTTGCAAAACATGCTCCTTTACTTTAAGGAAAGAAAGCAAACTGAAAGTACTTGAAAATAAAATCTTGAGGCTAATATTCGGACCTAAGAGGGATGGGAATAGTGAGTGTCGGAAACTTCACGAGTAATTGTATAATTTATTACCCTTACCAAACATTATTATTGTCATTAGGTATAGGAGGATCTGATTATTAAGTATGGAATAAAGTAGGAAAACTTAGAAAATTTTGATTGGAAACTAAATCGCACAAAGATCATTAGGAAGATCAAGGCGCAGATGAGAGAATAATGTTGAGATGGATCTAGCCAGAGATGGAAATAAGAGGGACGCGAAGGGATGGCGTCCCTTTATTTAAGCTGAAGTAAAGAATATCAGTGATTATTAGTAAAAAAATAGTAAACTTGAATGACAATCTTAATTTTGTTTTGTTATTGTTTGTTCTGCACCAAATTCTTAACCTTTTAGTCGCTTGCCGACTAAAGTTTGCTCGAGCTTCTTCATGGCTAAGTGGTTAGCGTATACGCCTTTGGTGTGAGAGACCCGGGTTCGATTCCCAGCGGGAGCTCATGTGTTTCAGATTCCACGTTAATCAGTAGGTCCCGTCTCATATAGCCTTGCTGCTGAAAGTGGCGTTAAGCTCAAAACCAATTCAACTCAACTAAAGTTTGCTCGCATCTCCGCAACTTGGGTTTGTGTTCTTGTGATGTAGTCCGATCAGAGTGTATCTATTAAGACTGTCTTAGATCCGGAATTTCATTTCCACCCCTGGATCTAGAATCAATAGAAATACAAAGTAGAACCTGGATTAAGTTGATTAAGGAAAGAAGTCAATGGAGAGCTTTTGTGAATACGCATTGAACCTTTGGGTTCCATTGGCATAGAGTTAATTAGTTAATAGACGATCAAGAGGAGTACTCAAATTTTCTGCATGTAATATATTCATTTGTTATGAAGACTCCATTTGGACATAAAGGTATTTCCTCATTTGTTGACATGGAAACGTAGGCTTACGATTTTTCATCTACATTGGGAGATTTGATAACTGAAATTTGTGATAAATATTATATTACACAATGAAAGATTACATAATTTTCCATTACCTGATAAACACAATAAATGTCTTCAACAATCATCGGGCATAATCTGTACAAGATAAGTCATAACAATGATGAATCATCGTAAGAGGAGTGACATTTAAAATTAATTATCTTACTGGCAATTGTTTACTTTTGTTCTTACACACGATAGGTGATATTGTTTACGTTTATCCTATAATATTATTGGACAATTTCTGGGTCAACTTGTCTTTATAAATGCGAATATTGATACTAATTTCCAGACACATTTGTCTCTTTCTCTCATGTTAGGCATGGTCACACAATGAAGTTGTTCATTCCGTTATTGTTTATACCTCTTGCCCTTGCGGCATGTCCTGAAGGGTAAGTAAATAAACAATAGTATTGTAGTAATCAAGCAAAATATATGCTAACCTTAATTACGTTCCAAATTGTTAACTAAAGCCTTTAAAAATGTATCTTGTGGTTATGCATTGTAAATTTCATTGGAAGATGTTGCTATGTTGCAAACACCACGCTTATTCACACTTAGCTTCTGGCAACTAAAATGTTTGGTGCCTCTAGTGCCTAATGTTCTGTACTCCTGGCCCAGATAAAAAGGCAAAAATTAGAACAACCATACATTTATTGATTAGATAGTTATTATTCTGAAAAGAGCTAAATCCGTTTATGAACTTGATGAAGAATAAAGTAAAAAAAATCTACACAAACAGCAAAACAAATCAAGGCAAGTTTTTTAAAAAATGTTACGCTATTGTTATGATCTTTTTAATTCAATGAAAATTATTTAATGCTATACTTGGCTAAATTACATGCAACAAATTCCAGATTATTAGATGAATTCGTATTGTAGTAGGGAGTGTACACATATGTAAGCCTAAAGGTGTTTCTAGTTTTCCGAATTGCGATGGAGAAATGAGATTCAGATGATAAAATACACTTGTCATCGACTTATGACCAATGCAGCTTACAATGATATTAGCCGCACTCACGATCGATTGTAAAAGCTGTTACGTAGTTATTATTATTAATAGTCTATAATAACAATAAAAGAAATAATAACAGTAATAGTATAGGGGTCGCGGTTGGGTCAGTGGTAGAGCGTTCACCTCTGGTGTTTGGGGTCTCTGATTCGATCCCAACTCGCGCAAAGTGGACGTTGTGGTGGACAAAACCGTGTGCGTGGGTTTTTCTGTGTTCTCCCTTTTCCTCCCACTTTATTCATTTCATCATTTCATTCATTTCTTATCATCATCGTCGCCTTTAACCCACATGGTGTGGGACATAAAAGTCAAAGATTTGATTTTAACTTTTAGTAATAATATAATAATATTAGCAAAAATATCAGTATTATAGTAGGTACTGTTACTATGATTATAGAAATGCATTTTTTACGAGTTCTGATCCAGTGTAACTGCATCTTAAATCACCGACGAACGATTGATCAAAATGGTATTTTATACTATACTGTATAGTTGGCTATATCATCTGGCCAACTTACTACCGGACAATCGTAACCGAAGTTAGTTGTAAGCAGTAGCATCATTTCAGGTTTTGAAAAGGGGGACAAGATGGTGCACTGATATAAAAGTTTCACTTATTTTTTGGTATTAGTATACTAGTATACAATTTATTAAAAACACGTATATCTCAAACTGAAGGGAGAAGCAATTACCCTCTTGCCCTCCCCAAATGATGCCCTTTATAGTAAGTCGACTAACTATACATTAAGCTTGATAATTTTCAATTATGGTAAATTTTCTTGATTTCACTTTACGGTAAACTCTTTTTCTAAGATGAATCACATTTCGTAGATTCTATTTGTTCATAAATATAAATATAAATTTCCTGGATAATGCGACTCAAAATAATAAATGACAGACAAAAATAATAAGTTTTCTTTTACAATATATATCAAACTTCCAGCATAATCATTTAGAGAAATAATTTTAAGCCTATTACATCATTTTTAACAATGTGTAATATTACAAGTAACAATATCAGCATTTGCTTTCACAGTTCGTAACTATAGCAAAACTCTTGTTACATTGAAATGTTTTAAAAAGCTTTTCATTTATGTTCGTACTTTTACTTTAAGTAAAGTAAATTAAATATGTAACAATTATTTAAATTTCGTAATTGTATTTATAGTCATTCGTTTAATAAGTACTCATTAATATTTTTGATGAAATGAAAATGAAAGCAAGACTATGATGCAATGAAATGTACTTTAAGTTAGTAGATTTGTGGAAATAGGAAGATGTATATATTTTATAACGAAAATTACGTGCACATAACACACACCTTTTTAGGTTCATTTTATTACATTGTAGTAGTAAGCTTAAACGTTTGCTATTAAAAACAGACGAAAAAAGTACTTTTTTTTAACATTTGTAATAATATTATAAATTATAATATAATATAATTACAATATTATATTATATTATATTATATTATATTATATTATATTATATTATATTATATTATATTATATTATATTATATTATAAACATACTATTATAACATAAAATTCGGTAAAATTTACTTGGTAGAATTTGAACACAAAAATAGAGGAAATGTAAGTACTTACTAATTTTATTTATTTTCCAAATAGATTCGATGTCGAAGTACATTATTAAGTTTTATTAAGTTTCTTGTTCGAGTTCCAAGAGAATTAAACTAATTATGTTCATAACTGTTAGGAGTACTTGTGTAGTTGTTAGAAGTATAATTATAACAGTTAGAACACAAATAACAATAGATACATTTTGCTAATTAACTATGTTTTTCTTACATATATAGTAAATAAATAAAGAGACTATTTTCTAGGACAAAGGTGATCAATTAGTATTGGTAGCAAATGATATCCTTTCTTTGCGCCATAAAAATTTATCTTCTTGGATTTTCTCAAAAATCATTTACAGGAATTTAAACTCAAATTTGCCACTTTATTCAGCTTGCTTTAAAAATTAATTAAAATCTTAGTGCATATATATCCCATTAACTATACTATACTGCTGGGTTTCTCAACCTGGGTGTCGCGAAGATAATCGGAAGATGAATGAACTGGCCAAATTTGATTTTAATCAATTCGCTTTTAGGGAAGTTACTGTAACTACTATATACAAAAAAATATATTCTACTATTATAGAAATAGATTAATATCGTGAGATTTCCGCAATAGGTATATCAAAAGTTCCACACAAGCTTATTACAAACCAGAAATTATAAGGGGGGTCACTCTCAAGAGGATGTGATAATATGGGTTCGTGATAGAAATTAGGTTGAGATCTACTGCTATATTGTGTACTGCAATCCTATTAGTGTGCTTATGCATTAGTATCAGTTTTACAATAATAGATAATATGGTTCTCACACAACATCAAAGTTTAATTTTCCAAATTACATTTTTCTTCATTTTATCAAAAACTATATATGAACTTTTACACTTACACATATCATTATTATCAGCTTATTGAGAACTATCAATTAGTCTATGCGTTTTATGTTTGAACAAAATATTTTCCGTTAAATGCTATTGTTGAATATTGTTGAATACAACAATATTGTTGAATTTCCCATTAAAAGCAATAGGAACAGAGTTAATCCGTATCTGGCTTTTATGAACTCAAATTTTCAAAATGATTTTAACAGTAAATACAATGAACAGGCTTGCCAACCATCGATAATTTATTGTTATATACGATAATTTAAGCTTTAATGCTATATACAATTATACTTTTGCCATAATAGGTTAAGATACGATAATTTTAGAACGCACACTTCTTTGCAGTTTTCGAATATAAAAATAAATCGTAGATGTGCATTAAATAATTATAAAGAACACACACTGAGGTTTTTAACAGTCATTCTCTCTTAAATAAATCAGTAACGATTTGGGAACTGGCAAATGACAACCCTGCATTCATTTAAATTCAATTATGTTTACAAGGAGGTGAAAATGTTCAGAGTAGTTTTAGTAAGGATTTTTAAAAAAATGTCGAGGACAGTGACGATGATTTGGAGTTCAAAACTGAAGATCACTAGATATGTTTATTATATATTATTACTGTTATTAGTAGTATTATACTTCTTTCAACATTTATCACGTGCATAACGAATATACGATATTTTTGCGTAATATACGATAATTTTAAAGGTGAAAATCGGTAATTTTGATCTCTGATGTTGGCAACCCTGACACTAAATTTTAAAATAAAACATTAACGAGCAGTGTAATATAATATAACAATATTTGAATATAAATGGACGTTTTAGGACCTTGACTAATACACTACGTTGTTATTATATTTAAAATACACCCATACGCACACAAAAGGTAGATACAAAACCATAAACTTAGCAGCAAAAATCACATGCGAGGGTTTTACTACACCTTACGATAACAAATTGAACGATAAAACATATGCAAATACATGAGAAAACGTATACACAAGTACATATGGGAAACGTGTTGTTGACTGTCCGGATTCTAAAGCAGTGTTAGCACTCCGAGACAAAATTTGCTCGAATTTCTCTTTCGGATTACAAGATGTTCGAATTTTGCGACATTCGGATTCTGGAGGCAATACTATTATATTTTACAAAAGATGATTCTCACGAAATAAAGTACATTTAAATAGATTTGAAAAGGAAATCAGTGAAATTAAGCCATTTAAATTCTAGTCAATTTCATAGAAAATAGAAACATAGTTCATCAAATAAATCAATGCACTTAGAAACAAAGATATTGCAAGTATTAAATATTATATTTATACTTTGAAAAATTTACTTATGAAATGATTTCATTACAGACAATTGGAATACTGGTCAACAAATCCACAAGATATATTTGACGATGTCAACGCGGGGCAGATCCAAGGCTGTTTAGCTGGTGAGAAGCTGAAGGAAGGAGTGAAACCTCGTGCAGGAACCGTCGAGGTTGACCCAACACAACGCTACCAAACAATGCAAGGATTTGGAGGAGGTCTTACTAATTCAGCCGCTTACCTCATCCACTTTAGTCAACTTAGAGATGAACTGCTAACAAAACTCTTCAGTCCAACAGAAGGCATTGGTATTAGCTTTATCCGCTTACCAATGGGTGCTTCTGATTTTATGGGCAGAGGTCCTGCTTACACTTTTGATGATGAATACGATCCAGACTTAGCAAATTTCAGCATTGATTCAGAGCTGGAGTTTGTGATTCCATCAATCCACGGAGCCCGTGCGATAAACCCTGACTTGAAGATACTTGCCACTCCTTGGACTGCACCTCCATGGATGAAAACTAACAACGATTACAACAGAGGCGTTTTCCTCGATAATTGCACAGACATATACGCTGATTATTTCGTAAAATATCTTCAAGGTTTCAAAGACAATGATGCTCTTGTTAATTATGTAACTCTCCAGAATGAGCCATTGTTAGAGGTCCCGTATCCTTCAATGGTGCTGGACGCAGAAGCGGAGATTAACCTAATCAGATCTCTTGGACCTAAACTTGAAGAAGCAGGTCTTGAAACGAAGATCGTTGCATGGGATTTCAACTTCGATAACATTGCCTATCCTATTCAAGTGCTCAGCGACAGTGTTGCCAATCAATACCTTGATGGATTTGCATTTCACGGTTACTCTGGAGATCCAACTACACCACTAGCTGTGCAACTTGCATTTCCTGAGTAAGTACTGAAATTTTTTTTGCTGATTAAAGCATCTGGATTTCACTTCGTTTTGGTTGAATTTTCTCTATTTTGAAAAATAATAATAGCACTACTAATAATAAGAAAAAGTATTTAAAAAACGAAACATACTAGTACGGTATTATGATAGAAAACTGACAAAAATATTGAGATTGTGTCATAAATGCCTATTTAGCTATGGGATTACTCTATTAAACTTAGTAGAACTTGCAAGATTTACGTATGTTATATGGAAGTGAATGATGGTTCAAGAATTAGCGAAGTATTCGTTCATGGGATCCCAAAGAGAACACGACATGATGTTTGTATTAGATAACATTGTGTTATGGGATTTTTCCAGAATTCTTCACTTCTCAATCTCATTCTTTTCAAACCACCAACTTTTTTCCTTCTTCACTGACTTCCATACACCATAATTCTTGTTTAATCTACCATGCATAACCACGGTAGATTAACTATTGTACATTGAATTTCAAACATTTAATTCCTTCTTATAACTCTGTTATTTATCAATAATCCTAATTATAGAAATGTGCAAAATTCTAGTAGTTTTTAATAAATTTCAAGATCAGATACATTTTTAAAAGTAAGGTACTACCACTCTCAACATTTAGTTCGATAATCATTAAAATAGAAGTGTATTTCAATAAGTACAACTAGAATTGGTAATTTTGTTTGATTTCCTTCCATTAATTTATAACTTGTAAATGCTTATAGCGAATAACAGTAACAAACATTTAGTTACTGTGGTTATAAATAGGGAACAAGCTAAATATCTAATAGATTAGAATGAATCGTACGTCCCAGTTTCAACAGAACGTTTGTCGTGTGAGAGTTCCGCCTGAAGTCCTGGTCGGTTAGTGAGTTGTGCTGACATAGAAAAGGATAGTGTTCGAGTCGATTTAAAATGAAAAGGTTTTTAAAAAGTAACGTAAGTACTAGTATTATTGTTATTATTACAACAACAATAATAATGACTACTGCTACTAATAATATCTAGGTGTTTAACACAATAGGATGCGACGACTCGAGAATATTTAAATACAATCAAACAGGTAAGGTTAAACAGAGAAAGGCAGTTGTACAGCATAAAGTAGTAGAAATATTGTAGTCTCTTCGATGTCATTTCTGAGAGAAGGTAAAAAAGTGTGCCGAAGCCTTAGAGAAAAATAAAAACAAATCTTTGTATGTCGTGCTCCACACACGAGTTATTCAAACAGAAATATTACATATTTTGCTTAAGGACGTTTTACAATAATCTCTATTATAGAGGGTACTTCTTTACTAACAAATGTCCTCGCATGTTAGTGTGGGCAATATTTTGCGTCTATTCCTTTCCCAGCTACTGCCTCCCTTTGCGTCTTCCCATTGAATTCGTAATAAGAAACAGGATCAGAAGTAATACGAAATATGACTCTTTGTAATGATAGTAATGTCTCTTTCGTCTTTTTTGGGGGAGAGTTCATAGAATTTACAAAACTTATTGCAAGGTAATGACATGTTTGTATTCTTACATCTGATAGCTCAAAAACAAAAAGTGTTATGTCTTCATATACAATAGTTCAGAAAAAGAAGTGAAAAACAAAATACTTATTTTTTCCCTTTTCGAAGAAATGAATGAGGATTATTAAAATTTGCATAATTCATTATTCGAATGTTGGAAAAATGGATTCTCCATATATTTATTATTCGAACACTCTAAGAATATTGATTATTCGAACAATTATTTTGATAATGCATAATTGGTCGAATATTGAATATGAATATTCGATAACAAAAAACTAATTGAATAATGAATGTCCGTATAATAATTCGAACAATTTTAACACTAGAATGAGATGTTCGTATCCTAAGTTTTAATTTATTCACTGAATTTTTCCATGTAAACGATCAATTCTAACTGTGAGCCAAAAAAAAAAAAAAAAAAAACTCAACGATTTAAAGTCCCAATTGTATTCCATCATTTATACCAAATTTCCTGTTTTTATATACATAGAATTAAAATAAGCAGGAGGAATAATGAAATTAAAGATAGTAATGAAATTTCTCACTCCCCTAATCTACGTTGATTGTTGAATTTTCAGAGATGGGTTATATACGTGGTAATAACCTTTCGCAATTGACCTGTTACCGGACCAAAAATTATCGAAAGCTAGAAAGCAGTTTTGTCGTACTCTACATATGAAATTCTACATACGTTTTGTATAAAACATATTTATTTTACTTATCTAACTATTTGCTCTATGATATGTTTGCTTTAGCAAGTAGAATTAAAACAATCTGTGAGCAAAGCAGAACTTTTAAGTAAAATAGTGTATGTTTAAAAGTTTCCCAAACTATCATGTGTCTCATGAAGCCAAGATAGTTGGGGATATAAATAGTATGTTGGCGATACTGTTAAATATGAATTGTTTTAGTTAAACGTGTTGCTTTGCTAAAACACAATTGTTTAATTCTACTTTAAGAACGAAGTTCTAGGTATCTTCCTGAAACAATTTTATAGTGGGAATAAAAATGAAACATGAAAAAGAATTTCGGCAAACAATTCAGGATTTAGAATTAGTGGATCAAGAGTATGGCTAATTGGGCTGAGACAACCATTGGGAAATCACAACCAGTATGGCCGGCCTACTAGGAACTTCTCCATTGCAAAACAAGAGGACTAATACGTGTCCCAAACTCTCTTCGAAATCTTCGCAAATTTCCAAATTGTTACTTGTATTTTTCTTCAAATTAAATGAACAACGATCAGTAATAGTAGTTCATCTTTTTAGTATATATATTGAAGGATTCAGATGCTACTATTTAATTACTAAAAGTGAATATGAGAATATATAAATATATGTACTTGAGAATATATGTAGGAATCAAACTAAACAATAATTAATATTTTTTTAAAATACAAATGTTGTGGTCATTTATGTTTACTATTCAGTGTTAAAACTGAAGGTTTTAAGTAAGGCAAAATCACAAGAATGTTTGTTTCCATTTCAGCAAAAACTACTACTTCACAGAATTCACTGGAACAACAAACAACACAGACTGGCCTAGTGTATTTTCTTATATGCTGGGTACTTTATTTGTCCAGCAAGTCCAACAAGGAGCTGTGTCTGGAGTTCTCTGGAATCTGGTACTTAACGAATTGTCTGGTCCGGTGTACGAAGGGCAAGGAGGCTGGAAAAACTGCCGTGGTGTTCTAACATTGTACTCAGATGACAGTCGTATTGAGTTGACTATTGAATACCATGCGATTGGTCATATGAGCAAGGCAGCTTCTCCTGGCGCTGTTCGCATTGGCAGTCCCAAAAGATTTGGTGTGACCGGCGATCTTGGTTCAGTTGCGTTTGAAAATCCCGATAACACAACCGGTATTGTCGTCTTCAACTATAACACAGAGGAAGCAGAGGATCTCGAGATCAGGCTGAATGGACAAGTGTACAATTATGGACAACTTCCACCATCCAGTGCTGTCACATTTAGAGTGTAAATAAATTGTTTTTATATCTCTTAATTAAGTGTGCTGAAATCTCTCAAATAAAGATATGAACTTTTAACTGTCATGGTTATTATTTGAATATTTAAATGCTATAGTGGAAATACACTTGTTCCCATTTTTATTTTAAAATGAACATTTGTGGATATTTATCTGTGTTATCCTTTGTAAAAATGAAAGGAATTAAGAAATTAATACCCATCACTTCAGTATAATAGCAGTTGCTAAATTTGATGGGTACGATAGTACTTACAAGATAAATGCAGTATATTTCTTTTTGGTTTACCACCACTCGTAAATTATGTAATGATAAATAGAGGAAACGAATAATTTTCTCGGACTAGATTGCAGTGCTTTCATTAGGTTATTTTTCTGTTTGTTTGTTTGTTGGTTGGTTAGAGTCAAATAAAACAACTTAATGGATGAATGAGAGTTTAGCGTCCCTTTCAGCAGCGAGGTTGTATGAGAGGTGGAATCCAAACGACATGAAAAGGCTCTTTTATGACCATCATTAGCGTACACGTCTTTGGGGAGAAAGACTCGGGTTTTTGATTCCAGGTGTGATCTCATGTGGCGCTGTATTTCGATGTCTCATATAGCCTTGCTGCTAAAATGGACACTAAACTCTAATGGATTCATTCCAACTAAAACTCCAACCAGAAGCCGAGCTCGGATCTTGCGTTCCAAATTTTATTAGAATTTTAGTTTAGCGTCGTTTCAGCACCGGGACTATATGAGACGTGGTCCTTCAGGCTAAGTTGGGAAGACAATGTGCTAACATGTTAACTATATAGTTATGAGGAAGCTATCTTGTAACTTGTATCTTGTAATTTCATGCAGTTTTAAACTAGAAGTCTGAAATCTTGTACAGGCACGCAAACTCAATGGGAATAAAATATTTTCATACTTTTTTTTTCACTAATCACTAATATTAACAATATTTTTTCTGGGAAAAAAGGTGCCGGTGTCATAACATATTGTTACTCCTACATATTTTTACCGGTAGGTAATAATATGAGAGCACATTTTTACTCCCCATTTAAAGTATGATAACATATTCTTGCTCCCACAGTGAAATTATGTCAACACATTCTTATCCCCCGGTAAAAATGTGATACTCGAATTTCATGTTACAAGTAGAAAGTTAAAAATTAAAAAAAGAATTGGATCGTTAAGACCCACATTATCTACTTAATTATTACCAACTACGACTAGTGATCTTAGAAGGTATTAAGTAAAATGCAAAACTTCATTTGGCCCCTTCAAAAACGCTTTAAAACGTCTTTAATTATATTTAATGAGAAGTCTCAATACTAATTGCTTATCTCTAGGCTTAAGGGATTTTGAAATATGACAATATAATTATAACAACTGCAACTCTCACACTTTCTTTTTCCCTTCTAGGGAAAATATCAAGAAACACTGAAACACATCTTTAATTGTTTTAAATGAAAAGTCTAAATACAGAATTTGGTGCCTCTAACATTTTGAGACTTCCAGATTTGGCCATATTATAACAGTTGGAACTCTATTAGTTTTCTTCCCTTCTATGGGGAATACGAAATAAATAAAACCACTGAAACACTACTTCACCTAATTTAAATGGTAATATTCCTAAAATTAACATTCCTTTACTTATTTTAAATATCTATTTGTATGTCTTTCGCCTTAATAGATTTCAAGATATAGACATTTTAATATGATAATTGCTTCTCTTATTTCCCATCTTTCCTCACCGAATTTCCAATAAAAATCCTTCCTCAGTGGCACCTTACGTCACAAATCCTATGGACTGTATGGGATATTACAATATTTACATATACATATTCAAGTCTAAAATAAGTATATATTTAATTGATTAATTATTATTCGTAATAGTATATATATATATATATATATATATATATATATATATATATATATATATATATATATATATATATTACAGAACATATTAAATACCAGTATGGGACGCGAAGTGTTACTTGTATCTAAGGGGAAGTAGAGGTTAAGAATTATCGAAAATTTAGTTTCTCACGATCTTGTCAACTTAGGAAAATTAAACTTGATCTAGACACACTTCATTTAAAATAAGGGGACTCTTATGACAGCGTTTTAAAAAAATGTTTTATTCTTAAAGATGCAAGAGGGCACCTACATTTATATAAATTTATGTATTTACACATGTGTATGTTTCACCATAACTCTGGAAGGTCTGGAGTAAATTCAACGAAACTTGACACACATATGACCTATTGTAAAAATCTGTAAAAACTATTGTTGCGGTGAGACACCCCTATTTTCCCTGGGGATGGGAGTGTGAAGGGAAACGTTTAAAAATAGTAAAAAAAAAAACGATATCAGTTCAGACCCTATTGGTGCTATAGGGGTTAGAAAAGGTGGTAAATAAAATGTCGAGATTAGTGTCCAATCCATAATTTTCATGATCGGAAAAAGGACTGAGACTATTGAAATTACGTTTGAAACATAGTACATACATCAAATTGAGTGTTTATCATGTCATTTTAATTGTAAAATGTGTGCTTAAAATAAAGTATTTCATATTACTATCATTATATTTTCACTGAAATGCATATCCATAAGGGGAGAAGATGGTTCAAATACTTTCCAGAAGCCTATTCTTTCCGTGTGAAGAACAGGCATTTCAGAATAGTATAATATAAAAAGTAGCCAGAGAAGATAAATTCAAAGAAAACTTCAAGAAAAAGTGCATTTAGTTCATATCGTACCATACCTCTAGAAAAAGTACTGATTAGCAAATGCATCTCAGTTTACCGATATCTATTACTAGGAATGACACCAAACTATCTTATAAGTAATTTTGGTTGCATATATAAAAGGAGGTACAACATAAAGGTAATTATCCAGTACTTCTTGCTCGAACACTTCACCGTATGTAACTTAGGCTGTTACTAAATAAAATAAATAATAATAGTTAAAATAAGATTTTATAATTTTGCTTTTATAAAATGAAATAAAAGGGGGTTGTTTTGCGAGATAAAATGAAAAAATTAAGACCAAAAAAACTGGGCACGGTCTAGTGTTTAAGTGACATTCTATTACACTAGTTAAGTTTTCCCAAATGACAAAAAATAGACAGAGGTTTTTACTTGAAACTAATTAATTTCAGATTAAAAGGATGCCGACAAAATTTATTATTTAAAAAATATGCATAAAATTCTGCTATATTTAGAAAGTTCAGAAAATGCATTTATTCGTTTTTTTAATTATTTACTTTTTATTTAAGCTGTCATTTTGTATAGGCGCGTAAACTTATTTTATACTTTACAATAGTTTGCGATGAGCGCTGTAGCTCTGTTACTTCCAAAGATTTTAAATCTGATTCTTTCTTCATGATAGTATCTTGTATCTCAATTTGAATTTGGCCTACCACCCTCTCATAAATAAATAAAAATAAAGTAATTGACAAGAAGTATAGCTTCCTGGCACTTCACTAGGTAATTAGGCAACTAAAACTACACCGGGGATATGTTGCGTTACATAATTGTAGGCAAACTATGGAATGCCAATTAGAAAACTAACCAAGATATTTAGTCTCAGATTAAACGTACCCTTCATAGTACTATCACAGAGAAAATAACAATGTGTTATTTTCTTGTTATTATTATTTTCTCTGTGGTACTATAAAAACATGTTGAAAATGCACTTTCTTAGTAGTAGAATCTATTGTACGAAATCCGTTATTATTATTAAGAAAAAAGAAAATTTTTATGAGAAAAAATTAATCCCTCAATAAGCAGTGAAGTTTTGCATTCCACGATTATATGGTGTGGCAATAATGAGATAGATGATAATGATTAAACGAAAGAAGTGAAAGAAAAGAAGAAAACCCCAAGTAAACCAACGAACACAGTGTTACTAGCTTATTGTACCCTTAATTATGCATGCAAAACATTCACACCAAATAGTTCCGAAGGATTTTATAGCCCATTTATGGGTATAGATTTCGAGAGAACGACGCGATTACACCCTTCTAAAGAAATAATGACACATCCTATCGCGCTCTGTTAATAGCTATTGCAATTCCTATACCCATAAATGAACGCCATCTAGGAGTACCATTAGGTTATATTTAAGTTTTATTGTAAGTTTTTTTATATTTAGTTAAGATTCGATAATACTGCCAATAATGTTTCCCGTTTGTTCTCAAAAAATTTTTGTTCATTATTCAGTATATTTAAGTCCCTTATTTAATAGATCAAATCGATCATTGGCTCGTTTTCATTTCCACCATTTTAGGTGACTGTTTCTATTTCCTCCAAGTTAGGCGACGGTATTTCTCAAAAATTGTATTTCTCGATCTAGTATATTAATTTGTCTATTCTTGTTTCACTTAGTGTAAATATAGGACGCCCGGAATGACGCATTTCATCTTACATTGTTAGATAATCGTGTAGCGGGAAATTTCGATAAGTTATAAATAAAAAGTTTTAATACTTATGCAACCTTACATCGGATTAAACTTTAAACTAAGCTTTATTATTATTATTATTATTATTATTATTATTATTATTATTATTATTATTATTATTATTATTATTATTATTATTATTATTATTATTATTATTATCATTATTATTGCATTCGATTGAAATAATTGTATAGTTAGAGTGGTTTTAACTATTAGCAAGAGTACTTGGTCTGTTTTTCCGCAAAACATAGAACTCATTGTGTAAAGGGTTAGTAATAATCATATATTTAATTCGTGAATCCCAGTCGATTTTTTACAGTTATCAGAATAATTGTAGAGTAATGTTCAAAAGTTGCCATCACAGAAGGTCTACTGTATCTTTAACTCCAGATAAGATTCCAGCAAATTACTTATATGCTTTATTCTTCATCTTTTAGAGTTCTTTCTCCTTGGTATACACATTAAAATGTATCATCTGTGTATGCGGATAGAAAGCATTAATAAAAAAAACTGGATATTTAAGTTTTCTAAAGAATTTACTATTGATCCCCTGCTTAGTCGAATTGTTAGAGCGCATGATTTCGGTGTGAGCGGTCTCTGGTTCTACTCCCTGTGAGACCAGTAAGATTTTTTGGTGTTCACCAAGCATAATGATGCAGTTGGGGAGCTACTTTAATTAAGTTGTGGGGAATCCATAGAGACAGAAACTATGGCTCCTGAGAGCCAACCTCCTGATCACGTATCACTCAATTGAATGTGCGTCATCTGGTCAGCCATAACCCTGCAAGGTCTATAGTGCCAGGAAGTGTGTTGTAGCCAGGGAGTTTAGCTTCTAAGACATGGGAATTATTAGTTCCCTTCATGAGATTTCTCTGGCCAAGCGAATGCCTTAGCCTAATGTTTAACACACTCTCCTTTGATGTACAAGCGTTCAATATGCTAGGAGTACAACACCCAAGTAAAACTGAAAATGTTACTTTCGAGTGAATTTTTCCATTGGAAAGTTTTGCCACGCAGAGATTTCCCGAGTTTTCAAAACATACAGAGGTCACTGGGAGATAGTTCTTGGAAGTAGAATAGATGAGTGTCCAGTTCCATGTTCTTATCCTGTGAAAAATATACAATCTTCTATTCTTCTTGCTGTCAACGTACTTAACGTTAACCGATCTTCACGACTTCGAGTGATCTGTCAAAATTTTTTCCACAATGCACTGAGAGATCCTGTAAGGTTACAGATATCTTCAACAGTTCTCCTTCTATCCTTCATGACTAGGGCCTCGACATTCTTGAGGTGGCTGCACAATTTGGGTTTCCGGACCGTCAGAGATTTCAGTTGATCCCCCTCCAGTAAATTCTTGTACCCACTTCCGTACAGTACTCACCAAAACCCGTGTTTCCGCAAATACCCTTCAATTGGCCATGGCTATCGATATCTTTATCACTATATGTAGACAAAATTTTTATTAGGCAAGTCTATGGTGAAATTCGTCATTTGAGGTCAGTATCAAAAAAGGCCTTCTTTTGCAGGTATATTAAAAACGAACATAGAATAATTATACGTGATTAACTTTTAAAGTCTATACTTAGTTCATTTATAACTATATTAAACTATTCTTATTAAGTTTTGAACTATGACAAAACAGCACGTAATTTTGGTATGGACCTAGTATGTGAAATCACAGTTCGTTATGACTATCTCCTTAGATGAACTTTCAACATATGAGAGTTAAGTTGAAAATTGGATAACTTCTGTTTGGAGAATTCTTCGTATATTTCTTTAAATTATGAACAACTTTAGTAGCCAAAGGCTAAGGAGAGTGAACAAAGAGTCAGAACAAGCAATTTTGTATTAAAAATATTTATTTACAATAATCTGTCGAAATACAATTTAAGCGTGATACTTTACGTTCTGAAAGTGACAGCACCATTTGGTGGAACTTGTCCGAAATTATATACTTGACCATTCAATCTAACTTCCAGATCTTCAGCTTGGTCAGCGTTATAGTTGAACACAAGGATACCTGTAGAATTGTCAGGATTTACAAAAGCTACGGAACCAAGGCTGTTAGTTTCTCCAAACCTTTCTGGACTTCCAATACGAACAGCACCAGGGCTAGCAGCCTTGTTCATGTGACCAATTGCGTGGTATTCAACACTGACATCATAGTGGCTATCATCGGAGTATAAAGTCAGGATTCCTCGGCAGTTTTTCCATCCTCCAGCTCCATTGTAAGTTGGTCCAGAGAATTCGTTCAGGACCAAATTCCAGAGAATTCCAGCGACGGCTCCCTCTTGTACTTGTTGGACAAATAATGTTCCAAGCATGTAGCTAAACACGCTGGGCCAGTTGGTGTCGGCTGTTGTTCCAGTGAACTCGGTGAAATAGTATCTTTTGCTAGAAATAGAAAATAATTTGATAAATTAGAGAAAGCTGAATCCTCTAGTGAAATCTTACAAAATTCTGTGAAGTAAAACATTTATTCGGATTGGCACCATATTTCTCACATCTGAAGTTTAGTAATTATTATAGCTCTATTAAGTCACTTGCTAAAGTACCCTGCGTTACCCAAGAATAAAGAAGTGGCCCTTAAAATTCAAATATCCTACCGTCTCTTTCCTACAATTGCCAAGAAGTTTGTCAAGTCAAGGATGTGTCTTCAGTGTTATATATAATTCTCATTCTTATTCAGCTTACAATCTATCTCTAATACCATGACAAGACAATGGTCTAGATACTAATTCTAGTTTTAATAGCCTATCGTATTTTTTCTGCAGTTATTTACCTTACATGTGTTAGTAGAAGTATACCAAACCAACGTGTGAACTTTAATCCTAATTCTAACCTTAATTAGTAGTACGGTTACCTAGAAATATGTCAAACCAGCTGACAAACATAACTCAGTTTACGTAAAAGGTATTGGTACGATAGGTATTTTCTGTAGAGTCAATAATGGCAATATTAGGGTCAACTGCATACCATATTTATAAAATTTCCGTAACTCGTATGAAGATAGGTTCTGTTTTGAATAAAATAAACTCGTGTTTGAATGAAACAAGAAAACTGAAACAGATACTCCTGAAACTGGAGGCAGAAATACGCTTTACATTAAGATAATCTTCAAATATTAATATGTGTTCATTTTCAGTTTAGTTTTTGATTGTTTGATTTGGTTGCTAAATTGAAGTATCATTTCTGCAAATTATCTTAAGAGATTTAAAGTTCACCTCATTATAAATAGGTTAAAATTGCATGTTGCAAGTACATAATTTGTTGGTAACAATTTTGACTTGAAGAAAGCATTTGATACTACTTTGTAGTACCATTTTGTCGATATATGCTGTAACTTGACGTTATTGGGTAGAGATCTTTCTGAACCTGAACGTGTACAAAAAGTCGAAATAAGTAAGTAAATTAGTTGCATAAATCCGATACTGCGGATAAAAAAAAGCACTAGATGAACATACCTCCGCTGCGTACATTAATTGAAACACAGAATAAGAGTATAAGTATCTCATTCACTTGTACAATTTTTGGAGATATTATAATGTGGAGGGGTAAAAAAAAGGGGAGAATTCCAAATAGTGTGCTCAGAAGGAGGGAATGAATATTTTCTAAACAGCTGGATAAAGATTTTTTTTTTTTTTTAAATCTGATCACTCATACCTCTTTGATAAACCCTGTACTCTTACTGGTAGATGGAATTAAATGGAATAGGCTAGTTTTAAACTAAACTGTACATATACGGAATTTAGTGAGGAGTTTTTATTTCATACAGAGGAAAGCAATGTCATTCACTTGTACGAATTCAATATACGAAACTGGTAGGAAGGGGAGGGATTTTGAAACTTAGAAATGAGGAGAAACTTTGGGATAGAAAGGCTTCAGAAGTTTAGGAGGTTCGAAATCGCATCAAAGAGTTTCTCGAACCAGAAGAGATAAACCTAGGCTTATACAGGTGATTCTTATAGAACTGATCAATTTGATAATAACTCACCATACATTTCATGGATTTTATATGTAGTGATTTTTTAACATTAGTAAATGTTATAATAATTTCAATACACTGAAACAGCTTTATTCACCAAACACCTACCTTTAATGTAACAATTTTACGAATGTATGAGTTTTTAAATAATCTAGTTTACTGTAAGAAAAATAAACTGGTATACATAAAAAATGTAAACAGGGTTTTGACTGATATTATTTAACTTCAATTTGATAAAATGCATATCACTCTTACCTTTGATCATAACGACAGCATGAATACACAGAAATCCAAAGAAAACAGTTGCAAATATACGTATAATATATCCAAAACCAGCAATTAACAGATTATACATTACAACATGCTTAGAGTACATCCCCAATTTAAAATCTCCATCTGCTTGGCTTAGACCAGTTTTTCTCAACCAGTATGTCGCGGCATGCTGGTGTGTCACGCAATCCTATATGATGTGTCGTGAATATTCAGAATTTAAAAATCATGAAGCAAATAATAATTAGTTAAAATCGATTTTGAGACAGAGTGTATCAGTCAACGTTTCCAGCTGCAGTAATAATCTTCAGTACTACATAGAGTCCTATATACAAACTTTCAGGCTTACACTATTATAGTCTATATTATTATTAATAGAAAATGAAACTAATGTATCGAGATGTCGTTGCCATTCAGTCAAAAAGGTTGGAAACCACTGGCTTAGACGAAATTGGCTTAATGTCAAGCAGTCTAGTTCATTGTGTATTAAAATGCAACGTAAACTAAAGAAAACAGGCTAACTTTTTACAGGATGGTTCTTTCTGTATTAGATAATAGAAAATCAGCATGTTTCAAATAGCTACTGTTCATCAGATCACATATATGTTACGTACTTTGTTGCATGAGAAGCATGTCGATATTAGAGGAGATGCTGGAAATATTCACAATCACGCTTCACTAAGAGCTGAACAAGACTCTTCATGTTTGGGAAAGTGGCCTGCCGTCTCGTAATTTCTTTACTAAATTTGCAATCATCTGATTTGATAGTGCCTTTCAACCACCATATTTCCCCAAAATGTGACCTAACAGTGTTTAAAAGAAAACTTGTCACTCAGTAGTTACAAACAATAAGCACACTCCTCTCCGTTCTGTACAGTATTGTTCTTTATCACCTCACGATTCCCGGCGGGAGCTCATGTGGTTCGGATTCCACGTTAATCAGTAGGTCCACGTCTCATATAGCCTAGCTGCTGAAAGGGACGCTAAACTAAAATCAACTCAACTCTTTATCATCTCACAACACAATGATAGGACAATTTGACACAGCAGTATGCGACATGGAGACGATATAAGAATTCTTCTCCGTCTCCTTTCCGAAGAACACCGCGTGTATTGTGGGAACGTTCACAACTTTGATGAAGTTTTGCATTTCCTTGGATATAGTACCAAAAGAGCACCTTGTACTACATTTATGAAGCTCCTACAATCAATCTAAACGATATTGCTCATCTAAAATTTGGTCAAGTTTAAATTTTCGTACTTATTAAAACTTCAATGTATTCTAGATCCTCTTTATGTTATGCTACATTAACTAATTCTAAACACCATGCCTTTGTGACAAGTCGTTTAAAAAATTAAAAATATCAATGTACTTACTCAGGGAAAGCATCCTGAACAATTTTTGGGTTGGTTGGATCACCAGTATAGCCATGGTAAGCAAATCCTTCAACATACTGACTAGCTTCACTATCGTTGAGTACTTGAAATGCATACTCAGTGTTACCAAAATCCCAGTCCCATGTTACTAAGTTGACATCGATGTTATTATCTCTAAGTTTTGGTCCAAGATTTTTAATAAGATTAATGGCAGCGTCAGCTTCTAGAATCATTGAAGGGTAAGGCGTTTCTAGCAAAGGCTCATTCTGGAGAGACAAGGAATCTATATGGGCTCCATTCTCCTCAAATCCTTGCAGAAACTTAACGAAGAAATCTGCATACGTGTCTGTGTATTCAGTGAGAAAACGGCCACTGTTGTAATCATTGTTGTCTTTCATCCATGGAGGAGCTGTCCATGGAGCGGCTATGATTTTTAGATCTGGGTTAACTTCACGGGCTCCCAAAATCGATGGTATAACAAACTCCTTCTCTGATTCAATGCTAAAATGGCTTAGGTCTGGATCATATTCGTCATCATAAGTATAAGCAGGGCCTCTTGCCATAAAATCAGAGGCTCCCATTGGAAGACGAACATAACTGATGCCAATGCCATCTGTTGGGCTGAAAAGTTTCTGCAATAATTCGTCCCTTAGTTTGCTGTAGTGAATTAGATACGCAGCTGAGTTGGTGAGTCCACCTCCGAAGCCATCCATTGTTTGGAAACGTTGACTTGGATCTACTTCAACCGTTCCTGCACGAGGAGCTTGGCCTTTCAATGCTTCTCCAGATAAGCATCCCTGGATCTGACCAGCGTTTACATCATCAAACAGATCTGCAGGGTTTGTTGACCAATACTGCAATTGCCTGTAACAATATCAATTGAATAGATTGTATATTTATATGTGAGGAAATACAAATGAATATGTGTTTAATGCACTCTTCTCAGAGTAGGGGCGCACCAAGGCAAATTTCTCACCCGGACAAAGTGACTTTTTGGAGCTCCCCCCGCCCTAGCCTATATTTTACATTTTATTATAGTAATTTTAATATTTTAAACCCATTTTTCAAAAAGAAAAATAAATAATCAAATACATGATATAGGTATATTTAGTGATTAAAAATATTTTATCAATTACATTGTGTTTTAGGCAGGGGTAACAGTGTATCTGAAAAGATAGGGGGACGATTGACGTCACGCTGTCCCCCGTGCCTATCTTTGTCCATTGTAATTTGGGGGGACGCCATAGATATTTTTGGGGAGTGGGGTAATGGCGTCCTCCCGCATTCCCCCTCACTTTTACCCCTGTTTTTAAAAAATGTTGTATATACTGTTCCCTCTCCACTACCAATTTAAAGAGTAACATATATAAAATCCAATAACATTCATAGCCTGGCTAAAGTTCACAAAGAACATGGCCTATAAACAATACCAACTCCCCCTCCACTCTTTCTTCTACATGCCATGTCTCCATTTGTTGATACTGCCCTAGTTGAACTATGAAACTCTCTTCTTCCGTGGTAGAATGAAAAAAGATGATGTAATTGACGCTATTTTACAAGAATATAAACTTCAAAGAAGTTAGTAGAAAACACGTAATAAAATTTACTTTTTGAGACTCGTTTTGGCGCCCCTTTGATTGTGGCGCCCCGGGCAGTTGCCCGAGTTGCCCGGTCCTTGGTCTTCCCGTCTCAGAGTAAAAAAAAGAAACAGAAAGTAGTAATTTGGAATACAAATAATAATATTGTATATTTTATCGAATAAAAATCAAGAAATACAGTAATTTCAGTTTTCCTATATTTTACATTTTTGTTTTTGGTAGCATTACAAGAGATTCAGAAGGGACGCCTGGGTATGTAACTTCGAATGCGGCTATGTAACTGTGTAAAACGACTCATGTATGGTTTAAATATAGTCCCTAATCAACAATTCTGGATGTGTCTTTTGTACACTCAAGTCCAAAATTATTGTCGCATGTCTATAAATATGTTGTTGAAGGAACATAATTTGATAACGAATTCGCCCGGCATTTCTTATAATATCAGTATGTGTATAATCGGCAAAGACATGTATGTGGCAAATTTCATGTCAAAAGAGCAGTAAATAAGAACAATAAAACGAAAATAAAACTTTCTTGTCCATTTAGCAACATTTTCTTTTATTCATTCTAAGTTTCGTATGTATGATTCTTTTCCTATGAAATTTACCATAAATATACATTTCTCGATTATACACTTAGTATCCGTACTAAAGGTACCCTGCAAAATAATTATCAAATTATATTCTTACAAGATATGCAACAATGCAACAATCATTTTGGACATGAGTGTACATACGTGAAACTTGAGATGTATTTTGATCAAATCAACTATTGAAGAAATCTTGAGTTCTCACTTCATCTACATGGAGTGGAAAGTTTTTTAATTACAAAATAAGAAATGGTTATAAATGGTCATTCTATTAACTTCTTTCTATTAGGAACATATACAAAATTGCATGGCTCATATAGACATTTAAAACTAACTTAAGAACCGTAGTTTACCCGAAATGAAACTTCATATTTTTAATATATACTTCATATTTTAATAAGCGTCCTCAGAATACATTTAATCTCCATCCATATCTCTCTACTAAAACCGGAAGTGATAGAAATCCACCACAACTTCCGGTTTCAACATTGATCTACATAGAGCAAATACGATAAGAAATTTCGAGACTGTCTCTCTTTTTTTGGAATTGATTTAACGTTGTAAGAATATGTATCTTCTTTCTTAACTCTATTCTCAAACCGGAAGGGGTGGAAATCAACAACTTATATCTTTAATGTTGTTCGCTATAGAGTAAAAAACAGTAATGTATAGCGAGAAGCAATTTTCTGCCAACCAATCGTCCCAACAATATACTCCATCTCTACTCTGATCTCTCTACTAAAACCTGAGGTGATAGAAATCTACTACCACTTCGGTTTCAATATTAGGTTCTGGTTTCCTTACACCATACTATACAAACTTCTTCATGTGGTGGTGCACACGAGACACTGCTGCTTGTTCTAAAATAAGGAGATCCTGCTGCTTGTTAACTTCTGGATTAGGACAAACCGCGAGATTGGAGAATATTTACACAAATATGGAAAAGTTGGTAACCTTAGGGAGTAAGGTAACTTGGAATTTTCACCTTATTTCCTGGCAATTAAGTACATGAGCAAACAAAACACACACACACACAAAAGAAAAAGTGTCATGAAAAGTTTACAACAATCATAGTCCAGAATAGCTTGCTATGTGAATGTCAGTCCGCCATTGCCGATTTACAAGTTATTATTTTTCCCATAACTATATCTCAGGTGTAAATAATTCTAGATACGTGACCGAAAGACCATTACAAACCGACAGACATGCCTACCTTTTAAGGTTAAAATATATCGCATATGAATGCAGTAATATCTTTTTAAAAAAAGTAAAACTATAACGTCAATGCGACAGCTTTACCGTACGTAATTGAATGGAAAATTAAAGGTTGATGATAAGAATTGATCAGTGTAAAACGATTGTATCTTTTTGATGGTCATGATGGTGAAGTAGTATCGCAGCCAATGTACTGACCTTGAAATCTGTCGTTTGAGAAGTTAGGAGCAGGAAGTGCGAAATACTCAGATGATTCGTCATGTTGTACCCATGTACAGTTTATGAGACTGTTTTTCTTGGAGCGCTTCCATCGTGGGAGTGAAGCGGGAGACCTGGTTTCAAGTCCTGGTAGCAGTTTAGTACTTCGGATCCTACGTTAAGCTCTAGATAAACAGCTCAAATAGCCTCGTTGCTGAAAGGTACGCTAAACTCCAATTCAACCAAGGATCTTATAAGATAAAGGATCTGCCCTTACAACAAAATCTTGAAGCCATACGTCACAGTTTCGCCACTCCTACTCTGCCCACTCCGCGCAAAAGGATCACAATGTTTTGAGCCAACAATCATGGCGGAAACGAAAGTAGCCAATCAGACGATGGCAGGAACGAGAGTAGCCAATCAGACGTGCCGATGCTGAGTTGTTTTTTGGCTTCATCGATTTAATAGGATGAAGATACATATGGACAGATCCTCTATTTGTAACATCCTTGAATTCAACAAATGTTCTCTTGGAGCTGGTGTTTTAGTGATATGATCTTATTCCCTAAGATAGCGTGTTCACGAAACTATTCAAAATACGGACCAATCAAGTACATGATGTTACCACAGCTGATAAAAGAATACACGGCAGTAGAAACTGGGGTACCTTTTGGTTACAGGCATTTTGCAGTCATTTACATTTACTAAAATTTTATCAAACATGAAAGTTGAAAAACGAAGAAAAATATAATATAATCTATACAAATCACAGAATTAACTTACCCCTCAGGGCATGCTGCATAAGCGGAAACTGCTAACAGAGAAAGGAGCAATAACTTCATGATGTGTTAGTGTCCAATGCGACGGTGAACTACAGTTCTTCTAGTATTTATATAAGCTATACGAAACAGATAAAAACATTACGACAGAGCTTTGAAATCTTGATAGACGCTATGATAAGGTTGTTTTTAAATCAAAAGCGATAACATTTCTTATCCGGAAGAAATACAAAATAAGATTTGATATCTATTTACATAATACTAATGAATACAAGACAATAATAAACACAATTCTTTCTAGATTGTTTTAAATGAAACTTAATTTATAGATCAAAAGATCTAATATATTTGTCAAAAATTTTCTTGTAGGCCTTATATCTGGAGAACTACGTATAGTGTAGCCAAATCCAAACTATTGCTTAACTCAGTATGATGTGCTTATTCCATGTATGTGTAAAAAATACGAAAACTCGATTTACGGGCCGTTCAAAAATGTTGCGTATCCTGATTCAAAAAATCCAACATATTTCATTCAATCGAACATTTTCTTGTACGATTTATATCTGGAGAACTACATACAGTATAACCAAGCCCAAATTATCACTTAACTCAGTATGGTGTGCTTATTCCGTGAAAAAAAAAAAAAAAGATAACTCGATTAAGGGGCCGTTCAAAAAAATCCCCCAAAACATCCAATCCTGATCCAAAACATCTAATATATTTCATGCAATCAAAACTTTTCTTGTACGATTTATATCTGGAGAACCACATATAGTGTAGCCAAATCTAAACTATTACTTAACTCAGTATGATGTGCTTATTCCGCTAAAATTCGAAAACTCGATTTCAGGTCTGTTGAAAAATTTTGCTGCCCCTGCTCCAAAACTAACTATTTTCTATTGGCCAAGATTCCAATCTTTTGAAGCATTTTTGGATCATTCCTAAAATTCTCGTTATCGTTAATGTTCAGGGACCGGAACCAACTTTAGGAAGACACATACTTTTTCCATAAGATAACTATATTTGCTATATTTAATCAGGATTATATCTACAATTTCTGTTTGGGCTGGGGTTTAGAAGTAAAACTATATTTACTACAAACAGTATTTTGGAGATGTTAATTTAGAGCTGCATTTAATAAATTAAGTTATTTAACGTTGCCGATCACGAAAAATCATTGTCAATCAGAAGATGCATGTTCAACCGTATAAAATAGTGCATCTCGAGACAGAATGTTGATTCGAGACAAGACAGAGCTCTTCCAATTATATTTGGTCTAGGAATTAATTCGTGCGGGTGGACAAGAGATGGCGCAACGAACGGAGCGTCCCACAGTTCCGTGTATCCACACATGTGTTGCAAACCCCTGTCATCGCGTATCGTTCGTAGTATAGGGCAGTGGATTAAAGCGTCAACAACACCAGTTTGTAGTTAAGTGAACATGGCGCAATTTGTGCCTGATAAAGTGTTTTTGCGGGGTGTCCTGCTGCATTACTTTAACATGCAGAAAAGTGCGACTGAAAGTCATCGTATTTTGGTGGAAGTGTATGGTGACCATGCTCTAGCTGAGCGAACGTGTCAGAAGTGGTTTGCACGGTTTAGAAGTGGTGATTTCGGCTTGGCAGACCAAGAGCGAGCTGGACAGCCAAAAAGATTTCAAGACGAAGAATTGACAGCATTGCTCGAGCAGGATTCGTGTCAAACGCAGGAACAACTTGCAGCAGCATTAGGTGTTGATCAAACAACAGTCTCCAAACGCTTGAAAGCCATGGGAATGATTCAAAGGATGTCACATTGGGTTCCACATGAATTGAAAGACAGAGACGTTGAAAGACGAAAAACCATTTGCGAATTGTTGCTTCAACGACAGAGCAGAAAGGGGTTTCTGCATCGAATTATTACGGGTGATGAGAAGTGGATCCATTACGAGAACCCTAAACTTAAAAAGGCCTGGGTGAAACCAGGTGAACCAGGTCCATCACAACCAAAACGAGATATTCACTGTGCAAAGGTTATGCTGTGCATATGGTGGGATATGAAAGGTGTGGTGTACTATGAGCTACTGCAACCGGGTGAAACTATGAATGGAGAACGTTATCGACGACAATTAATGCGTTTGAAGCAAGCTCTGGCCAGAACACGACCAGAATGGGAGAACAGATATGATAAACTTATTGTTCAACATGATAACGCTCGCCCACATGTCGCATAACCGGTCAAAACCTATTTAGAAAATGTCGGATGGGAAGTTTTACCCCACCCGCCGTATTCACCAGACGTTGCTCCTTCGGACTACTACTTGTTCGATTGCATGAACAACGATTTGATTGGACAGCGGTTTACTTCTTCAGAAGATATCGAAACATGGGTCTCTGACTGGATCGCTTCCAAGGATGAGGACTTCTTTTGCCACGGAATCCGTACATTGCCTGACAGATGGGCGAAAGTGGTGGCTAGCGATGGACAATATTTTTCTTAAGGTATTTATGTATTTTGTGTTTGTATTACAGCTTCAATGTGTGCGTACCAACCGCACGAATTAATTCCTAGACCAAATATATACTGTATATATTGAGACAAGACATTACCTGCAGTGCATAAAAACATATTATAGAGATGAAACAACCCCAACTCTTGTATCTTGCGCAATCGTCGTGGTAAGGATCTTATGTTCTCTTTATCTTTCTTAATGTAAAAGTTGGGGACACGGTGGCTCAGTGGTAGACCACTGACCTTTGGGGGTGAAGTCCTGGCCAAGTCAGTTTTTAGTGGATAACATAGTGTCCGTGGGATTTTTCGAGGTACTTCCGTTTCCTTCCACTTTCTCATTCCATCTATTCTTCCATCATCATTTACTTGCTTTAATGATTCGTCTCCCTTAGCCTCAACCCCATCAGGATCCTGCCGCCTATAGTCGGTCAATTTGTCCATGCCAACCAGATGCCGCGGTCGGCTTGCCGATGCCGGACACCGTTGTCTTTCCACGCGATTTTCGACCGCGACGAATAGTTGCCTTGCCGAGCAGTCGGCAAAAAACCGTAAAGGCGCAGTAAATGCGCTGATGCCGCCGTCGAAAAGAGGCCGGCATAAGGAGTCGGCAGAGGGTTGGAAAGAGGCCTCTCCGACTGTTTTGCCGACTCTGACAGTCGGCAACAGTCGGCAAAGTGTCGGCAAAGGGCATTTTATCTTATTATTTTCGACCGCTTGCCGCCTCGGCAAAAGGTCGGTAACTTTGAACAAGTAGATCGTCGTGCCGCAGCGGACGGGTGCCGGCTGCCTCCGACGGCCCGCCACCGTCGACGGAGGCAATCCTTCTTTCCAACCGCGACTTCCTGATGGGGAAGGGAGTAATCATGGGACATTAAACTGAAAGATTTCATTTTAAAGTTAAAGTCTTATCAATTACCTTACAATGTCACCATAAAAAATTATACCCGACTGGAAAACAAATCCGGAAGAACGCACACCGAAGTCTTTTCATTGTACCGGAGTATACAGTTGTAGCTTACATATTTTTTATAGACCGGGTCGTTAGTTTTTTGGGGGTGTTGAGAGGGTAAGCTTCTCCACCGGTATAACTATTATTTCACGATATTCTTTAGTGTATTTCTACATCTACTATTGATTAGAATGTGTTCCTCTTAAACCCAGGCGGATAAACTGTTTCCAATTTCTCACTAATTGAAGTCCCTGTATATTGTTAAGCTTATTATAACTCCGTTTTGAAACAATTGTACTAGAATATCTTGATCGAGGGGTAACGAGGTTATATGTTTCTCCTATATTTTTGCTGATTTCTCTCATTAACTTACCTTCTAAATTTTTCTCCGCGGGCTTCTGTTAGTAGTACAAGTATTTTGTATCATAAGATACTTTACTTCTATTTTGTTTGATGATTTTAGTACTACTAGTAAATGGAGTCTTATTTAGGGAGAATTTAGAACCACTAGAAATGTCCTGTCTCTCTGTACGTTTCGTCTCTTCCTTTTTTAAAAAAATATTATGACGGGTTTGCGAGATTCTAAAATTGTTCGTCATTGATTACACTCACCGTCTTTTTTAAAAACGACCATTTTTACGTATTAGGTTTCAGAGTATATACCAAAATACCAGATGGAAGAGATGCAGTAACTTTGCTACTTAGGGAGTAAAATAGTAAGCGATGATAAGTTGCAAGCAAAATGTAAAATCCAGAATAGCTCAGGTGAAGAAGGTATTCAAAGTAAACTGAAAGCTTTAAACTGGGAACATCGATATAAAACTCAAGAAAAGGGTGATGGAAGGATATAAATGGAGTGAGCGGTTGCGTGGACGCGATGCATGGTCTCTGCTAGAAGAGGAAATAAAAAAAAAAAAAAACGAGGAACGGAAGCCTTCGAAATGTGGTGCTATAGAAGAATGTTGAAATTTAGATGGGCGTACAAGGTATCAAATGAGAGAATTTTGGAAAGTACTATACTGAAGAACATTTCGAAAAGAAGAGATACAAAAATTGGACTCATTACGAGACGTGGAGGAATCATTCTAATAGTTATGAGGAGAATGCCAGAAGAAAAAAAAATAGCTAAGAAAAGAGATGTACTGGTGGTGCAGGTGGTACAGGAATATTTTTTCTATGACAGTACAGCTTAAAACCGGAAGCATCTTCTTTTTCTGCTTATTAGAAAGAAGCTTCTCTTTATTCGACTTACGCATTCGTTGATCCGGACACTTCTCCGAGAAACCTGAACCGCTATTAACCAAATTGACGTGGTGATTCAAGAGCTTGCTCTGTCGTAAGGAGTCGCATGTCCCGATTGGACATACAATTGAGGAATAATTACAGAAAAACGGAATGTCTATAGACTTAACATTGGAAAAACGTTTGGCACTTGATTTCTCATTATAAATAATAAAAAATAGAATTTTCAGCATTAGAAATAGGACGAAGTCTGCCCTTCCTTTTGCTTTCGCAAACACCACATTAATACAGTTGGTATTCAAATAACCAATCTAAACTTTTTCTGTGTTGACTGTAGCCTGGTAAAAATGCAAAATAACTCAATAAAGATATAAATATATTAAAGTCTCCCGAGACTCGGCTCTGAAAAATGAGGGATAGCAGGAGATAATGATTAAAGATATCAAAAGGAAAGAGGAAAGAACTTCTCTTTAGTGATCAATTTCCCACGTATCAGGTTCTTTCCCTGAATATACCATCGTATTCGTTGTGATACAGTATTTCAATTACTCACACAGGAAGATAGTAATGCCTTTTTACTTATTTTAATTTACCAGTTAATATTCCGTAAGAAAGGAAAGTAATAATATTTGATTAGTAGGTAGATTTTATTATTAATAATAGAACGTGTAGACATTTTTTATCCTACAAGAAAATAAGAAAATGGATGAATACATGCTTTATGATATATAACAAATTTATTTGAGTGTGTACATACACCCAAATAGTTTTAAAGTAATTTTTATAGTAGTATAGTTTTAAAGTAGTTTTAAAGCAAAATGTTATTTGAACTTTTTAACGTGTAGAAGTTTGGTTTTAGCTAAATGTTCGTCCAAATTAACCTTTGCGTTGATTTTTAACAATAGATGAATAATATTCTTTCGAAGAACACTAGTAGGTTCATAATTTCACAGAGAGTATATGATACATAACACTGAACTAGGTGAGAGGTTGAATTTAAAGAAAGCCGGCAGAATGTAAACTGAAATTACAAATTCAGATTGCAGAAGATTGCTTAAATGGTTGTGCAAATACGTTGTAAAAGAACAGACACGGAAAGTAACACGAAGACGAGGGCGATCTCGTGGTAGAAGTACTACCATATACATCAACTTTACATGTGAAACATGAACTACGCAGCATATACACAATACATCTCATCAAACGCAGAACAAAGTGTATGGAGTAGTACAGCAGCTACCTTTTGACAGTCCTTCACAGAAGACCACAAACATAAGTTTCCCTCTTAATACGACGAACAGTAGCAAATTTACACTTTATATTTTAATAGGACGAATATTTGTTCTTATAGGCACGGAGAATCCAGAATGAACTCACTTCCTTGCACAAAGCAATTACAAGGTTATAACAGATCACCCATTGAGGGAACCTGAGTGCCCCAACTTCATTGTTTGATTTTGGGATCGCAGTGGCGGAACCATGTTTCGTCCACGATTACTATCCGTAACAGAAATTGGTCGGTATTGCGGTCAAAATGGGAGATAACTCCTTGATGCCTTCACTCTTTCACGCTTTTGATATGCTGACAGATTTTTGGGAACCTAATTTGCCGAGAGTTTGTGCATCCCCAAGATATTATGAATTATGCTTCCGACTCATTGTCGAGAAATTCTCACAATATATACCACACGTTTTGTTGAGATTCTGCGATTACATATGACATTGTACCTTCCACTTCTTCAACACTGCATATGACGGAGGAGAATCCTGTAGTATTTCACTAATTTTCTTATGAATTTGCTTCGGTGACTTTCCTTGGAGGAACAAACATTTGATGACAGCTCTGATCTGAATGTTCGTGAAATTCACTGGTTCGGTACACATGATCATTTAAGGGTCCGGAAAAACACAATAAGAATCTTGTTATTAATACGAAAATTTGTATTTGTACATACAGAGATATGTTCTTTAGAACTGTACAATTTCATCATTTTACCTGCATTCCTTCAGTGTTGGGCACGAATTTTTCACAGTCCCTCATATGTACCTAAATATAATATTTTATCTCCGAATCCGTGAGAACTTCGTAATTTGTTGAAATATTTGTAGAAAGGCTCTGCTCTTTATGTTCTTGGTAGGGCGTTCGGAGCTTAGGATCTTTTTTTAGCGCTAGGACCGTTGTTCTGGGAATGTGCAGCTGTAACATTTGTTGGAATCCGAACTACATTATCTTCCATCAGAATAGAAGCTAGGACTTCGAGACAAAAGACAAGGACATTATTTAATCTTAAAGGAGTTATCTTTTTTCTGTGATTCTTGACAAAAATGAACATGTATAATAACACTAGTATAAGATTGTTACAGGCAGTTATTTCCAGTTTTATCTTATGTCTACTCATGATTCTCGATTATGAAGTATGCGGGACTAAGTGCGTTTGCACACGGCAACGATAATATCGGTGGAACCACCGATAATGTCGGCGGTGAAATCGACTTCAATGTATTCAAATCGTAGCTTGCACACGCCACCGATATTATCGGCCGATCCTCCGACACGCAGATGCTGTCGGACAAGCCCCCGATACTGTCGGGGGCAATGTTTTCTTATGATTGGATGCACACGCCACCGATAATGTCGGCCGGTCAGCGGGTTAGATGAAGAGAGTGAGTGACAAGGCGCTGTGTATTTTTGTTTCGTTTCTTGTCTTTGGAATTTTGTTGTTTCCATTTTTCTATTACAATTGTATAATATTATTATTATTATCTTGTCCTATAAACAACTTCGGAACAGCTTATTATTATTATTATTATTATTATTTTACAGTCTCTGTTTTGGAGTAGCTAATTCCCTTTATTAAATAAATATAAAATGTGGGAAGTCTGAAGAGTACTGGTTTCCCTCTAAATAGCTATTACTAAATAGAATATAGGAAATTTACATAACCAATTTCTTGATTATTTTCCACTCCTTTTTTATTTTTGTTCTTTCTCTCTCTCACACACACACTCTTTGATGATATATTTTTTAATCTATTAATGCTTTTAAATTTTAATACATTCTGGAAGTTAATTTAAGAGTAATTTTCAAAGTTTGATACACTGTGAACATAAGCATATGGAAAAAATCCTGATTATTATTACTTTCTTTTATTTTCATCAGAATTGTGTGCAGATCACTTTTCTCGTTCCACTCAATAAGCAATGACTGAATAGAATATTTGTTGACAAGTTAAAGTAGAATTATTATTATTTTGAAACGAAACCAGCACACTCGAACACTCTTTCCAAATCTCCAAGGACAAGTTACTCATTTGGCATTTTCTTGATTGTGATCTCAACAATAGGGATGTGACTTCATGCTTCACTTGTTGCAGATCTTTTCTCTCATTTCCAAAACTATCCCAAATCCCCCCCCCCCCTTTAAAAATAATTTGTGGAATGGCAATTGAAAACAAAGACCAAAGCTATGTATCCAAGTTTTCCCTCTCCCCTTTGTACCGGGATCGACTCCCTGATAGAGTTCTGTAGTTTAGCTACAGTGACTGAATGAAACGGTTGTGTATTATTGCATTCGTATCTTTCTAGTTTTGCTTAGATTTTTGGAGATGGCAGGAATTTTTCCATTCGATATTTTAACCCTTATTGAACTTGTGGAATGTAGACCTTGCATATGGGATAAGATAACAGACTCTTTCCAGGACACAATTGAAAAGCAAAAAGCATGGCGAAAAGTTTATGCAAGCCTTGCCCAGGATTTTGAGTTCATGGACAAAAAGAAACGAGAAACGACAGGTATGTATGCAACAGCGCAAATCTGTCTTCAACATTGGGGGGGGGGGGAGGTAAGATCGTTCCCATATTATATACATATAGCGATGTTCAGAATATTTCTGTAGTCGAGAAACAATGCTGTGGAGGATCAGGGGAGCATAGTTGTCTTCAACATTGGGAGGCGGGCAGATTTGAGGCTTATTCTGAGTGGACATTAATTTCATCTCACTTCCCTTTCTGGCGATCGGACACAATCAAATTTATCTCCCAAAAAAACACATTTCAAATCGGATTATTGAGGGGGACAATCTCCCTAGTTTCAAGATTGGGAAGGACATGTCCCCTTCATCCCCCCGGGATTTGCGCCAGTGTATGTATGGAGCAATGTAAAACAGAATTACTGATTCGAATATTATCATTTAATCTACTGACATTAATGTTAATTGCATGGAAAACAAAATAATATACATACAATATGTAACAGTGTTCCAACAAAAATTAAAACTAATATAGTTTGCAATGTACAGCAGCATCAATTCTCATCGAAACGAAAATAATATGTTTACGGCATCTATTTAAAACGGCACTGTTAAATCTAAACATGTTTAGGCATAGGACTATTTTTTCTAAGTTTTGTACAGTCCTCCACACCTCTTCAGAACAGTTTTTGTAGTCCTTGTTTTAAAAAATAATTTTCCCAATTATTATTATTTTTTTTTATTTGTTTTCATATATGGAGAAGATTTTTTGTGTGTCGCTTACTTCGCTCATCACCGGCAACGATATTGTCGGGGCTTCCACCGATATTGTCGGCGACGTGTGCAAAATACGCCGACACCGACACCGATATTATCGGGGCTTCCTCCGATTTTGTCGGTATCGTGTGCAAACACGCTAATTCATATGAATTACAAACAATTGACATATTTTAATAATATTTATCAATTCTTGCGTGTTTTATTTAACCTTCGTATATTCTCCATTGTTCACGACTGTGGCAGTCGTGAACAATGCACCTGACAACAGTTCATCCATAACCTAAGACAATATTCTGTATTTCAATTGTTCTCTTTTTGTATCTAACTGTAGCAGGTTGCTGGAAAAAATACCAAAAACAAAATAATCATGCTGAAAGTGAAGAAACATTAGGAATTGCAATACATTTCTCCAAGTAAATTCTACAACAATGTTGATATGGTGAAGAAGATGTAGTGATTGAACATCACGCCCCAAAATGTTTATGATGCAGTTGAATTGCCTGCAAGTTATTCGTTCTGTTCCTTTTTGTGATAATGGTATTTTTTCGAAATAATGTTCAAAACATAAGTCAGTTGAACAATAACTGCACCTGATAATGCAAGAATTTCACGTTCGCAAAGCACAACTACCTGTAGTTACAATATAGTTTGGTAGTACTAGTTTATTACATTTGTAAAAACATACTACTCATTATATCAAATATGGCATTATTATGAAGATTGAACACGTCATATCAGCCCATCCACACCAATTACATGTTGTCTCTGACACAAATCTAGTAGTGCTACAATTATATTTCGCTCTGTTTTTCTAGTTACACTGATCCCACTCATAGCGCTCCATACCCTCCATCTGCTCGAGTGTCACGAGATCCACTTTGCTAATCTTGTATTTAAACAACTCTACCAGAAACACAGGAGTAATGTAATCCCAATGGGTTTTTGGGTCTATTTACGTTCAAATTGATGCATCGCATAACCCTCTTCTCATTTGCACCAATCCCACCAGCTTGAACATGGCATCTTTCAAGATGGCGGATATTCTTTTTATCACTTTTAACAGATCATATTTGTCATCTCGTATCCATGTATGCTTATTTGGTGTCATTACAATGACAAGTTTTAACGAAAAACGAGCATTTTCTCACCATGTCCTTAATGTACTGAGGTTCCGTTTTCTTTATCTTTCTCGAGCTCTAAGTCCCAACGTCTTGGATACTGCAGCTACAATTTTGGCTGTGCGAGTTTCCCGAGGTACTCTCTCTATATAGAAAGTTTCATGAAGATCGGGCTCTGATAGATACCTAGGGTTCCTTGTAAGTGGAAAGAAAATTGTAACTGTTTTAAGTAGAATTAGGTATTATTATTATTATTATTATTATTTTAAATCATACTTAGTATGTTAGATATCACCATGATACTTGTAGAATTTATTAGTAGGGTACCAAAGTTCATTTTAAGATACTTTGCGTCTGTCTGCTAGCAGTTTTTCCAGCCATAAAAATTTTAATTCCCGATTTAGGTGAAAAATTTGGAAAAATCTCCCATGTTTATTCTATAATTTCCATCTTGTTGGCTACATTAGAACGAACGTACCAATATCTGAAAGCCTCATCAGCGCACTATAAAAAGTTTCAATAGGATAATTAGGGAAGCTGCCAACCTTGCATAACTGTGGATTTTTGCTTCTGAGATGGAAAAACTGTCAAAAATTTCATGTGTATGATGAGAGAATATTTTTCTTTCTGTCTTTCTATGGCAGCCAACAACTTCAGATTTTCACTGTGCGTTGTCGGCACACCAAAAAATTTTTGAAGTGACTTGGTCCCATGTGGTAACTCTAAAAAATCTTAAAATTCGGTTAGAGAATTTTTTGTGTATTTTTGCTCCTACATTTTCCTACATAATTTCTCTCAAGTTGGCAATACTGCAGTAAAACTTACACCATAAAATTTCCACATTTTCTTCTAATGTTCTTCCACATTTTTCTTTTCTTCTAAGTTCTTAACCATATCAATCTGGTAAATAGTCTTTGAGTAATAAATCATTAACTGAAAGTGTACGAAAACGCAAAAAAAAAAAAAAAAAAAAAGTAAAGTCCGCAGCAAGAAACCTACAACATGAGCATGTAAGTTTATTGTGAAAGGACGAAGTCTTTTGCTCCAAAATAAGTGTATAGTTGAGGACACCGAGGTTTCTCTTGGCGTGATTCGTGCCACTTAGCGTTATGTCGATTCCTTGCGCTGTTAGGCGTAGTTTCACAATAAACTTACATGCTCTGTTGCAGGGTTTTTGCTGCGGACTGTACAAAATAATCTTTGACCTCAGCGGCACTTTTTATATTTTATGCCAGTTTTACAGGATTGCTCGATTAAGATTTGACAATGCCCCATAACTAAAACATGTAGCTTATCTTTTCTGTCATTCCCATTCGTTTGTACTCTGTTTCACCATGTAATTATACTCCAGTGCAATGGTTTGATGCACAAGGATGCATACAACAAGCGAGAAAGAAAGGCATGGATTTATTGAGAAGACACAGAGAGACGAGAGAATATTGTATTTGTTAGAATTACATTAGCGGCTTCACACATCTTGCCCATGTGTATAATGACGGCATTTCGTCGTCTCCAGGTCACACTAATTCTTTCCGGGTTAGACAGGGTAACCCCGGGTCATGGGTTTGTCCAAGTCACCCTGGAGATGGGCATAAAACTAACACTTTATGGAAAAGCATAAAGCAAAGTAAACGAAAAGTAATGACTATCATGTTTAGAAAGAAAAAGTAATAACTTTGTCATTGTACGGATTTCCTAAGATGTTAGTAGTTTCGAGTGTAACCATACGGAGCTTTTCATAAAGTGCTGAATCGGTAATGCCGTAAAATGTGGAATTGGAATTACATAGTCCATGATATGAAACTTCTTTAAACAAAATAACTTAATTTCACATAAATGTGTATTCCTTAATTCTACGGACAGTCTTCAGTATCTAATACTCTCTCTATCTGAACAAAATTGCTTCAGCTATTTCAATTCCTCAATCCATCCTATTCAATAGATGTTTCAGAGAAGGATATTATCCCACCAGCTGGAAACTAGCTCACGTGACCCGAAAATGTAAATCATTACTTAAAGATCAAGTATCCTCCTATAGGCCAATATATCTTCTTTCTGTAATATCTATTATCTGCGAAAAAAACAATCAAAGACAGGTTACTCAAATTCACGTCGCCTTACATTCACACTTCTCAGCACGACTTTCTACCGAAAAGCTCAAGTTTCACAAACTTAAGTACTCTTCTTTCCTGTGCAGTTCAATGTATAAATAACAATACTCAATTAGATGTAATTTATTTTGATCTCTTCAAGGCCTTTGATTCTGTCAGTCACATTCATCTTCTCCACAAGCTTTACAATAGGTTTAGTGCACATGGTAAATTTCTCACTTTAATCACCAGCTATCTGAAGGGCCGTAAAGAGAAAGTTGTTCTTTCAGGGGCGACTTCTAGCCCCTAACCTGTGATCTCCGGGGTGCCTCAGGGAAGCGCACTATGGCCCCTGCTATTTGTCCTGTATATGGACGATCTCTACTCTCACTTATCAGCTAATCCTAATGGCTTTTTACTTTTTGCTGACGATTGCAAATTATATAGAGAAATATCATGTTTCCATGACACAATTGCCCTACAGGAAGACATAAATTATCTTGTAGACTGGTGTGAAAAGTGGCAATTAAAACTTAACAGTAAGAAATGAGATGGTACGTATTCTGTTATTCTGAAAAAAGTCTCCTGTTCCCTCCAAATACCATATTAACGAGTCCCCCATAACACATTCTGCTAGTCATAATGATCTTGGTGTCACCTTTGTTTCGAAATTCTCGTTCTCTGACCACATATCCTCAATAGTTAAGAAATCAATGCGAATGGTGGGGCTTCTTTACTGATTCACTGAACTACGCACTATGGCATCATTAGCAACATTCTATAAAACTCTAATAGCACCCAAGATCGAATACTGCTCTCCCATATGGGCCATGGCCGCACCTACACGTCTATTTAGAATTGAATCTGTTCTCAATTTCTATATTGCAATAGTACGTTTACGTGTTCCCGCACTTCGAATATTACCTAAGGAGGAAATTTTGCGATATCTTAATATCCAGCTGCCGGGAGTAAGCAGAAATAACTCTGATTTGAAATTTCTTCATAAGATAGTTAATGAGAACTAAGATCAGAAACCCTACTTCAACAACTATCCTTACGTGTCCCTTCCCGCAAAACCCGGAATATCCACCTATTCTATCTTGCACGCCCTAGGTTGACAATTATACAGAGGTGTCTTTATCACTGAGCACTGAACTATTATAATAATCTAACCAGTGAAGTGGACATTTTTTCGAGCTACCCGGTGTTTGACAGAGCAACAAAACGCATGTTGGCCAAATAATAGTCTATTACTTGTGCACTCTTTGTTAATATTATTGATGTTAATGTTGTTGTTATTTATTTTTATTTTTATGTCATTTTCCTTGTTATCTTTTCCTACTTGTTAACATTTCCCTGTGTAAAATGGCAAACTTATGTTGTATTTGGGAATTTGTTCAATAAATAAATAAATAAATAATATAGTGTATAATTCGTAGTGGATTAGTTTGTGTTCTTAGAAATCTCAATGCATCTAAAGAGAAAAGTCAGTTTTTGAGGGGACATTTATAACTGAACTTGAACTTACTGTATGTGAGGTAGGGAAAAGATCTGTTCCGTCATGTATGCGTAATAATTACATACTTTTTTACCTCTAAACCAGCTTACTTCAGTAATAAAATATGAAAAGTATGTGTTTATGCGTGGATTCAGCATCAAATGAATACTCTTGATTTTCCCTCCCCTGACATATACATCTATTGAAATCGGAAACTATAAAGAAAATTAAATCTTTAAGTTTTACGTCCAACGGTTATGTCAGCTAGGCTAAAGGAGACGGTGATGATGAGAAATAAATGAAATGGTAGAATGAAGAAAGTGAGAGGAAATGGGAGAGCCCCGAGAAAATTCACGCACACGGTGTTTTTCCACCACAAAGCTTACTTAGCGCGAGCTGGGATCGAACCAAGAACACCATGCATCAGAGATGAACGCTCTATCACTAAGCCACCGCGGCCCGGGAAGTTAAAGAGCTTCCGGGTTTCAACATTAATCTCCATGTTTTGGACATTTGTTGCAGTTTCTCACTGTGAAACGAAGTTCCCTTGTTAATTTATATGGATAAAATACAAACGCTATCAGTAGTAGTGGTTGAGAAAAGGGGCCTTGAGCTTGGAAGACATGACGAAATACTACATGAATTTTAACAGATCATGAATTCACTATAATAACCTTCAATGAAAAAGGCATCGGTAACAACTGGCCCCTTTACCAAAGAAAGAGTTTCAGAATAGACATCAAGTAGACTCATAATTTGAATTTTAAAGTTGAAATTATTATTACGAAATTCTACTTTGTACCGGAAAATGTTGTGTTTCAAGTACTTTGTTATTCAAAAGAACTTTATGCAAAGTATATTATAATATCAATATCACGTAGAAATACATCCGCCTTCGAAAGTGTTGGAAAATTCCCATAACATCGGTAGCAGTTATTGACGGTACATTTATCATGTATTTTTTGAGTAAATTCTCTACTTTCAAGTGCTTGTGAACTTAGGAAGGCATAGAAGATACGTAATAAAACGTTATCAAGTCGTGATAGATATCTTATCTCCACTGCAGAAACAAAGTGGGTTTGGCACAGGGGCCGGCCTTATTCTCAGAATCTTAAAAATGGAAACAGTGATTTTGTAAATACTCTTATCAATAATAGTAGTGTATGTGATAATACCATAAAGTTACTTAGCTTATCAGTAAATTTGCTGTACAAAAGCCAACAAATCAAAAATAATGATTGGTTAAACAGGTATAATCAAAACATATATAAGAATGTTTAAAAAAGGAATATATTGGGGTAGGCTTTACCATCAATGTTGATTAAGTTTCTCTAAATATGAAGATGATAATTCTGCTGGCACTTCTACATGTTGCCATTGGCGCATGTCCTGAAGGGTAAAGAAATTTACTTTTTAACACTTTCTTTAATATAATTTTACCTTAAAGACCGAAAAAGTACGCTACAAGTCTAAGTATTTTTACAGTCTAAGAACTATTAGTTTCAAGTATTAATATAGGTAGGTTTATGTATTCGAAGTAAATGGTATACTAGACTCCTCAAGACCAAACTCTGAACGGGTAACGAAAAGTCAATCAATACGAAAATCACCGTTTTATAGCTCCTAAATTGTTTAGTATAGAGTTTTGTTTTAAAGCTTACAGCAATTATAACTCAATAAATTTAACCATACAAAAATCAGAAGTTTCGTCCTCAAGCTATTGCAGTGACACTCAGTTGAACGAAATATTGCATATTCAATATAGCATCTTCTATCACATAAAGCACGTACTTATTTGCGATGTATGTATATTATTTGGAGGGAAATACAGAACTGAAAAAAATACGATTGAATCTACACTACTGAATGAAGTACAGTACTGTATTCTATTACTTTTGTGTGTGTTAATTATTATTGTGGAGCACAAAGAGCGAATCACAACAAAAATGACTTATTTTTTGAAAAATAGGCAGTTAGTCCTACGAGTTTTTAAGGTGGATCACCACCCAGAAGTCAGTACATATTTTAGCTCATTCCCTTAACTACTGCGCAATGAAACGTTACATATTATAAATATTGTACTAGAAGATAGAGTAGTGTTTCAGCTACAGCACAAGACACTGATTCATTTGGTTGTGTCTCCTGATATCGAAAAAGGTAACAAATAAAAGAAAATATTTGATTCGTTTCACAATGAGCACACAAGATGGACTTACTGTTAGATCTTATTAGAAGTGCTCCGTTTTATGAAATGCTTATTTGCATGTGTAAAGTATTTTAAAGTAACAATCTTATCACGACATAGATATATTGTTTGACCGTTTTTTGTGTTATGTTTCATATTTTATTTAAATATTAACTTATATTTAAGGAAATATATTTTGACACGAAACTAACTCAGAACTCCATAATACGTTGTTGCCAAATTTATACGTTTAGTGTAGTAGTTGCAATAAGAATTTTTTTGGATTCTAGCGTTGCAGTTCGAGAAGCGGAATCGCGGTAAGGGTCGAAAACTAAGTTTTCCAGTAAGCATCTAAGCAAATTCCATGATTACTCCCTTTATCTGGCATCAGTAAACTCTCGACACTATCTGGCAATGCCGCACTATTCAAACAGCGTTTAGCGTAGCACCGAGAACACCTAGTGATCCACCTTAACATAGTTCCATGTGTACTTGTATTTATATTGTTTTGTGAACCCTAAAATTCATTCTACGGTTTCCTCAGAATACAGGGCAGTAACAATTAATTATTGTAATGTAACTTTCAGCTTAGCTTAGGAGTTTTGTTTTCAATTGGCTAAAAGCCACAATCATACATGGGATTTACAGGGACTTAAAAACTAACTGTGTCTTAAATATTGACAACGTTCAATTGGCATTTCGCATCTATTATCATAACTTGGTTTGAATTTAGTTGTTCATGTGATAGGGTTTTGTGTTTTTTGAGAAGTTAAATTTTTAATGCCTTGAAAGTAATACTTTAAATACATTCGTTTATTTTTCTTTTGTGTGACTGCAGTCGAGAGTCTGTTTATTCCCAAATGTTTGTTACTTCTATTTTAGTTCAAGAGGAAAAATATGTTAGCAAGGTATTTCTGCTTTTGAATGGTTTGTTTGCTTTCTACAGTAATATACGGCGACGATTTAATTGCAACTTAAACTATATTATTTCAATTTATTTATTTATTTGAAAACGGGTAGTGATGATGCTGAACATAAACGTGCTTTGCGGTTTGCTTTTAAGACAAGGACTATAACCATATTTAAATTTGAGAATTAATATTTTTGTAACCAAAAGTTACCTGTAAACAATTACAACTTTCAATTAAGGAGTTTCAATAGTGGCGAATCTAGAAGTTAAAAACTGGGGAGCAGCCAGAACCCAGACTATAATGGCAGGCCCGTAGCCAGGCCAAAAATTTAGGGGGGCCCAGTCGAAGTTTGGAGGGCCTGATTCAACCACATTATAGTTCATCAGCATATTATAGTTCACTTGTAAGCCTACCGTGAAAATTTTAGGAGGGGCTAGCAAAATTTTAGGGGGGCCCGGCCCCCCTAGACCCCCCTGGATACGGGCCTGTATAATGGGTATATCATGAGTTTGCTATAAAGTTTCTAAAATATGGAAATAATAGCGTAAATTATCTTTGTTACTCAAAAAAACTGGGGAGCTAAGGCCCCGGGCCCCTTGCTTGATCCGCCACTGGGTTTTAATCTATAGTGTATAGCAAGATGAAGGCTGGAAAAGTAGCAAGTAATAATAAGTAAAATGTAACATCAATTCATCCGACATTTTTTTAAACAAGAAAAAAATTTACGTAAACAAAACCTTTACGTACAACCATTGAAATACGTAGATGAGAAGAAGAATTTTAGCTAAAACATAATTTTAAGGAAACTATCAAAGTAATAAATTAGTAGGAAAATTATGTTAATTCACGCTCAAGTCACATTAATATTATTGGCTCTTTGAACATGGAATTTCAGATCACGTTAATGTTACTAGTACTGGTAATAAGTCACTTATTAACATAAATCGTTATGTTAATAGGTCTACATTATGGAAGGTACTAGTCGCGACCCGAGTATTTTCATTTGAATTGAAACTGAGATATGTCTATACTTACTCAACGCTACTATATGGTATGATATACTCTGACTATATTAGGATACAGCCTATTTTCGTAATTCCATATATAATAAAATTATATACACTTACTTATAAGTATGAAATTACAAAAATTTACTGTGTTCTGATATAGATAGTATAGCATATTGTGCGGAACTATGTTACAATAATATTGTTTTTAATCGGGGTTTTTCAACCTATTAATCAGTTTTTCAGTGTTATATTTGAGGGCTCATTCATGAATGCTACTTTGCAAATTTTAGGACGTGACCATGTTATAGTGTAAGTTGTTCGTTCGTTCGTTTGTTCGTCTAGCTTTAGCGTAAGTTGAAGAAATCCGTTTCAGCTGAATATTAACAATACATGATGCGATAACTATCTATATTCTTTGAACAGAATTATGTATTAAGCGAAGATTATGAACGTACGCCATATATTTTTTCTCTTTCAGCCAATTGGAATATTGGGTAACCAATCCAGCAGATCTTTTCAACGATATTAACGCAGGTCAAATTCAAGGCTGTTTAAGTGGAACAAAACTGGAGAAAGGGCAACTTCCTCGAGATGGAACTCTGGAAATAGATCCCAACCAAACATTTCAAACTATTCAAGGATTTGGAGGCGGTCTTACCAATTCAGCTGCATATCTCATTCATTATAGTGATCTAAGAGACCAAATGCTCCAAGAATTGTTTAGCCCCACAGAAGGAATTGGTATCAATTATCTTCGTCTGCCAATGGGAGCGTCAGATTTTATGGCAAGAGGGCCTGCCTATACTTTTGATGATGAATACGATCCTGATCTTTCCCATTTTAGTATTGAATCTGAATTGGAATTTGTTATTCCAACAATTTTAGGAGCCAGAGCAGTTAATCCCGACGTTAAGCTTCTTGCTACACCTTGGACCGCCCCTCCATGGATGAAGGACAACAATGACTACAACAGAGGACGTTTTATCAACAATTACACTGATCTTTACGCTGATTATTTTGTTAAATATCTCCAAGGTTTCCAAGAAAATGGAGTTTATATTGATGCACTTTGTGTACAGAATGAACCGTTGTTTGAGATTGATTATCCTTCAATGGTTTTGGTAGCTGAAGATGAAATTAACATGATTAGAAATCTTGGACCAAAACTTCAGCAGAATAATATTACTACCAAGTTAATCATTTGGGATTTCAACTTTGACAATACGGACTACGCCATTCAAGTTATGAACGATCAAGAAGCCAGGCAGTACATTGATGGATATTCTTATCATGGTTATGCTGGTGACCCAAGTTCGCCACTTATTGTAGCAGCTGCTCATCCTGAGTAAGTACTTTGGACAAAATACGTATTTTTTCAATTAGTATTAACGATAGAATTGTTTTCTGAGAGTACTAATTTTTGGTGTTGACCTCGCGTCGTGAGGCATAAGGGGAATTATTTGAATTAAGAAACAGAGAGTCCCTGTCTAGAATGTCAGGTTGAAGGCAATGGGAGCCGATGTCCTGATTGCTGAGCATGAATCACTTACTAAAATCTAACCTGGTTGTCAGTAATCCTTTTGTAACGCCAGTGTCTTACTTTAGAAGTTCTAGTTGAGATGCTAATGAGGAAAGCACTTTGGATAATCTGAGAATAAGGCGAATGGACGTTATAAAGCTAAATATTAGGGAGGTTAGTGTTAACAATTCTGTCTGGTTTGTTTTGATTTAAAATGGAATTCCTCTGTCTAAAAGTCTTAACATAGAAAAGATAAACATTGTTGATATTGACTTAATCTTACTGTACTATCTTACATCATTTTGTTCTTGCTCTTTATTACACTTAAGGTTAATACATCGTATTATAGATTTTTCTAATTCTGAAAGTTAAGATTTAGAGATATAGAAGCTGGCACTTTTGCTTGGTTCTTACATAAAGTATACAGAACATTAAGGTCAGAGCAGTCTCTATCAACTGGCTGTCATAAATATGCTGAGCTTGAGAACTACTGTCTTAGGGTCAAATGGATACCTTAAAAGTGTGCTCCAATTTAGAAACAGATTGCTCTGCAAGCAAAGTTAGCAACACTGCTAAGCATTGTTTGAAGAGTGATCAACAAGTGGAAACACTAATAAATGAGGATACTAAACTACAGCGGTCTAGTAATGTCAGAATGGCATAAACGTTAGCAACATCCACCAGAGGGAAACAGCGCTTGAGACGCCGGTCTGTCCATCCATTACTCCGCACAATAACTCTTGAACGAAAGCGATTTATTTTTTTCAATAGACAGCTAGAGCTATTATCTCAGCCAAGTTATTTAATGGAGGCAGTCCGTCAACGGATAACGGTGGCTGTCCATATCCCATCTTCTGTTGTTTGAAATAAAGATAGTAGAAGTTATATATTTCACCGTTAGATGGCAGCAAATACCATAGCCACGGTTGACATCTTCAGGACGAAATGCAAACTTCTAGTGTATGATCATTTTAAATCTCTATCAGAGTTCATTTGTTTTTAAATAGAGGGTCAAGCCCTTCATAACGTTGTTAACTGCAACCAGTGTACGACTGGAATAAAAAAGTTTCGAAAAACCATCACTTCTCCGGAGATAAAAATGTTAGTAGTCAGTGCAGCCAGCTCTGCAGCTGTTCCATTCTCTTTAGCATTCCATCTTAGAGCTGCCACTTGTTGGTTCCTTGTCAAGTTATGTGTACCATTTTATAGATTCACAAAACATGTTTCACTCTCTGCTTCTAAATTTCAGTAGTATTTCAATGTATTTGCTCTAATTTCTCTAATAGATGCTGTTCAAAAATATGTTTCTTTTTGAACATTTTTATTATTAAAATTATTATTATCATTATTACAGCAAGAATTATTATTTCACCGAATTTACTGGAACAACAGCAAACGAAAATTGGCCTGATGTATTTCGATACATGCTTGGCGTATTATTTGTGCAACAAGTGCAACAAGGTGCCGTGACTGGAATTTTGTGGAATTTGGTTCTGAACGAGAACAGTGGACCTACTTACAGCGGAACTGGTGGTGTTAAGAACGGAAGAGGAATTCTCACCTTATTCAATGATGACAGCCATTACATTGTTAGTGTTGAATATCACGCCATCGGACACATGAACAAAGCAGCAATGCCAGGCGCCGTCCGAATTGGAAGTCCCAACAGGTTTGGTAGCACTGGAGATCTCGGCTCTGTAGCATTCCAAAATCCAGATAACTCCATTGGCATTGTTGTGTTCAACTACAATGAACAACAAGCAGAAGGATTTCAAGTGAGTTTGAACGGACGAGTGTACAATTTTGATGAGCTTGCCCCATTGGGTGCTGTAACGTTTAGAACGTAACAAACTCATCCATGTCAGCACTATGTATTTAAAATTCGTAATTAAAATTTGCAACTTTATAAACTGTGTTCTTAACTCTACCTTGATGATCTCTTCATTCTATCTTTCCACAGGTAAATACTTAACATTATATATAGTATCAGTTACGTATTTATTGATTAATATTTTCCCGGAAACCACTGCAGAATTTTGTATTCATTAGTGTCCTGCATTGAAGGAGAAAGTGTCTCTCCCTTTTTTTCTCACCAATTTCAATCTCAAACAATAGGAGAAGTCTCTAATCATAAATAAAACACACACCCTATGTTTTATAAAAATCGTACAATTTTCTCGAAACATATGTTTATTAGTTAATGGATGGGGGAAAGTTGAGATCCTCAGTATCGATCGACTGCAATTCAAGTGCTGTTTTGGGTCGCCAGTTTTTCCAATGAAAATCGGGATTTAAAAAAACAACGGAAATTTACGCAGTTTTGATTTTTTATGACTTTCTTGTTCAAGTACCACTTTTGTTTCCCTGTAATAGATTCTACAATTAAGAAACTGCATTTACAATATCCAGTACTTGTGAGTTCTATGTTCTCGAGGCTGGCTATCTTGATTGATTCTCAAACTGGCATTACATTTGTTCCGAATAAGTGTACGTTATGCAAATATCATATCCCAAATGTCGTTTTGGTTGCCTTATCATCTTGTAAAGTTCTTGGAAGTTTTTCATCTTGATTACTGGTTGCCTCAATGTAATCTGCCAGGCAAGAAAAAGTGCCGTAAACCAAGAAACAGATACAAAGCTTTTCTGAAAAGGTAAAATCTTGTCTTGGTTGCATTTGCTTCTCTGTTCCGGAAACGTTTTATCCTCAGCTTCAGAGAGTTCAGTTTACAAAATTAAAGCTAGAAACGGCTACGTTCGGTAGTTTAACATCATTATTCACAAAATTCGTTCTTCCTTTACTGTTATATCGTCCCATCGTGTCAAATTCTTTGAGGTAAGAAATCTGTGGATAGCATTTTAAACGTTCTCTCTCCTGAATTCAAGTGCCCTCAAAAATGTTATATACAATTATAATGAAGTTTTAATTTATTCATAAAATTTAAATAATTATACGTATTATTCCATGAAATCTACTACATTCAGAGTAGCTATTGCTAACACTATTAAACTTAAAACATTTTTGTCTTTGAACGTTAACTTAATAGCCACATAAATAATTCATTGGAAGTAGAGTATGTCCACTGATATGCACTTCTTCTGCCTTATCGAATAACCGATTATCTTTGATTCTTGAAACTTTTAACACTACAGTACTCGCATGAAATTGTTGAAACATGAGTGCTCGCGCGGATTACAATTGTAGTCCATTTGATAAATATATATATCTTAGTGGCTATCCAATCGGTATTTTTTACATTCTTTTCGTGGGTTTTCACAAGCAATAAAGAACACATTTCAGTGCAAACATTTTCTTTTGTAATACACAAAAAGAATTAGAAGCCAAAAACTTAAGAATGCCTATGCAATTTACTATATTTTTGTAAATGTTCGTTTATTTTCTTGCTATTTGATTAAAAATTGAAATAAAAGAGGCAATTTGCATTTAAAGTGTTAAAAACTGTTATAAAAAATAAAAACAAGTTGTGAAATTGTTTGCAAGTTTAACTTTTACACTTGAAAACAAGGTCAAAACTAGGCAAAATTTTGGATATTTCAGTCATAAGAATCAGTGCAGAGAGTGTGATTGTGGTCAGAGCAGATCCACTTACTGCACCTGAAACATATTTTTCGGGTACTCTTGTTTCTTCATCTTCCTCAAAGAGATTCGATAAGTTACATAGCCACAGATTGCAGGAAGTCTCTACGGTTGATCATAGCATCATTGTTATTTGCTTAGAATACAATGAGAGCGTTTACTCCAGCAACGTTTAACACGTGGAAGAAGAGAGTGAGTGGCACCTTTGCGAATTCCTGTCTGTGTCACACTGGCGAAACAATTTGTCCAATATGTCAACCCCAAATTTAGTGTTGTTCTATGAAGTAATAACTATGCAGTGTAGGTATAATGTTATGACGCTGTGTTCGCGTATTTCTTGGGTGCACTGGATAATATACCATCTGGTAATTCTGCCCTTTCCAATGTAAAATTCTCCGTGAAACCTGTCTTCCTGGATAACACCGTTCCTTTCTTCATCTTCTATTTCTTCCAAATCGTCACTAACATTTTCTTTAGATTCACTACTCGACAACATCTTCCTCTACTTCATCATAGTCTTCTATACTCAAAACACTTTTGTCGTCACTTTCAGTTTCTGTTAGCCACTATCGTATCTGTTCTTGCTCTGACATTTTAAACTAACATATATATCACACATATTTGAGCGAATAATGTGAAATAATGCATTCAAAACGAGAACAGTTAAAACGTTAGCCAGAAAACAAACTATCACGTCAGTACATGCACGGATTACAATAGTAGTCCAAGCGATAATAACAATCGGTATAACATCAGTGCGTTGACTTTTGGAGCTACCACTCGACTAATGGTGTTCTAGAAATAGGTGTGGAAGGTAGACGACCGCTCAAGGTCACATGTGTTGCCAACCCTCAGATACCAGAAAACTGAAACCCACTGGACTACAATAGTAATCCGCGCGAGCAGTGTAGTGTTAAGGATTTTTTCTTCAGAATGCCGCTATTAAAAGCTTTCTCGTGTTACAATGGTAAAAACCAAGGTGGAACGTACTGTTATTTCTCCACAAACTTGATATATTTAAAAATAAGCTCAAAATTTCCTAGGCAAAGAAAAGAAGCTGCGGAAAGAACCATTTTTGTCAACCCAATGCCGAAACCGCGAATGTGCTAAATTTGACTTTGAGCTATAAGAATATTAATATTCAACTTACCCCGAAAAATCATTATATAGGCTTAGGAACATGTTTTAGGAATTTACGATAACTTCTAATATACTCATATTTGACAAATGGGACTTTCATATTGGAATCTTTGCGCCCCAATTAACATGAAACTCCACTTAGATGAAAATAGCAAAATTTGCATATTCACGGTTTTGGCATTGGACCGACGGTATCTTACAAAACTTTTTTTTTTTTTGAACAGCTGTATTTCTAATCAGAACTTTTTTTTTTTTTTTTTTTTTTTTTACAAAAGTTCTCGGGAAACTTTCTTTTAATGTCGAGAGAGGGTTAATTCATCCTTCATTAGGGGTAGGCTAAATTCACTTTTCATTCTTGATTAATTTTACCTCTAAGCACAGGGGATTGTGAAAAAAAACAAAGAAAATGTACACAAGGTTGTACCCATAAAAGACTAATCGGGCGATAATTATCAATGGACGTAGAGTTAAGCTGTTTAGGTATTAAGCCAGTAATACCCGTAGAGAGAGATTCTCCAAAAGTAAAATTTTCACGATATTCATTGAAGAGATCAGTACACTGGCGGATCCACGGGGAGGGCGGAGGGGGCGACCGCCCCCTCCAAAGGGTTTTATGAACTTTCATCATTTATCATTGGGAAATACTAATATGGTCTTTCTCCCGACCGATCAATCTGTGTGACAAGCATAGCAGAGTCTAATAAAAATGTGTGGTACTTAATAGTACTTATTACAGACATATTTGAATTGTGAATACTTCTCTCCCTAGTTCCTTGGGGCAGTCACCATAAGTCCCAAAGTAGCGAGAATATGATTCATTTGTTGAACGAACAACTGTAATATGGAGGGTAAGACGGCTCACTCTTTGTACTAAAAATGTGTTATTGTGTCCTAGAAAAAGGATATGAAATGGATTTCGGAATTCCGGATTATAACCTCAATTACCTTTACCTTTAATAAAGAGAAATATAGAATCTTCAGCGCTCCTTACCGAAAAGCTCTCTGAATCTAAGAGGAGACTTTTCGGTTGGTTGATTGATTGATATGTATTTACGTTGATTGTCAAATGCGATGCTTTACAGAACGAGAACTAGAGTTTAAAGTTGGATAAAGTTGGCACTGTAATGCGTTAGATGCTCACTCACTGGGAATCAAATCACAGAATCTCATCAATGAAATATATCAAAGATACATTCGCTAGCTACTAGATCCACAAAGAGAGCCGAGACTTTTGGGGTTCAACACGGAAACATTAAGAAGGAACCAGGGATTTATTGTGACTTCAAATGGCATTCCATCTTTTCTTGAGAAATAACACAAGCTTGTTATTGTAATTCACACATAAAAGACAAAATCCTGAGTGAGTAACTTCGCACAGGCCAAACCAATTAAGCTAGAAACTGGAAATTAGGACAATATAAGATTTGTTACGTAGGGTATCACTAAGGGAGGATTTTTTTTTTTTAATTCGAAGAAAGGAAGGGAGAATGGAATGGAAATTACTTAAATAAGATGTTCATCTCTTCGAATCAGTTAAGACTAGAGACTTGAAATTTGGCATTGGATTTCTCATTTAAAATAATTTGACACGTGTTTCAACTTTTTTTATATTATAGTAAAACGGAGAAAAAAGAGATGGAAAGAAAAAGTGGCGGCGATTGCAAATATTATAATAAGATATCAATATCTAAGAATCTTTGAAGGTTAGAAACATGAAAATTCGTATATTGACTTTCCACTTAATTCAATACGTATAGCAGCATTTTTGATATTTTACCTAGAAGGGAAGAAAAGGGGTGGGATTACCATTATTATTATTATTATTATTATTATTATTATTATTATTATTATTATTATTATTATTATTATTATTATTATTATTATTATTATTATTATTATTATAAGATGCCATATCTCGGGATCCCTTGCGGTTAGAAACATGAAAGTTGGTAGTTTGATTTTTCATTTAAAATAATTCAACATGTATTTGAAGTTTTTTTTTTCACTTAACGTAGAAGAGAAGAAAAAAGGTGTGGGTGGTTCATTAAAATACCTTACGAGGTGTTGGAATTTCGTGACACAGTTTTAGCTCAATTCAATTCTATATGAAAGACATAAGGAAGAACGCGAAATATTGTGCCACAGTACCACGTAGGAGCATTTGCTATATATGTGCAAGGCCGTATGCCGAGCAGATTGGGGATCTGGGTGCGAGCCCCACCTAGACGAAGGCTAGTATAATATATACTACCTAAGTAATTTTATTGTTGTTGTAAACTTAATTATAGTTATATTATGTTTCGTGGACCCCACACAAATATAGAGATTAATTTTGTATTAATTTTTGTAACTGTTGTCCCGCAATTGTTACTCAAAATATAAATGCTTAGAGCAAATTGTACACTCTTTCGTTAAAATGAATGATATCGTCAATACAGTATTTTCTTTTGTGCAAGTACCGTGTCAGACAGTACATCTCATATGTTGCGGTGACTGTGTGTGAAGTGAATCATGACACCGTCACGCCTCCGAAACGGAAGTACGTATTTAATTTAAATCTACAGAGAAAATACTCCCATTCCCCCCCCCCAAAAAAAAAACTTACAAGTTCGGGTCCCAAAGTGGATTCTGGGAATCATTTTTACACCCACCCCTCTCCAGCCCTGTATTCATATGAGTCTCATTCTTGTAAATTAAAATTTTGGTCACCTTGAAGTTACGCCCATCTTCGAGAAAGCGTACCGCCCCTCCCAAATGATCCTTCTGGATCCGCTAGTGGATCAGTAAGAATATTAATGAAACTAAGACAAAATTCTATGGTAAAGAGTCAATTCCAGTAGATTTTCCAAGTTTCCCTAATCTAATTGAGTTTTCAACTTCATCGATTGTAAAGGGACTGTTTAGGTACTCCTGAACATTTACATCTAGGATTGGAGGAATGAAATCTAAAAGAGATTCATCCACATGCGTTACCGTGATGAATACAGTGTTTTATAATATTCGGCTATGATGATTATGCTGAATTGAATTCAATGTATTCAGATTCTGTACCACTCTCCTTATAGCAAGTTTATGTGACTTTTTCTTTCCTTGGGGCCGCGGTGGCTCAGTGGTAGAGCGTTCACCTCTGGCGCTTGGGGTCTCGGGTTCAAACTCTGCTCCCGCCAAGTGAACTTTGTGGTGGACCGTGTGCGTGGGTTTTCTCGGGGTTCTCCCGTTTCCTCCCACTTTCTTCATTCCACCATTTCATCCATTATTCATCATCACCGTCTCCTTTAGCCTAACCGGCATAACCGTGGGACGTAAAACTCAAGGATTTCATTTTCTTCTTTCCTTATTCCAGAGATATGTTTCATGCTAGGCGATGTCAGTCAATAAGCCCATTTAGAAAATACACAAGATACACTTTCGTGGAAACTAGTCATATGAGGACGAATTGTTTCGTTTTCATTTAGGATTTTCATTTTGGAGTAAGACGATGCGTGTGCGTTGTTTTCATCAAAATTATTTCCTCACTTGCAACTTCTCTGGAATAAGGAAAGAAAGAAAACACACACTTGCTATAATGCGAGCAGTACAGAACTTAAATACATTGAATTCTACTAAAAGTAAATTTTTAACGTAGTTTGAACGCTCCCATATCCAACTTTGGTAGGATTTAAATGATGATAGTATATAAACTATCATATTCCACTACAGTTGGGTCTGAGCACGCACGAAAATTTTGTTTTTAAAAATCACAACAGATAAACATCTCAGAGATGCTAGGTCACGAGTTTCAATGTTAATTCCTTTTCTTCAAGGTCTGCCCCCTAAAGATTCTGTCAGCAACTCAAAGACATTTAAAATTAGTGAGCTAAGTATGTCAGACGCAGATCCAAAATGGATTTCCCGGAGAGCGGTTGGGACTGGAGCGGTGAAACATTCTCAGTTTTCTCTTTTAGTGGACTTTTACTGTAGTGATGCCTATGTCGCTGGGAGAGTTGAATCGGCTTATATTGCATGTAAATATCTTGTGTAACTGATGGTAGTGAATGTGTTAATTTTCATAGAACAAAAACGATTAGAGATAGAGAGAAGCGATTTATTCATTGTCCCAAGAATAGGACGTGTCACATTTCTTAAACACTCTATTCCAACCAGAAATGGGGGTGATGTGGCTCAGTGGCAGAACTCCTATCTCTGGTACGTGGGATCCTTGGTTTTCTCTTACATTCTACTCTAGTTTCCTTACACATTCTCATTCCACCAATTCTTCCACCATCATTCATTTACTTTGTCATCCTTCTCTCTTAGCCTAACGGGCATAATTGTGAGACGTTAAACTAAAAGATTTCAAAGATTTCAAACCAGAATGGCAGAAATTATGAAATTCCTGTCTTAATATTGATCTTAGGATTGGCATCTGTCCCGAGTTACTTGGGACATCTGGGACGAATTTTAAGAAAATTTTCAGCGTCCCGAATTATATCTAAGAGAGACGCATTGTATTCCAAATTAACCAACACACTTACGTTAGAAAATATGTGAATATAATTTAAATGCCAGGATATGTATCTGTGACTATTAAGATACCAGTTCCATTGCTAAAGTTTTTCTCTAGTTGGTAGCAATGAGAACATCGCCCACGATGTTATTCTTTGTACAGGTGTTCAGATGTTTATAACTTCAGTTTAAGAAACAATAATAATAATAATAATAATAATAATAATAATAATAATAATAATAATAATAATAATAATAATAATAATAATAATAATAATAATAATAATAATAATAATAATAACTGACGCTCGAGTTTGTTTTGTTTCCTGTGTTTTTGGTTTATAAATCATTCATGAATGTACATATTTTTCTCTATTATTCTTAATAAATTATTACATTTACGAATTTGGGAATGAGGGATCAGTGATCTGCACAGGTTCGAAAGTGTGCCGCGCTATAAGTTTACTAAAAAGTGGCATCACTAGTTGATCTCCATAGAGTATAAAAGATAATATGTAGCGAGAAACAATTTCTTCATATGGATTCAGTACCGCGAGAATACTCCCGACTCTCAGATCTTTTTTACTCTTCAGTCAAGGAAGAAATGAGGTAGACCCTTCTTTCAGAATTTGCCGGATAGTTTCATGGTTGAAGTGAAGCATACCCTCCATCATGTGCATGGTCATGGAACGGTGTGACTGCAACAGGTTGCAAACACGCTCCAAGTTATTCTCTGAACGATTGTTTGATTGTTCCTCCACATCTGGGATCATCAGAAAGATTTTACGCCCATCATGAAATTAGGCATAATTCAAACACATGACCGAGGGGAGAAGGCATTCTTGCGATGAACAGTCCTGATCATCTCCAAACGTTGCTGATTTCCAAACTTACAGCAAACGTTCATTTTGTCCTTTGTTCTATGTAAGAATACATGACAATGGTAAGTAGGGTATCCTTGATTACCGATGTTTAGAAAGGCACAAATGGTCTCTTTATCAAATCTTGATATATCCTACAAAAGAATAATATCGTGATGTTAATCTCACATGATTAGAAAAAAATCTGTCGTTAGCTGTTACACAGTTCCTGCATCAGTTCTGAAACTTCATTGTCAAACTTTGCATGTCAAATGTGCTTAAAAGCTGTTCCTAGCACTACAAATAAATAAATAAATTAATTAATAATAATTAATCTATTTCAGATTATTTAGTATTATAATATAATTTATTTCACTGAAACGAGGAAGAACAGTAAAGAATCTCTACGTAATTTCGTAAACGTAGAATATTACAGAGATAGCGTTACCTGGATATACTAGGATGCTGTGTTTAATATTCGTCATGTTATATAGTTATATTACTTCTGGATTGTGCTTTAAACGTCAGTTTTCTAATATTATCTAACTTACGAATATTCAAAAAATGTTGTCCTTAACCATGTCAGTCCAGGCGTTCCCTACATGGGGCATAAAATATGACGATATAATTCTTTACAACTTTAAAATCAGACTGGCAACATTGAAAACTGTTTACAGAGCATGATCCATTTATGATCATCCCCTGTAAACAGTTTTCAAAGTTGCCAGTCTGATTTCAAAGTTGTAAAGAAAGAATCATATCGTCATATTTTATGCCCCATGTAGGGGACGCCGGTACCGACATGGTTATTAACCAATACCACTGAAAAATTCTTCGTGTCTCACTCCTCACATAAGACTCTCATTTAACACGTGAAAAACAATTGTCCTTTATAAAATATTCGATCGTCTAATCTGGACTTCTACTTAATTTCTTGAGTTAAATAAAAATGCTTGAAATAGGACTGGTTTACACGTAGGACTCAGTGGCGGATCTAGAGAGTAAAAATTGGGGGCAGAAAGACCCCAGACTATGAGGTACATCATGAGTTTACTACTAACTTTCAAAAATATATAAATAATAGCTTAAATTATTTTTCATTTGGAAAACTGGGAGGCTTAGGTTCCCTGGCGCCGGGCTAGATCCGACACTAGTAGAACTGGTTTATCACTTTTTTTTTTTTTTTTTTTTACAAACCCATGCCACTACTTTTCGAGTTAGACAATTCTTCGTGTTGCCAATTTACTCGTTTTATGGCTAAATCTAACCATATTTACTTGCTGTTTAACTAATAAAAATGTAGTTTAGTTATTAACTATAATTTTGGTCAATATTGTGTTCTGTTCTAATTAGCCAATTTCCATCTATCTCTCCTTAGCTGTAGTAGAATACCTTTTCCAATTTTCTCTAAAATTATGAATAAAAACATAATAAGATATAATTTTCTAGTTTGCTAATTTCTTTGCTACTAATAATTCTTACATTGACACATCATAGTCTACTTTACATAATTTATTTATGACTCTCAATTACTTGCACAGCCACAGACAAATTGAGATTCTGAAAAATCCACTTTCCATAGCTAATTCTACGCTTGATTAACTTACAAGGACTAGAATTTTGAGAGATGTTCGACATGGTTAGTATATTTTCAGTATTATCAATATAGCCACTTATATGAAGCAAACCTAGCAACGGAAATAGGGAAACGAATCATTATGTCAGCAACAGCTATCATTCTTAAAAGCACTGTGACACAATTCGAACAGGTAAACCCAAAACGTCTTTAATTAAGCTACAAAAATAAGTAGTTCTGGACATCTGGTCTGGTGGTTGTTCGGAGAAGAACTAATAATAATAATAATAATGTGATGGTAAATTTAGAGACGAAAACCGCCTAAGATGAGAATGAACAAGTGAAAGAAGGTAACGTCAAGTGAAAGAAAATGTTATAAGAATAATCCCGTTTCCTGGAGTGTGCTTTTTTCTCTTGCACTAGCTCAAACCGAAGATAAAACAAGATACTTGCTCTTATGTTGATATGGTATTATACTGTTTCTAATAAGTAAACATTAAGTTAGTTGTAATATACAACTATGAAACAAAGGTGAATAACCATTGAAACAAAATATCAATTATATTATTCAAATTAAAACTCGTAAGTATAAGCGATTATGGTATGGTCCTGTAACCCAACTTTCTTGAAAGTAAGATACTTGGAGCGGCCTATACAGTACAGATTGATCTTGCATGTTGGTCTGTGCACTCGTTAACTGCATCGAATTGAAACTCTGGCCATGGTTTGACGATCCTTTCGGGGAAGTAATACTCCCGGAAGTATTTTTTTCGCGCTCTACTCTATCCAGCTGTTTTATGTTGATCACAAGGAAGAAGCTGAGGTTAAATTTACATGGATTATTATGGGGGTCAAGGTAAAACAAAACTAGCCCTGCAGGATTTCTAACCCTCTTCGCTCGGTCAGCTATGTTAAGTAAGTAAATCACTTTTTTCCAGTATTATTTTCATCTTATTTTATGAAAAAAGTTTTATGAAAGTTAAAAAAAAAAAATAAAAAGATTCCCTTGGTCCGGGTTTGAACCCACGCCAAAAGCGACTGTCCTTACTAGCCCACTCGGCTACGAGAGGCGACATCATCTGGCGTTTGCTTCTGCTACATGTATGCTACATGGCGAGAAACTGATAACGCCAACCAATCAGAACCGTGTATTTAGTTCATACTTCCGGGAGTATTACTTCTGCAAAGCAGACATATGGTTTGGAGCCCCTATGAATAGTTGGTCGCGTCCTTCATAATCAGGGTGTTGCAAAAAAACGTAACACTCAAAATATCGTAAGCCATGAATTTTCGTAATGAAGCAGTGTTACTTCAGATACACGGAACATAGTGAAGCGGTAATCTTTTCTTACCGCAATTTATATGTTGAGATTATTATGTAACACGATAAGAAAATATAAATTATCAATTTTTGCTTGATTCAAGGTCATTTTATCTCTAAGGTCAAGTTCATTATCATCTTCATAATTTCTAAACCTGATCAAGTAGTAGGAAGTAAGGACTTTGAAATTTAAAAACAAAGCAAGCAAATATAATGTTCAAGTCTCAGAAATAATAACTGTAACTAATTGTGTATAACATATTATGTAATACTTAAATTGTTTCTAACATAAATGACATTAGATAATCATGTGATTCACGTTTGTCTATTGATCGTCTGTTGTTAAGTAAGCACTACCTGAATTGTGACTTATAAGTATTTGTGTGAGATAATAGTTCAAGTATCGAAGAACTTCTTTGTTATTATATATATATATATATATATATATATATATATATATATATATATATCTTCTTAATGTTTTTATTTATTTTATTTTTGTTACAATGAACTTTTCTGACTTAACATTTCTTCATTTTATTTGACTTATTGCGTAAGTTTCAGGGAGTCAAGGCAGAAGAAAAAATTCCGATTACGACAAAAACTTCTAATTCTTTCAATGTTTCAGTACCATAAAAATACCTTTAACAGATTAATCCTAAGGATAATCCATTTCATTCTTTGGCGAAATAAGGAAGAAAGTAAGAAATAGCTAGTCTTGAAGCACACACACTTCTTTACGGACCACTTTTTTCTCTTTCATATCAATGTTTATATGCATGTTGTGAGCAAGTAGCCTCGCTGCTGACGCCTCATTAAGTTCCTAACCAATCAATTAATAGAAAATATCCTAATTTGAGTGGTCATTATTTTAAAAAAAAAAGGGTTCGCTAAGGTACGCTACGGGCCAAGTGAAGGTAAGGTTCCATGTTTTCTTCACTTCAGCATATACAGAAGCTCCTTCGTAGCTATATGGATAGCGTAACCGGCTTAGACGCGGTAGACCAGGGTTCGGTTACCAATGGAAGCTCATGTGGTTCGAATCATACATTAAACTGTAGGCTCATCTCTCATATAGCCTAGAAACTGAAAAGAACTCTAAAGTCAACTCAAATCCAAATCCAAATTCGGCGTATAGAGGAAGTGTTGTTAGCAGCTACTTTTGACAGCTTTTACTTCCTGATTTCCTCAGGTACAAAGCTTTTAGAGAATCGATGAAGCCTTCAAGCACCTCTGTGAAGACAATGCCACGCACATGAGCACTAATTATAACATAAACGCCCGAAAATTAGTGCTGACGATACCGCATAGATTGAATATTAGTGCTCTTATTAGAAAGTGATCGTTGCACATTCTTTATGGGCTAAGTGATTTTCGTCGTGGTGATTGCCCAAAAGAAAAGTATTGCAGAACCTTTTTCCCGAAAAGAACTGACCTTGTTCAACGGCACAAAGTCAGACACACGAGAATGAATAGTTATATTTTCTAATACATAATATTAAGTTTCACTGCATTTAATTCTTGCAGTATTAAAGGAAACCCAAGTTACGGTTTGAAATTAAATTATTGTAGTGAAACAATTTATTATACAGCAAGCCAGCACTATAATTTTGCCAATCTTGCACACAAAAACAGTAAGTATGGTGAATATGCAAATACCAGGATAATTTACAGGAAATTGAAACAATAATCACTGAGATACATGGTAAAATGCATTCCTGAAAGATACAAATAAATGATTTTTTTGTGATTGGCAACCAAAAACTGGAATATGTGAACAAACCCTTATCTCTGAATAGTTGAACTCTTGTCTAGAGTGTCTTTACATAGAACTTCTTGGAACTTTTTTTCCTGTAAATATGGTTTTCATAACAGTTTTCCAATAACTAATTGCCTATAGTTACTCAAAGTTAAAATGCAGCATTCTTCCTTCCTTCCTTCCTAGTATAAAATTAAGATTCTTGTAATTAAGAATTATTATATCTGTAGAATTAACCATTGTGCAAACTTGTCTGCGTCATAATTTGACAAAATTACTAATTTTAATCCCAGTTGTGCACTCTTATGAACAACTTTAGGAAATACTTGTGCCAGATGTGGATCAGAATGCGCACACATTTCACAAGAATTAAAATTATACAGAACAACAGTAGAAGCACTGATGATGCATGAAAAATACTTGACAACAAAAACATTGAAACTGAAAACTCTCTGAAGAATAGGAAAAATGCAAATAAAACAGCGTGTGTATCCGTGGAAAAACAAAACACGAACAGAAAGGTAAAAATCAAATTACATATCCGTCCGTTCATGTTTCACAAAAATTTTTCTATCATTTAATGGTATTGACATGCTGACATTTCGTTTAATATCAGAGCTTTGGCAATAGATTGGAAATTAAGGTTTACTTTTGAAAATACCTTTCAAAGAAATGAACAAAACAAGTAAGTGACGCCATATAATAAAACCAATAGGAAATAAATTGTATATAAGCAGCAGTTATAAAATTGTTTTTTTATCTCTCATCCCAAATATAACATCTAAGATATTAAGTATTCTGCCTGTTGGCAGGTCCTGAGATTTTTTTTTTTTTTTTTTTAATTTTAGGTTTGGGTCTGGAAATGTTTCTTCCATATTTCTCGATCTTCAGCTTCCTCTTTTAATTCCCAATATTTTTCGAATCATCAATCGATTTGTTCTATTCCTCGCTTTCTTTTCATCTGTCCTTCTATGGGGTATGAAGAAGACATTTCTTCGCAAGATGTGTTCAAATCTAATTGGCCTTTCTACGAAGAATCCTGGCCTTCCTAGAAGTGTCCTCTTCTCTCCTATCCATTTTGAAACACCTTCGTTTGTAGCTCTGCAGGGGCGGATCCAGGGCTGGGGGGCGGTGGGTTGTCATAGTGCTACTTAGAGCTACTTTTAACAGCTTCAATCTCTGGGATGGGTTTTATTTATATACTATATATAAAATAAGAAAGTTTCCACTTATTGGGGGGGGGGGTGCGATCGCCCCAATCGGCCCCTGGATCCGCCACTGTAGCTTTGTCTGTCTATTTTATCTTCTCCATCATCCTCCAACACTAGATTTCGAAGCTGCCTAAATATTTCTTCCCTAACTTCCGTAATGTCCAAGTCTCTGAACCATACAGTCTATTGATTCATATATTACACTTGACCAACTACTTCTTCTTAAGTCCAATATTGAGCTTGCTAGTTAAGAGCGATCTTTTCTTGTTGAATACTTCTTTCGCTATGGCAATTCTTGATTTGATCTCTTTGGTTCAGTAAACGTCTCTTGTCAAAATACATCCCAGAAACTTGAAATTATCGACCTTTTCAAGTTATCTTTGTTCTCCGCTGACCCGTACAGGTGCGTTTACATGGAATATTCTCATGATATTTGATTTTTCAATCTTGATTTCCATTCCATATAGTCTTTTAGTGTCAACTATTTTGTCAATCTTCTTCTGCAGTCCTTCATCTTTTCTAGCTATAATAAACGTATTATCTATATACCTGATCTTGTTAATGATCTGCCCTATAATCTTCAAACCTCATTAATATTTCCTGCATTAAACATTCATCGTAAATGTTGAATAAGTGGGGCGACACACTACATCCTTATCTGACTCCTCTTTCAATCTCCATTCTATTAATTTATCCTTTATTCAAGCGCAACTTCACTCATTGTCCTGCATACAGGTCGTGAATGGGTCGTCGGTCTCTCCAGTTGACCCCGATATCGTAATTTCAGAAGTTTGGTCCAATTGATCCAGTTGAAAGCTTTTTACTAGTCGATGAAGCACAAACACAATACAGCTAAACTATACAGCTCTTTATCTAATATGTATATATCATTTTTCGATTGTGATGTGTTTCAGATAGAGCTCAGAAGTTTTTCAACCTTAGACTCAGACCTATAAATTTCGGGAAATAGCCACTAGTATAAAATTACGGGCAAAATCCAAGACAGGCAAAAACCACAGCGTCTTTATGAATGATACTATCTTCACGTGAAGATAGCTCCATTCATGTTTAATAATGCAGCACTAATTGTGAAAAGTATGTTAAAAATTAGTGTTCACGTTATCGCATAGAAAGAAAATTAGTACGCTTAACAAAAATCCAAGAGATATATGGAAAATCTCTTATAGCGCCAAGATCAAAGAAAACAATTTGTTCCTCATATCATGATGAGACCAACAACACTCATTTTCTTTCTACGCAGTATTCTCAGTGCAAATTTTTGATGCATGTGTTATAACCATTAGTGCTCATACGGTTGGCGCTATTTTCATAGAGGTCCCTCAGCCATGTTGGAATAAGAGTAGAATATAGGGCTCTTAATGGTAACGAAACCAAAAATGTTGGGTTATGGTCCTGGAGCCTAAATAGCTCGAAGTGCTTCGGAAAAGAGAACGGAAATCCATTTCGACATATTGGTTATGTTGACGAAACCGAAAACCAAAATTCACATTAAACTATGTTTTTCTAACAGTTTCATTTAAATAGGTTCCCGAGTTTTTTTTTTTTAAAGTTTGAACCTCTGAAGGTTATGGGCTGAGGCTAAGGAGACGGTGATAATGAGACAGATAGAAATGGTGGAAGGATGGATGTGAGACGAGACGGAAGAACCACGAGGAAACCCAACACACAGTGTTTCTTCACTACAAAGCCTAGTTCGCGCAAATTGGATTAGAACCAGAAAACCAGAAGTGAGCATCTACTACCGAGTCACTATGGTCCACAGGTTCCCTAGCCAATTATTTAACCAATTATAAATGATAATACCAGTTAGAGCAGTAAAACTCTTCGAATATTCGTTGAATATTTGAATCAAACATTTGTAATGTATTTGTCGTTAAAAGAATAGTCGCGAAATATTTAGCAAATATGACCAATTGACCTTCAGAGAGCATTCGAGGAATGTTTGCCGTTTATAGCCAGCCAAAAGTCAAGAATTACATTTGTTGTAATTATGCTTAGTTTTGTTTATTAAATATGCAGAGCGTCTCGACACTTCAAAGTAACGGAAGTTTGATAGAACAGTGAAAACAAAAGAACGGGCGAGAAAAACACATGATAAAGGGCTTGAACAATTACCCTTTCACCTTTTCTGTCAGCTTGCTAACCAATAGATTATGCCACGACGACTCAATTATATCAGCAATTCATTTTGGGTTCAAAAGAGCGGCGATTCACATAAGACTTAAAATAGAAAAGTTTTAAAACTGTGTATGGTTTTTAATTCGTTTTGAAGTTCTCGTGGTCCTTCGTAGCGTAGCCGTTAACGTCTTACCTTTGGTGCGACTTCTTAAAATTTAAATTCCTGGTTGGGGCACTCACGCCAGTCGTAAAGATGTAACAGTTTGTCAGATTAGCCATCCTGACGGAGGATTTTCCTGGTTTTTTTTTTTTCATGCACACCAGACATATAACAGAATGGCATCTAGCATACAGATTCCAAGTCGTTTCTTCTTTCTCCCTTTCCAGGATAGAGTGCTTACCCAGGGATGCAATCTCTGATATGTGACGGGCTTAAGGACCCGCTAACGCCCAGAACTATGGTAAATAATTAAATAATTCTTGATGTTCGCTTCTTGAAACGAATTATATGTCCCTGGTTGCAAGACGTTTCTCAAAAGATTGTAGTACTAACCGAATATTCCCCGAATGTTACGAAATACCTCTCAAATGCATGCACATTACGAAAGAATAGTTTTACTCTGTGTATTACGGAACAATATTAAAATGTGATTCTAACGACTTTGGAGATGGAAAATAGTGATATTTTGGTCAAAAACGCAGAACTTTAAAAAATGTCCATTAAAAATTCGACATTTATTCTTTAATCATATTAGCTATCATATTCAATTAAGCTTATTGTCAAGGTTACAAATGTTTAGGGAATCTATAGGAGTAAATGGGTTCTACTGAGTTTCGGTTCCGGAACTGAAATCAAATTTTCCGAAAGGAAAACAATTCCTGGAGTGGAATCGAAAGATATTTTATAATAGAATACGATTTTAGACTTGATTCCGAAATATATTCCGGAATTTTTCTTTAGATAATCAGTTCTGAAATCAGTTTTTGGGGAAATTCGTTTCGGTTCTGGAACAAAATATAATCCGTTTAAGCTTATGTTTTCTGTTACTGTTATCAAGTCTGGTAGAGTGTGAAATAAGTTCTTCTCATACTAGAGACTGATAGAACTTGGTCGCCCGATTAGTAGGTAGATGCCTTACTGACGTTACTACAGTGATCACTATCACTATGCAAAATTTTAGTGACAATCAGTTAACCCACTTTTTGAAGATTTCTGATAACTCTGTGCGAACTTTGTGTGGAGGTCTGTTTATAGTCCAGAAGGTATAGCGTCGTTGGCTTCCCGCGCTTGGACCTGCTCATCACTGAAGGTGTGGTAAGAGGGTAGCCAATCACCACTCACCGTCTGCTGCGCTCAGCGAGCCACGAGTAATCAATCTGGACACTCGCAATAAACGTCACTACAACTTTTCGCGGGAAGCCAACGACATTATACCTTCCGTACTATAGGATGTTGCAAGTCCGAGAATTCATGTTTAAATTAATATGTCCTAACAAGGAATACTTTTCAAAGTTTGTAAAGATCAATTCCCGTTGATTAAATGATCACATGAATTAGAAAAGAGGTGTCCATTCCCTCAAGTGCATATGCGCAATCCCCTAAAATTTACCATTTTCTTCCTCCTCCTTAAAGGAGTAGAGGACATCATAGTTGATTGTGACGAAACTAAGATATCATGCTTTGTAGACTAAATTTTCTTCAATTTGGAAATTTTATACCTTTCTTAAAGACATCATTATGGCATAAATTAAAGTTGAATTGTGCCATTATTAGTGAAAAAATTGTGCCCCTGCCCCCTAAAAATCTCCTGGACATAATTTGCATAATGATACCCCTTCTGTGGTCATCCCTCAACTGGGATAGAAATTAATCTTAGACATTTTTGAAAAACGACGAGAACAATTTCTAGTACTTACGGTTGTACGGTGTGAACCTAAACTCATCCTGTATCACCTTTTTGTTTTAACTCAAGAACAGTAACGTTTGTTTATGGTAACAATACTCTTTGCACGATACGTAGGATTTTCTTTTACAAATCAATTTAGTTATTAAACCCTAAACACAGAAAATGAAACTGTGTAGCAGAGTCCTCCATTGGTCACGAAAATCCCTAGCAATTTCCGCACTCTTCTTTGAAAATTACTGGCATAGACTTGGGATAACTTTATATACATGTATTTGAAGTCTTGTAATTTATGAAATTGTATATAGAAGTATGGCCAAACAACAAACCTACTTGTTTAAACATATTTCGAGATACATACATTTTGGCTGCCGGTGTATATAACCAAGTGTTTTGACGCGTTTAAGTTTCATATAGCAAGACATAATCCATCATGTAGTTCGAGTTTTCCTGAAGTGGATGGTGTTTTTAACTGTCTTCAAGTGGGCTTAGTTGCGTCCGTGTCGGACTGAATTACTGTAGAGTTTTGCAGAGGGCTGACTTCGAAAGGACAATGAAACGCAAGGAATCTTGGATGGGGCACACTTAAGAAACAAATGGCTGGCGCAAGCACCTTTTATGAGTCTGGGTTTGATCAGGCCCGTGCTGGCCCACCGGGACACCGGGAAGTGTCCCGGTGCGCCCTCCGAAATATGATAGTATAAATAAAGGTACAAGTTTTTAGTAATAAATTCTTATAGTTTTATTGGTAAAGAACCTGTGAAAGATGCAGTGCGCCCTTTACATTAGGCGTCCTTCCGAGACCACATCAAAGATGAACGATTTTATTTACACTTCTGCATAGCACACTTCTGTACAATAAATACACACAGTTACTGTTGGCGAAGAACCCGTGAAAGGTACAGTGCGCCCTTTACATAAGGCGCCCTACGAAACATCACATTATAGATAAGTGGGTTTAGTTATCCTGTATACAAGCTTTGTTTAATAAATTCAAATACTGACTGGTAGTACAGAACCTGTGAAGAATAAAAAGGCGCCCTTTACATAAGATGCCCTGCGAAATATCACATTATTATTATTATTATTATTATTATTATTATTATTATTATTTTTTAAATTTTATTCTTCTCTATTTCAGTTTTGTATTATAAATTCATACAGTTGCTATTGGCAGAGAAGAGGTAAAGAGTATAATCACTTACAAAAATATTATAAAATTATATAGCTATAAAGCGAAACAATGTGATACATCAAGAATAGTTCGGATAGTCAAACGTACGATGCATTTATGTAATACTACACTGACACTAGTCTCTAATTTACGATTTTTACGGCATCGAAGCTTTCACAGTCTTAATATGCATCCATATATCCGAGCATATTCATTGTTCCTGTGTGTTTTAAAGCAGTGTTCGGATAATCAGTGCCTTTTGTATTTCTGAAATATAGCTGTATTAATTTCCGTAAAATGTGGTCTTCCTGTCACCACGGCCAGTGTTGGGTAAGTTACTTGTAAAAATGTAACGCGTTACAAGTTACTTTACTTTCTCTTAAAATGTAACGCGTTAGTAACGCGTTACTTGCCCCAAAAAATTAACTGTTACTTTACTTCGAAAGTAACGCGTTACTAACGCGTTACTTTTAGGTCCGAAACTTTAAAAATGTGAAAAAAATATGACTTCAATTTTCCGTACTACTATTACTACCGCTATTATTATTATTATTATTATTATTATTATTATTATTATTATTATTATTATTATTATTATTATTATTATTATTATTATTATTATTATTATTATTATTATTATTATTATTATTGCACTTTCTGAAACCCTTTATGTAAATGCAAGGACAAATTTCTACTTGATATATGAACATTTTCATATAATGTCACATTAATAAAATGCCATACTGTGTTACTTGTAGGGATGAACACGAGTGAATTCGAGCGAGTTTTCTTTGACACTCGATTCGACTAGAAACAGACATCTTTGAGCTCGACCCGAGAACTCGACTCGAAAAGTTTCCTCCAACTCAACTAGAATTGGGGTCGAGTTTCGAGTTGACTCGAGCCAAATCCGGTGTGTAGTTTCGAGTACATTCTTCAAGTATATTACATAGACAGTATAATTATTATCAATGACACTACTACTACTACAACATATATTATTATTATTATTATTATTATTATTATTATTATTATTATTATTATTAATAATAATAATAATAATAATAATAATAATAATAATAATAATAATAATAATAATAATAATAACACTGTATATAAAAATGAAAGATAGGCGGTTTGTAGTTGAATACTAAGAAACTAGTTGATTGCCATCCGCGGTAGTCGTGAAGTCTAGGAGTCAAGGACATTGTTCACGAGCTTCTGAATTTGGGTTGAGGGTCTAGGTTGAGTATTCAGGCTCGAGCCAAACAATGTTGAAAGTTATAGGTCACTGGCCAAATATCTTCAAAACTGCTCGGCCCGGGTTTAGAATTGTCAAGGACTCGAGCAACTCGGCTCACAGCTCATTCACTATCGACCCGAACCGAGAAGTGAGCCGAGCCAACAGCTCACCCAACCGACTCGGCTACAGCCCTCAGCTCAGTTGAGCCGAACTGAGCAAATGGCTCATCCCTACCAAACCAGCTCGAGCCGATCGTGCACCCCAAGTGAGCCGGCTCGAGCCATCTTCTCAGTTGAGCCGAGCCGAGCTGAGCTTGTTATAAAAAATCTCTCGTGGTCTCGCTATCGGGACGAGACGAGATGCGAGCAGTGTCCCCTCTCGTGAGCAACACTAAAAGTATTCCATATTACTTTTTAGCTTACATTTCTCATGGCTTTCGTTTTCCAATGTAATCAGGCCATGATTTCAAGACGACTTAAAACGAACGAGCCATTTATCGAACTCGACTGGACTCGAAACTCGACGCGAAAAACTGAATCGGCTCGGAACTCGACTTGAGGATATTACCCTTGACTTGACTCGAAACTCGACTTGAATTCGAAACTCGACAATGTTGTTATGTAAAATAAAAAATAAAGAATATAGAGAAACATTACACTACTCTATAATCACCTGGACTGTAGGATAAGCAAAGTAATCTGAAAGAACTCCAATATTACATACCATCAGCAAACTATTCTGTAGTAATAAAGTAGGCCTGCTCATCAGAACACAGTTTATTCATATTAACCCCTTATTGTAAATCGTTAATTAGTGCACCCTAGTTGATGATAAATATTTTCTGCCGGGACACTTCAGACACTTTGCTTTTAAATTCTGTCCACCATCATCCTCAGCTTTTAAGAAAAAGTATTCTTTTAAATGTTCGAACGGTAAAATATTTTCGATATCCATCTTTATAAAAACAACACCAATCAAAGTAAAATAGACTACCAGTATCATTTCACTCCTAGTTCACTCACTGAATGTATTGATTTGGAGCTGTCAAAATCTACTACAAAATCTTCCAGGTGCTTGCAATCAGTACACGTGATTTCCCTAAGGCTGTCCTCATCTTCAAAAAACAGCAAGTGACACTACGAACTTATGTGTCTGTGACTGTCAGTCACTGACATACGTAGTTCATGCTCGATTGTTTCATTCTGAGAAATTCACTTACAGGAAATAAACATTTGTTTAAAAAAAAATATATATACATATATTGTAGTTACTCATCCGAAATGTAACGCGAAAAAAGTAACGCAAACTAGGTACGTTACTTAAAAATTTGTAACGCGTTACCGTTACAGTTACTTTGGAAAAAATGTAACGCGTTACTAGGAAACGTTACTTAAAAAGTAACGCGTTACAAGTAACGCGTTACTTGCGTTACGTTACTTCCCAACACTGACCACGGCACGGCGCGTCCTCAGGTTGTGGACCGAGGAGAAGGCCTCTGGGATATAGAGGTTAGCTGCGAATATGCTGAGTAAGCAGTCGCGGACAGACAAGGGGTGATAATCCAGCTTGAGAATTGGGTGTGAGGTTAACAACCTCATCCTGTAAAAAAAGGATTGTTCAGATAAGTTCTCAGAATCCTCGGATCAGAACTGATAACATGCCCAGAGATGGAGTGGGTCAGTGGGTCGGTGGGTCAAGTGGGTCAAGTTTTCTGAGTGGGTCAGTGGGTCGTGGGTCAACATCATGTGACCCACTGTGACCCACCACCCACCGTGACCCACTGCGACCCACTGACTCAGTATGATCTACCGACCCTCTCTGCTCACTGCATTGTAGATAGTATCTTCTAAAGACTGGTAAATTTGTCTTCGTTTTACTTTCAAGACCTTCATTTCCCTTCCTTTTCCACTTGTTTCTGTCTACTTACCTGAGGTGAGTATATCTAACCAAGTGAAAAAAAGAACTTCAGGCACTTTTGGATATTGATATTTTTAATTGTAATAATAGCAATAGGACTTACACTACAACTTGGCTTTCGAGACCTGTGAGTTTTTAGAGCTAACTACTGGAAAAAATACATTTTTGAATCACTGTAATATATAAAAAATTGAGTGTAACTATGTGTGCCTGATCATCACGATCAAATTGCAAAGTCAAATGAAATTACTTTTGGTATACTTTTGGCCTTAATCCAAATTGGGATATTATATTGCTTTTATTATAATGCATAATATTCTAAAGATGTAGTGAGGATCCAATTTTTTGAAAAAAAAAATGAGTATCTCGCAAGCCGTTAAACTTGCGGAGCTGAAATTCAGTGTATTAACTCTTTATTGAAAATAAACAGAATGTGTCCTAGCATTTTTTAAAATTCTCCTTTATGTGGGGGAGGGCACTTTCTATATATGCAAAATTGGTAGTGAGTTGGTTTGTAAAAATTAGGGATGGGGATGAGCGAGTTCGAGCGAGTTTTCTTTGAAACTCGACTCGACTCGAAACAGACAGACATGTTTGAACTCGACTCGAGAACTCGGCTCAAAAAATTTCCTCCAACTCGACTCGAAACTCGACTCAAATTTGGTTCGAGTTTCGAGTCGAGTCGAGCCAAAACGAGCGAAATCGAGCCTAATCGCGTGTGTAGTTCAAGTACTCTCTTCAAGTATCATACATACACAATACAATTATTATCAATGACACTACTACTACTACTTCTTCTTCTTCTTCTTCTTCTTGTTATTATTATTATTATTATTAGTATTAGTATAAGGACCACCGTGACTTATTGGTACAGCGTTCACCTCTGGTGCATGGGGTCCCGGGTTCCATCTCTGCTCCCACCAAGTGAACCTTGTGGTGGACGAACACCGTGTGCATGGGTTTTCTCGGGGCCCGCCCATTTCCTCCCACTTTCTTCATTCCACCATTTCATACATTTCTCATCACCCCATCTCCTTTAGCCTAGCCGAAATAAGAGTGGGACGTAAAACTCAAAGATTTATTATTATTACAGCGTTTTTGCCTCGCAATCGGAAGGTCCCATGCTCGAATCCGGAGTTCAGTATCCTGATTGAGGTTTTCCATGGTTTTCCTCAGTTTCACCAGGTCAATGTTGAGATGGTACCTTAAAATACAGACCCTGGCCGCCATCCTTCCACTTTATTTCCCAATGTTGTTATTATTGTTGATTTGAGTGCTCCAGTGTAAAATGGCCTCTGAGATTGTATCTGGTAGCTTAGTAATAAATACATAAATATATCTCTCGTTCACTTAATTCTGTAAAAGATGGCTGATAGTGAGCATGAAGTCATACGTTTCCAGGTACATATACAGTTCCTAAGAGACCACCACTTTTACGATACTTTTTCGATACAGACAGACACAAACTTTGTCTCCTAGACTATTGTCGTGGTCTGTATATGAGTAACTTTAAGACACAATCTGTGCTACATTCGCGAAGTGTTCTCTCGGTATTCGTGTAAACTTGATTCAAATGCGAAGTTCTCCGCGGCCCAATGCATATTGCACTAATTTTAACGGCCCATATGTAATTTGCATATTTATGGGCCTTCATATATCCGGAATTCAATCATACACTACTATAACGCTCGGGAACAAATATTTTTTACACTAGTTTCTTTAGATGGAACTGGACATAAATGAGGGTATATCCAACAAAAAATTGAATCAAAGAATTGTTTTGAATGAATATTAGTATAGTAGTACTTTACTAAGTAAATAAGCAGAACGATACGGAGGAGAGATTTGAATCGGATAAGCACAACAGTGGCTTGTGATTGAAGAAGACAAAATTATGTATGTAACACTGCTGTCAGAAATAAGATAAAGTATGAATAATGATAATATGTTGTAAATATTCACTATTATTATTATTATTATTATTATTATTATTATTATTATTATTATTATTATTATTATTATTATTATTATTATTATTATTATTATTATTATTATTATTAATTTCAGCACGCAAAGTGTCACACATGTAAATATTTCGTGAAAGCAGAGAAATGAACTTGTTTTTCCGATTGCCTTTGTAAATAGCTGTGGGATTCCTGTTATTTGAGGAGTGTCTGCAAAGTTTGACTACCATAGCTTTGCTCAAATAAATGACACACTGCCGCAGAAAAGTAATATTGTTCTTCTCCTATTTTTATTGCCTACTATAAAAAAGGAAAGAGCTTAAAACTATTCAGTAAAGAAAAGTCTAAACCTCTGTAGGGAGGGACCTCTGATTACAGATCCCGTTTGGTGGTAACTTGTTTACTTGCAGAGTTGCAGGGCTGTTGAACAATAAACCACACGTGTTCAGTTGCAGTCCAGTCTAAATCCGTATGAACGTTTGCCTCCAATGAATAAGATGAAAGAGAATTTCCGGCCATACAAAATACGAAGAAGCGAAGTCAGCACTTTATTTACCATGATATGTGGGGGGCACGGTAGCTCAGTAGTAGAGCGTTTACCTCCGGTAGTTCGGATCCCTGGTTCAATCCCAACTCGCGCCGTGTGAACTTTGTGGTGGACAAACACCGTGCTTGTGGGTTTTCTCGGGATTCTCCCGTTTCCTCCCACTTTCTTCATTCCACCATTTCATCTCTCATCATCACCGTCTCCTTTAGCCTAATTGGCAAAACCGTGGGACATAAAACTTAAAGATTTCATTTCGTTTTCACCATGATATGAGAGGATTTAGCGAACATCATGATAATTGTCACTTCTGGTAAAATTAAGTTATTAGGTGGACTGGATTGGTATTAAACCACAAGGGAGTCTTGTTTGGTATGTGTCATTGTATCGAATTGCATACGAATGATGAACTTTCTTTTCATACTTACTCGAAAGTCAGAAAATGTGGCATACAATTATGTTTCCACGAGCTGCCCATATTAGACAAATATCAACATTATTATCCGGAATAGGCTTTTTATAATATTGGTAATAATAATAATAATAATAATAATAATAATAATAATAATAATAATAATAATAATAATAATAATAATAATAATAATAATAATAATAATATGTAGAAACTAGATGTCGATTATTATTCTCGCAAGAAATCTAAATATGAGGAATTTAAAAATACCACAGGGAAATTATAAAGCTCAAGACAATATAGGAATATTACGAAAGAGTATTATGAAGATAATTTAAAGTTATGTATGATTTCTTTTGTCACTAGAATTCTTTATAATGATTAATACTAACAGAAAAACAGACTAATAAAGCAATATGTTAATACTGAAAAATTAGTAATTTCTCCATATAGCCTATGATAAGATATTCAGAAAAGTGATCAATTTTGAATTATCCCTTTTAATAATCATTCATAATGGGAGCCATTTCAATACAGCTATACACAGTCACATATATAAAGACAAGGAGATTTAATGTTGATAATTATGGTTGGAGGGGTTATTCGAGAAATATATGATAAAATATTGGAAAATATGGTAAATTTTACGTATTAATTAATTAATTACGAGTATTCATTAACGAGTGAGAGCTACTTCAACACGGCTATAGCATAAAGGTGTATACCAGGAGATAAATTGATACCCACATCAATTTGATTAAAGAGGGGTTACATGAGACACATCATATATAGCCATATATCCATCTTAGAATACCCCAGCAACCCTGTTACTTTTCTGTTCTGGAGTTAGCACTTATCTGAATCATCACGGTGCTCCGTCCGGGTTTAGGGTTGTCAACGGATCGAGTGGCTCGGCTCACAGCTCATCTACTATCGAGCCGAACCGAGAAATGTGCCGAGTCAACACCTCACCTAACCGAGACGGCAAAAACCGATGGCTCACCTGAGTCGAACTGAACCGATTCTGTGGCTCATCTCGAACGAGTCGGCTCAGGCCATCGGCTCAATTGAGCCGAGCCGATGACTCGTACCACCCGAGCCGGCTCGAGCTGTTTGCTCAGTTGAACCGAGCCGAGCCCGTTGACATCACTACCCGGGTTGGGCTTCTGCTTAGGTTCAGAAATACGACGTGCAGGTCTCATCCTTGATGGTAAAAACTACAGTATATACATGTATTGGTGCTCACGAGATTTGAGGCGCCATCACGTCCTTTTATTAAAAAAAAAATATCTATTGTGGTCTCGTTATCGAGACGAGATGAGATGCAAGCAGTGTCCCTTCTCGTGAGCAACACCGAAAGTATTCCACAGTACGGCTTACATTTCTCATGGCTTTCGCTTTCCAGTTTAATCAGGCCATGATTTCAAATCGAGCTAAAACGAGCTAAATGAGCGAGCCATGTATTAAACTCGACTCGACTCGAAACTCGATCTCAAAAACAATAACTCGGCTCGAAACTCGACTCGAAAAAACTACCTTTGACACGGCTCGAAACTCGACTCGAATTCGAGTCGAGTCGAGTTTCAGCTCGACTCGTGCCCATCCCTAGTAAAAATGATCGAAAACGATCGATGTTATTTAAGAAAAAATAATCAGAAACAAAAAATACAGTGCTTGGCTTCATATATCCATTGCTTTCTGTTATAATAATTGCTGGAGCTTATGTTTATTATATGGAGCGCTTACAGTACAGGGCAATCAACCCATAAAGTTGTGAGAAAAATAGGCATAAAATTTGTACTGTAAGCTTAATTACACGGAAATTTTAAGTTTGGTTGTACGCATAACTGTATGGAAAATTTTACACTTTTTTCCCTTTACGTTGGTCTACTTACTTTGATTTGGAACTTTCAAATTCCATCCTTTTTGCCACTGAAAAGTATCAATAATTGAACAAGGAAATAATATACTATGATAATTTAATTGAAATTCATCGTAATTTGGCACATGGCAAACAGCAGTCTGGTAATTTAAGGGGAAGAAGGAGGGAAATTCCCATTCACCTCTGAACACTTTCCAGGAACCTCGTTCCCTTTCGCTTTCTAGACGGGGGAGGAAACTTGGTAATGGTATCAAAACTTCATGTGTAATTACAAAAATTAAATTTATAAACTAATAAGAAATCATTAGTTCATCATATCAGGCTTTAATTGATAATTTATTCACAAGATTCCCTATCAAAGGCGTGGTAGATGAAGTTTCTGTTCTACATGGGTCGACATTGCCAAATGACATGGTCGATATGGAAAAGATGTTGTTTGGTGATAGAGAGATGATACTTCTTGCTGAGTATTTCAAACCTAATCAAGAAAAATCGTTATTAGACTTAAGTCTAACAAGTAGATTGTCGATGAGAAGTTGCAGAAATCGGGTAGAAGTATTATCAATTTCCACGACAGAGTGCGAACAGGGATTTCCCCTCATGAATTTACAGATGACTGATATTAGAAATAGACTAAGTGCTCAAACATTATCTAACTTGTTGCTCATCAATGTTAATGGCCCACCGTTAGACAAGCTCGAAATAGACGAGCTAGTTATTTCTTGGCTGAAGGATGTACATCATTCCGCCGCGGACGATTTTCCACGAAAAAGTTACCAACAGGAAATAAATCCGATTTCAGATTTGTTTTAAGGTGGAAAATTACGAGTTACGGAAAATGTATACTTGTATTACTAATGGCTTATTTGTGTTATTCAACTTTGTACCTAATTTTTAGTAAGTCTCTTCTTTGCTTTAGGTAAATACTACTTTGAATAAATATTCATAATAATTGCAATTATACATATTTGTAACTTAAATTTAACGTAGTGTTTTAGTGATTACACAAATTACAATTATGAGCATGCTTTATGGAAATGCTTTCACATAGGGTACCCGAGCACCTTTATACCCTATGAACAACTGAATTTTCAAGTTTTTTATGAGAAAAATACTGTGAACTGACAAACCATAACCTTTTCCATATTGTACAGGGATATTTTCCTGCGAATAGAAGTTTCTTGTGGAATGCGTTCAGAAATTAACACTTGCAAGAATACTCTCTTAGTACAAGTATATTTTAGGCACACACTAATTTCCCCCCACCTCGAACTGTTTCAATTTCCTCACTGACAAGCACTTTACCATTTTATATCGTAAAGGTCAGATCCACCGTTATTATAACAGAGTGGTGCTTGACTAGAAATTCAAACTCCGATTAGTGACAATTTCACAGTCTTGTTTTATTACAAGTGTAAACTCTTTAGTCAGTACAGAAGAGGCCGTGGATCGTGTTAAGGTTGATGACGATGGATTTTTGTGAGTCAGAGTAGGTCAAAGTGGATGAGAGTGGTTCACGGTGGGTGGTGGGTCATGGTGGGTCAGTGGGTCGTGGGTCAAGTTTTCATTGACCCACGCCAACTCTGTACATGGCAGGAACTCAGCAAAGTAAAATCGACATGAGATTTGGAACATGGAATATAAGAAGTCTCTATAGAGCAGGCGCGTTAAAATTTGTAAAAAAAAAAAAAAAAAAAAAAAAAAAAAAAAAAAAAAAGAGTTTAGAAATAGAGGTTGTACTTAGTAGAATATCAGGAAGTTAGATGAGAAGGAAATGAAGGAGTCAAGTCGGAAAATTTTACGTTCTTTTACGGGGAACAATTTAAAAATTACCAACTAGAAACAGGGTTTTCCGTTCACAAACGAATACGTAATATCAGCAATTACATAGGTTGAATTTGTTAATGATAGATTTTCTTTTACTTCTCTTAAGGGTCGGTGGTGTTATATTATTGTTTTAAATGCACATTCCCCAACAGAAAATGAGGATGGCGATTAAAAAAATACGCAAAAAAATAGAACGGTTATTTGACCATCTCCTGCAGTACCATATGAAAATTTTGTTAAGCGGTTTCAATGCCAAGGTAGGACCAGAGGATATTTTCAAACCGATTATAGGGAATAAATGTTTGCATAAGAAAGGTTGTGACAACGGCGTTAGGCTCGTGAACTGTGCAATATCCAGAAATCTTATCGTGAAGATTACAAAATTCCAACATCGCGACATTCATAAATATACTTGGACTTCATCAGATGGAAAAACACATATTCAAACTGATCATGTTTTAGTAGACAGAAAAGAACAGTCGAGCACAACTGGTGTTCGGTCGTTCAGAGGTGTTGATTGTGATAGTAAGAGAGAAACTATCGTTGAATAAAGGAAATATTCAATATCTGAAAACGGAGCGGTTTATTTTTCTTTTTTTTAATAGAGGAGAGTCAGGTGAGAGGGGAATCAGATTGAGGTGTCGAATAGATTGGGTTTTAGAAGGTTCGGAGTGCACTAGTGTTCAAGATACTTGGTTAAAATTAGAAATAACATTAAAATTTCAGCAAAAGAAATATTGGAGCACGCAGGAACAAGCAATGGTTCAACCAGGAATGTACTAAAGTAGCAGAGAAGAGAAAACAGAAGAATCTGCGTTTGCTACAAAATCCGAACGAAATAACTACATAAAATTTCATTGTCATCTGGCAGAAAACTTCTAAAACTTTTAGAACAAAGAAACGAGACTTTTGAAAGTTAAAATTAATTAACTTGAAGATAATAGTGAAAACAAAAACATTCGGGGCATGTATAAATGCATCAACGAACTTAAGAAAGGCTATCAACTTCGTGCTTATATATTCAAGAAACCTAAAGGAACAGTTCCCACTGATACAGATAACATCTTAAATAAATGGAAAGATTTCTTTGACGATTTGCTTAACACATAGCCAAAAACTAATGTTCGTGGAGAAAGTAAAATGCATGCAGCATAATCGTATATTCCAGAACCTAACGAGACAGAAATAGAAATCGCTATTTAAAAAAAAATAAACACCGGGTGTAGACGAAATTCTGGTTGACTTAATTTTAGCTGGAGGGGAAAAATTGTAGAGCAAGATACACAAACTCATTCTCATTATCTGGAACAAGGAGGAATTACCACAAGAGTGAAGAGAATCAATCATTGTTCCAGTTCAGAAGAAAAGCAACAAAACAGATTTAATAATTATCGAGGCATTTCTCTTCTGTCAACATCCAATAAATCCTCTTAAACATTGTATTAACAAGATTGACTCCATACGCAGATGAAATTATTGGAGATTATCAGGTAAAATCTATTAACTAGCGACCGGATATTTACCATTCGACTAATACTTGAAACGAAATGAGAGAATACAACATTCTGGCACATCAATTATTGACTTTAGACTCTAGTAGGAAACATTGTACAACATACTTACAGAAAAGGTAGATTAATTAAGATATGTTTAAATGAATCCCAAAGTAAGGTTCGAGTAGAGAAATTCTTGTTCACGAGCTTTCTCGTTGAGAATGACCTGAAACAAGGAGATGCGTTGTCGTCATTATTACTTAACTTTGTTCTGGAGAACACGAGAAAATCAAAGACAGCAATCAAGTCCTAGAGCTGAATTGTATTTGCCAGGTTATGGCGTATGCTGATGATGTAAATTTAATAGGGAATGATAGAAGAATAGAAAGGAATGCAGAAATCTTAATTACCGCTTGCAGGGATATAGGCTTAAAAGTAAATGAAAACTAAATAAATGGAAGTTTGTCGGGTTCGTAATACTGCATTTTATGGATGCGTTAAAATACCGAATATTTTCTTTCGACAAAGTGGATACTTTCAAATATCTAGCAACAGACCAAAACCATAATCACTAAAAAATTTGATGTCAACTGAAAGCAGGCATTTCGTGCTATTATTCAGTTAAAAATCTTTTTTGTCGCTAATTCTGTTGAGGAAAATCTTTGAGTTTTACGTCCCACGGTTATGGCGGTTAGCTAAAGGAGACGGTGATGATGAGTAATGAGTGAAATGAAGTAAGTGGGAGGAAACGGGAGAACCCCGAGAAAACCCACGCACACGGTGTTTGTCCACCACAAAGTTCACTTGGCGGGGGCTGGGATCGAACCCGCGACCCTAAACACTAGAGGTGAACGCTCTACCACTGAGCCACCGTGGCCCCAATTCTGTTGAGGAATTTGTAGCTCAAAATATAAAACGATAATCATGCCTGTTGTGCTGTATGGTTGCGAAACATAGTCACTGACTCTAAGAGAATATCGCAGACTGAAAGTATTTGAAAACAAGATCCTTAAACCAATATTTGAACTCCAAAAGGAACGGGAATGGGGAAAGGCGGAAACTTCATAAGGAGGAACTGCATAATTTTATACCGTTTACCAAACATTGTTAGGGTCATCAAGTCTACGAGGCTCAAATGGTCAGGTTATGTGGCCAGAATGGAAGAAATTAAAAACGCTTTCGAAGTTATAACTGGAAATCCAAATAGGAAAATGACCGTTAGGAAGATCGAGGCACAGATGGGAGGACAATATTAAAATTGTTCTCGCAGAGATTGAAATATAAAGTAGAAACTGGGTTCAGTTTTCTAAGGACAAAAATCAATGGAGAGCTTTTTTAAACGCGGCAATGAGCCTCCTGTGTCCATAGGCGTGCGATATTAAGTTGTTGATACATTTAGCTTCTTTTTATTTGGCAGAAATCTTATTGCAGGAACTAAAAAGTTTTTCTGTAGTAAAGAGGATTTCGATTCGAGGTTAGCTATTTACGTTAATACTAAAACAAATTTGGTGGTGATTTTGATATAAAATGGCACCCATACTTTCTTTCAAAGTCTCTCTCTCTCTCTCTCCTCTCTCTCTCTCTCTCTCTCTCTCTCTCTCTATATATATATATATATATATATATATATATATATATATATATATATATATATATATATATATATATATTCCCGTTTGTATGGGCGCCCTTTTAGTAGACTTGTCCACCGCCCTCATTAGTATCCCAGCACGGCCCTGGGTTTGATTGTCAATTGGAGAGAATTCGATGCGTTATGGTGGCATGGACTGTATATTGAGCTATAGGTCCACGTCTTATGTAGCTTTGGTGTTGAAAAGAGACGATAAACGTCAAAAACAAACTTAGTTCTATGTAGTAAATTAGTTTCGATAACATCTGTTAATATTTGAATTTATTTTGCATTTTGTCTAATGAATGCTTGTTTACTTTTTATTAGATTTCTCTACATAAAATGAACCCATGCTTTTGTTGGGTATAATTTAGTGTAAACTTGTGTCACAACTTTCAATATCCTTAACTCATTGATGTACCTGGCTTGGGTTCAATTCTAGTGCTTTAAAAAACAAGAACCTTTTCCTAAATTGGAATCCAATCTGTATTTTTATTCTAGCCAAATATATCACCAAGGTTATGACATAAAATCATTTGGTCTGAAAGGGACATTTATGAATACATTTTAAGTGGGATGTCGTTATGTTGGCCTTAACTTATAATTTACTGCATTCTTAACATGATTGTAATTTTGTTTAACATACAGACTGTGTATTATTTTAAAGCTATAATATTGTATTTTTGGTAGTTTGCCTACGAGATGAGAAGAAGAAGTAAGGTTTTCTCATTTCGTTTAGTAAATTTTGTAGAAGTATTGTCTCGTCTCGATTCCCGATTTCTTACTCGTCTCGTCTCGATTCTCACAGAGTTTCCCTCGTCCAGTTCTCTAAATTTATATACAAAATTTATTACTTGCTTCTTTCTTACTTTCATCTAGAAGTTATCTGAATCCTGTCGCGTCAAGGGAGATTCATGTACGATGTGATATAAGAACATTTAAACCATATTTATTATTTACATTTTCTTTACTTTTATTTATCAATTTATGGTTTTCATACTATGTAACATGTAACGTAAACCTGTGCTTGATTTTAAAGGCTTGAGTTAACTAGTGTTGATCACGAGACTCGAGAAATTTATGGTCTCGTCTCTAATTTTAAATGGTACTTCTCGTCTCATGTCCGAGACGAGAATTGAGACCACACGAGAAATTTCTCGTTTCGTGGACAACACTAATTTTCAGGTCGTTTCTGATTTCTTTAAAAATGTGTATAGCCTTTTGAGTTCCAGGTTTAAAGTTACAAAATTTGAATTGGAAAGCCAAAATAAAGAAATAATAGATCACCAGCTACTATGTTGAAGTGAGTGTTAGGCGAAGCTTTTACTATTCAATTCAATTAATCTGTATTTGTGCGTCTATCTGTCTGCTTCACGATAACTCCCGTAAAACTTATCCTATTTTGATGAAACTTGGTATTCCTTTGTAGTTGCAAAATTAACTCTATTGTTTAGGATTGCAATCCATCTACTCGTACATTCATCCCCTCTCAAGTGGTATGGATTCAATCCCCTAATTAAAGAAAATATGTTTCTTTAAAATATTTTCTTGATTATTTCCGTTGCAACCCTTCGATTTTAGTGTAATACATCGTACATTTTCACTAAGACTTCACAATCATTCACCCAACATGGAGATGAAATCAGGAAAGAATAACATAGTGATATTAATCATTCCCTTCCCAGTTTCTTTTTAGTTCCACGATAACTTACATAAAACACATTGGTTTTGAATTAATATGTATATTTTATTTGACTCGCTTCCGTAATTCCTTGTGCCTGGGATTAAAATGAATTTAGAATGAGCGATGAATTTATTCCCCTCATGTGACATGGATTACTTCTCCCCGCAATTAAAAATACGTTTCACTATAACTTCCCTTTTAAAAGATCTTTGATTTTGAAGGAATACAATGCATATTTTCTTTGAGGCACGCAGTGATTTCTTCTGAGCAGTGTTTTTGAAAGATCAGTGAAGAATATCTAATCGATTTCTTTTCGATGACAGTGTTATCTCAGATAACAGGTTTGTTGACGCTCTACAGGTGCTTACAAATACTTACGGTATGAGGCTAGCTTTTGAGAGTAGCGACTTAAATATTGAATGTGGAATTTGTAAGTAACCATGCGGAATTACTTGCCCACGTAGTGGGTAAATGTATTCAGCATGCTAATTGCAAAGTTTTAGACGTAATCAAGTTGTCAATATCTTAAAGAAACATTGTCAAATTAAGGGGTTCAAAACTGGAAAATAATTGGAATTTGACATAATAAATAGTAAACTTGAACCGAAACCAGTTATCAAAGATCTCAATCAGAGGTACATCTTAAATGCTATAATTAGATTCGAAGATGGTTATATGGAGGACATTGCTTTAGAAGAAAAAATCAACAAATATGAGGGTTTAAAGGATAAATTCAACGACAATAAGAAATGGAAAATATTACCAATTAATATTGGTTCTAAGTGAGCGATTACCAAAGCGCCAAAAAATTCCTAAGAAAACTTAATATGCCTAATTTTATTTCTATATTTTATTTTATATTTTAGTTTATAATTAATATAACTACTTTTCTTATACAGCGTATCAGCATAGCAGCTCAGCGAGGAAATGTGGCTTCCATTTTAAGTACATTACCTCCTGGAAAATTATTAGAAGGAGTTTTTCTTTTATAACTAACTGTTCAGAATTTGCTGTTTATCTTTCTGTAAAAAAATGATACGTAGTTATATCATCCTGAAATATATTATTTATTTATTTATTATGTGTAAATAAAATTCAAAAACTCAGATTTAAACTTGTGTAAAACTGGTACACCTAATTTTATTGTAAAACATATTGCTATAATAGAGCTAAAATCAAATATAGAAATTTTAAGCTCGCATTTAGATTATACAAAGTAGTCTTGTGCACTTAAGGATAGTGAACATTTTCAAATAATTTTATCACATAGTCTGGTATTATAGGAAATGTAAATAACAATGAATTGTTAATTTAATTTGTTTTGATAATTTTAATTAATTTATTATTGTATTTTAATGTAATCGTTCATTTTGAATGAACACTAGTATGTGTTCACCCAAGTATTAGAATTCTAGTTAGATCTAATTTTCAATTGCAGTTTAGTTGCTTATGAAGTGAAACGGTTGGGCAATCTAAAGAAAATGAAAATTTTGATAGTTTTAAAATATATGAATGTGTTATATCTTTCTAATTATCTTGTTATTGTATTTTAGTAGAAATGCACAAAACTTGTTTATTGTTGTTGGAAATTTTTAAATTCACTCTGATATTTTAGTTAGGCCTTTTGTAGTAGTTTATGTCTGTGTTATTTTCTGAACGTAAGAATGATTATTCAGTTGATTAATCATAAATATATAGGTCCGTAGAAAAATTAAGAACATTAAATCTAGACTTCAAGGAAGAAACAGTGTAATTCAGAAATTGGCCAAAATGAGATAAGTCAAAATTGGAGATCTAGACTCCATTATGTCATGCTCCACCTCCGGTCAACTTGGTATAAGCCAATTCTAAACATGAGTTGAATAATCGCGTCTTGGTACTGTTAGTATAAGTGATTCATACTTATGCTTGGTAAAATAAAAAGTCACCTCCTGAAATGCTTTTTTTTTTTAAATTTAAACTGTTTCTCCGCACACTCCAGAAATATTCAGAAACATAATATGCCTAGAAGTTTTTAGAATGTTGTTACAATTCTATAGTGAGGGTTGTGTTTATTTAAATTTAACTTTACTCACATTATTGTTGCATCAGAGACTTAATGGAATTGCGTAAAAATCTGGTTCAGTCCGAGAAACAGTAGCTGTGGCCCGAGTTTATTTTTTGTACGCAATGTTAAAGTCTGGGATCATTTTATCCACAAAATACCCATTTAAACATACATGTATTACAAAGCACGATTGCACTTTTATACTTGTAATGATATATTATGTATTAGTGTACTTGTAATGTGTGTTAGTTTAGTTACTGTTAGTGTTAGTTTACTGTTAGTTTATCCATAATTTCAGAAATACTGCAACAAGTAAGCTATGAAGAATATATAATTTTTTTTTTTTTTGACTCAGCACCAACTAAATCGTGGGACAAATTAGATGGAGTTTGAAGGAGAGGCTAAAAGACTCTTTAAACACTGTTGGCAATTAAGAGAGTAGCAGTGTTGCTACTTCATTGTACACATTCACGTGAGTCTTTCTGCCACCTGTTCATCTGCTCGCACTGTAGTTCGTCTTCTTAAGTCACATCTCTACCACATGGCAACGTTACATAACAGCCTTCGTTACATTCGCTTAGCACACACGCTACCAAAGGGCCTAGCGGAATAAGCATGTGGAAACTGCCCCCAAGCATATCTGCACCAAGTTTACAGTATCGATTAACATTTATGAGAAACTCAGTTTCCAAAAGTTTCAGCCCCCCCAAGCGCTTTTAGAGGGGTGCTAGGACGGGGGGGAAGGAAAATTGATTTTTTTCCTGAACGGCTGAACCGATTTGCATGAAAAAAAGATGTTAGGTGTTCTCAACAAGAGAAAAGTCGGAAAATATTTTTTGGAAATTTTTTGGGGTTGAAAATTGAAGTAAAAAAATGAAATTTTCAAAAAAAAAATTAGTGGAAGACTAACTGGGACACCCACAATTTTTTGCCACTTTTGTCTTGAGAGAGTCCCTAACAACATATATTTTTTTCATTTTGTTTGCAAGTGTACCTCACAGTGAAAAAAAGCAAATGTACATAGGTCAGCATCTATGTGGTATACATATGATACACACTGTACACCACTAGGATAACCAATACCTTTGAATGGGGGGGGATGAAGTTGTTATAACATTGGAACCTTATGACAACAAGTATTTTTTGTCTTAATGGTAATTGGTTTCTGAGGATGAAGGGGGTTCTCGACCCTGTTCGCACCTCCCTTGGCTACGCCACTGCTGTACATCAAATGAAATTATACATTCCTGCATTTTGTGTTAATTTTGTACATAATCAATTTCTGTGATATGTGTAGATCTTTGTTTAGTGATTGTTCTTGTTTTGCAACAGTTGGTTAATAATATGCCTGTTGTTAATAGGTATTTATGTGTTTAGTTTGTTTCGATGGTATTACTGTATATGTGTGTTTAATATGATCAAATAAAGAATGAATTAAAAGAAATTAATCCTCATTACTGTTTTCGTCCACTACTGGAACAATTTCGGTTTTCGTGAACAGAACTGTTGGGTGCTGTTCTCACGTTGCTGCTATTGTGTATTATTTATCATATGCGAGATACTTATCGAAAATCATTCGACCAGCTGAAATACTCAGTAAAATGTTCAAGAAAACCGAAATTGTTCCAGTAGTGGACGAAAACAGTGATGAGGATTAATTTCTTTTAATTCATTCTTTATTTGATCATATTAAACACACTTATACAGCAATACCATCGAAACAAACTAAACACATAAATACCTATTAACAACAGGCATATTATTAACCAACTGTTACAAAACAAGAACAATTACTAAATAATGATCTATATACATCACAGAACATTGATTATGTGTAACATTAACACAAAAATGCGGGAATGCATAATTTCAGTTCATGTACAGCAGTGGCGTAGGCAAGGAAGGTCGAACAGGGTCGAGAACCCCCTTCATAGTCAGAAACCAATTACCATTAAGACAAAAAATACTTGTTATCATAAGATTCCAATGTTATAACAACTTCATCCCCCCCCATTCAAAGGTATTGGTTATCCGAGTGGTGTACAGTGTGTATCATATGTATACAACATAGAGCTAACCTATGCACATTTGCCTTTTTTTCACTATGAGGTACACTTGCAAACAAAATGAAAAAATATATGTTGTTAGGGACTCTTTCAAGACAAAAGTGGCAAAAAAATTGTGGGTGTCCCAGTTAGTCTTCCACTAATTTTTTTTTGAAAATTTTATTTTTTTACTTCAATTTTCAACTCCAAAAAAATATTTTCCGACTTTTCTCTTATTGAGAACACCTAACATCTTTTTTTCATGCAAATCGGTTCAGCCGTTCAGGAGAAAAAAAAATTCAATTTTCCTTCCCTCCTCCTAGCACCCCTCCAAAAGCGCTTGGGGGGCTGGAACTTTTGAAAACTGAGTTTCTCATAAATATTAATCGATACTGTAAACTTGGTGCAGGTATGCTTGGGGGCAGTTTTCACATGCTTAATCCGCTAGGCCCTTTGTCCAACGCTCTAGTAGCAGTTTCCGTTTTCATGTTACACTAGTGTCACCTTATGGCAAGTCTATAAAATATTCGAATCATATGCATTGCTCTCCAAACATCTATTCATCTTCTGGATTCTTTTATACTCAGGAACAAAGATAAACAACGTAATAAATAATTCTAAATATTTTATTTACATGTGTTGTGTAGTAAATAATTCTAAATATTTTATTTACATGTGTTGGAAAGATTTACAGCCTGAAAGTTACAGCTCCTGAAGGTGGAACCTCATCGAAGTTGTATACTTGGCCGTTGAGTCTAACTTCCACACTGTCTGATTGTCCTTGGTCGGCATTAAACACGACAATACCAATGGAGTCGTCAGGATTTTGGAAGGCAACTGAATGCAAGTTGTTGTTATTTCCAAAAGCTTCTGGACTTCCGATTCGGACAGCGCCTGAAGAAGCAGCTTTGTTCATATGGCCAATGACGTAGTACTCAATATTCTTCTCAATTTTGCTGTCATCGGAGTACAAGGTGACGACACCACGGCAGTTCTTGCAACCACCTCCTTCGTAGGTTGGACCCAGGTTTTCATCCAAGACAATGTTCCATAAGATACCGTTCACAGCTCCAATCTGTACTTGACGTAAGAAATAGGATCCAAGCATGTACTTGAAGACATTTGGCCAGTTTTCGTCGCTGGAGAAACCACTGTATTCAGTTACATAATAATTTACACTGGAATGAAAAAGTTACATATGCAAATTATTATTTTTATAATTTATTGAATATTACAAAATAAATAAAGGAATAAAATGTAATCAATTGAATTGCGTATTTACTCTTGATTCATCGTTAGTGGTATTTCGAACTCGCTCAATATGGTAAGCAGTGTAAAATGAGTTACATTATATAAGTAGAAGGAGATAATAATGTATTCTAGCCCAATTTTTATTATTTCTTATTAGAGACGCAATTCTTAAACACAAAAATCAGGAAAAACAAGGAGGTATATTCAAACTATAGACAGTTAAATAGGTTAAAATCTAACTCGAATAACATAGAAATATATCTGCGCATTGTTTGTAAGAACTCATCTTTTGAAGAAAGAAATACATTTTTCCATATATGCGCATCAAGATAAATAAATTATTAACAATATGGTACTTTACCATTTGACAAAACAGTTCAAAAATTTATAGTAACCCTATTATACACAGAATAGATTGGCAAGTTTCGAAAATGATATATAAATTGTTAAATATATTTTAATGTAATGTATTTTGGTTGTTTATTACAAAAAAATATTAATTGTAACTTCACCTGTTAAAATATAAATTTTTGTTTTCAAATTGTCCATTGATTAATTGTCTTTGATCGTATAACACATCGTTTTAAAAACTATCAAGTGATATTTTTAATTAAAGGAATGTAATCGGAATATATTTAAAGGACGCAAGAATATGTGGATCACATTCACTTCGTACCTTTTTACTCTTAGACATTTATCCAAACGTTTTCAATTTGTTCAAATCTTTTTTTATGGAATTATTTGTATAACATTTCGTGCAGTTACATTCTATTTATGTATGGTGTATATGTATGTACTTTGACGTTGACGATCTCTAAGCTAGTTTCTGGTAAATTTCTTGTACTGACAGAGATTGATCTTCAAATAATATTTATATGTAGTTATCTTAATTAAGTTCTGAACTGTAAGTAAAAAAAAAACTTATTAATCTATATATTGAAATATAATCTACGAGGGCCGTTTCTTTTCAACCTTCATTAAGTCATCAGAAGAGGACCATATAAGATGACGAAACGCAAATTAGTTAAATCTGTTCATTGGACATCACACATCTTCAGTACCAAATGATAGACTCTGGTGTTCAACCATTAGGGAGTAGTGAGCGTAAAACGGTATTAAGTGCAATCGAAGCGCTCGCCAAGTATGAACTCACAGATGTAATTCGATTTCTCTAGGCATTGCTAATTGCTCTGAAATTCCAAGATCAGGCATTTCAGAAACCATATCTTAGACCTTTCAAGAACCACATGATTCATGCTTAAAGGAGATTTTCTTTTTAAAAAAGTGGCGTTTGCAGATGAAATGTCTTTTTTCAATTCTATGAATCCAATATATATATATATACGAGATACGTTTTTAAGTACCGTTTTGAAATTCGGCCTCTGCAGCGCGGTAGTCGGCATCCTGTGCATGCGTGGTGCGTACCTACATTTGTTGGCAAGCCACAGACGCAATTACGGAAACATTCGACAGTGTTTACCTTTGTATGTGATTAGTTAGAATGCCTCTGTCGATTGAGAATCTCGCGGACTGTAACACACTATAATTCGTTTTTTTAGTGCCAAGAGGCGTGAAAGTGGCTGGAATTCATCGCCAGATTAGTGAAGTGTATGGAGAAAACATTATGAGCGATTGAATGGCAGTAAATGGTATTAGAGCAATTAAACATGACCGCACGGATGTTCATGATGAGGAACGAATTGGGAGACCTTCTGTCATCACTGAAGATTTGGTGCAGAAAGTTGACGAAAAAGTGAAGAGAACTTATACGTTCTCTTGTACTGGGCATGGTAGCACTAGATTCGGGAAGATACATTTTTAGTCATTAGTACATCTATATCTAAGGTTTAACGTTTTTAAGTACTCACACCGACAGCCGAACTCGGATCCCGTAACCAAGAGAAAGTACCCCTACCATTTAACGAAATAGACCGTGTCCTATTGTGATCACGAAGAAATAGAAGATTCATGTAACCATTCTCGTATTTTTTATGAAGCGTTAATTTTGTTAATGTTTCTTATGGGCTTCAAATATCTCTCGTGGCTATATGGTTAGAGTATGCACCTTTGTCAGTTGAGATCAGGGTGTTATTTCCGATGAAAACTCATGTGGTTTGGATCCCATTTTAATCTGTATGTCCACGTTTCATATAACCTCGGTTTGGAAACTTCAAATCAACCAAATACCAATTGCAATTATATGTCAATGTGCTTTAACAACTTTGTTGTACTTTACAATCTTAAGACAAATAATGTGTAATATAAAAACATACATACTTGGGGAATGCATCAACAACAATTTGTGAGTCATCTGGATCCCATGTTGAGTAACCATGAATTGCAAATCCGTCGATGTACTGACTGGCAATACTGTCATTCAATACTTTGATTGGATAGTTTGGATTATCCCAGTTCCAGTCCCAAATGGCTATCTTAGTGTCAAGGCCAGCTTCTTGAAGTTTCGGACCAAGAGATCTCGCCAGTAGGATAGCTGCATCCTCGTCTAGAATCATGGAAGCGTATGGAACTTCTAGCAATGGCTCGTTCTGTAATGTAACTACATCAATGTGAACTCCTTCATCCAAGAAACCTTGGATAAATTTCACAAAATAATTAGCATAAACATCGGTCATATTAGTGAGAAATCTGCCCCGCTCAATATTATTGTTATCCTTCATCCAGGCTGGAGCTGACCATGGCGTTGCCAAGATCCTTAAATCTGGATTGACTTCCTTGGCTGCCAATATGGTTGGGATAACGAATTCCAGTTCTGGCTCAATTGTAAAGTTCTTAAGTTCTGGATCGTATGTGTCATCATATGTGTAAGCTTTGCCTCTGGCCATGAAATCTGAAGCAGCCATAGGAAGACGTATGTAACTGACACCAATTCCAGAAGTTGTGTTGAAGAGCATTTGGAGAAGTTCTTCTCTACGCTCACTGTAATGGATGAGGTAAGCTGCAGAATTGGAAAGGGCTGCTCCCCAGCCATATACTGTTTGGTGTTGCTCTGTAGGATCCACTTCCAAAGTTCCAGCTCTTGGGGCTAGTCCTTTAGCCTCACCCGCAGGAGACAAACATCCCTGGGCTAATCCTGCTTCCGTGTCTGTATATTGGTCACTGGGATTTGTTACCCAGTATTCCAATTGCCTGCAAAGGTAAGTTTAATTGTTATTAGCAGTTCATCACAAGATTATAAATATTATCGTATAAATGTAACTTCAAGATTTACATCTTTTCTACACATTCTGTTAATTTAAAATTAATTTTTGAGTCGTTAAAATACGCTTATACACATGTGAAAACATTAGACTGAGCACTAAATGTGATAATTTACACTTGATTAAGTTTATTTTCCCAATCATTAAAAAATGTGTGTATAAATTCATAATTTGAATGATTACAGTAAGTGTCTGAACTATTTTTTTTTTTAAAAAAACCTTATTAAATAAAACTCTCTGTGCTTAAAATAGAAATTTGAACCGTGTATACCTATATGGTTTAACTATAACTCGGTAGGTAACAACAAGGAAGGTTTTCTAATAGATTATACCCTAAACCATAACCTGCATATTTAGACATGCTCATAATTAGTTCAAAGGTGCTAGAGAAATTCCCATGATAGTTGAATATTTTCCTTATTGTTATTTGAAGCAAATGTTAGTCACTATTTAACTCTGTCCAACGAATTATCAACATACCATTGAATTTTACATTTTATGACAACTTTTTTTAAAGATTACATATTGCTGTTACAAGACAATTTATAATATTATTTATTTGTTTTCGATAGTTTGCATTAAGAAAAATAAAAGTGACAATACCTTCTAGATATTGTATATTGTAAATAGTTTTATTTAATAAATTTATAAACACATTGAATGTTTTGTTAATAATTCTGTGTATATTTGAATTAGTTCATGCAAAATGGGCTGCAGTCACCTATATAGCGAAATTGAGTGAACAACGAATTTTGTTCCTATTGGGTACACCTATCTTTCTATGCATAAAAGGCTTCAGTGTCATTAGTCTAACATTTTATACAAAGATGTAAAATTTGATAGCAGAATGATCTCATTTTGTATGCAGAATGAGCTTATTCTGCAATGTTTTTTTTTTCTTTTAGTTTCCTCAAAACTAAATTTGTTTGACTGAAGTCCTTTTTGAATTATCTGATTCATTTAAGGTATTAAGTAGTTCGTAGTTCTCTAATTAATATTAATATATAATTGTTCAACTAACTAACTCTATGGCCTATGGAACCCGGAGGTTCAATGCCGCGTTCACAAAAGTTCTCCACTGACTTCTATCCTTAGCTAACTGCATCCAGTTTCTACTTTGTATTCCAATCTCTGCGAGATCCATCCTAATATTGTCCTCCCATCTGCGCCTAGGTCTTCCTAATGGTCGTTTTCCGATTGGTCTTCCAGTTAAGACTTTGAAAGCGTTTCTACTTTCTTTCATTCTAGTTACATGACCCGCCCACCTAAGCCTCCTAGACTTGACGACCCTAACAATGTTGGGTAAACCATATAAATTATGTAGTTCCTCGTTATGAAGTTTCCGCCATTCCCCATTCCCGCTCCTCTTAGGTCCGAATATTCGCCTCAGGATCTTGTTCTCAAATACTTTCAGTCTATGTTCTTCCCTCAGAGTAAGTGACCATGTTTCGCAGCCATACAGAACAACAGGCATGATTATCGTTTTGTATATTTTAAGCTTCAAATTCCTCGACAGAATTCGCGACGACAAGAGATTTTGAACCGAATAGTAACACGAATTCCCTGCTTTTAGTCGACATTTAATTGTTCAACATAAGTTAATTTTTATATGTTAATATTGACCAACTTCAAACTTGAACAAATTACGTTATGAATATCAGTCATTGGAAATATTTATCATGTACGTATTGTATATAGCATTTCATTACATTCTTATTTCTTTTAAGTTTTTTTTTAAATTCTTAAATTGTAATTGATAATTTAATGGTTGTTACTTACACTAAGTTAGTAAGAGTTAACTATTACTGTCAGTTAGAATAACTATCTTCAGAAAGAATAATATTAATGTTTGCAAGAAATTCCTAATTTTGCATAAAAATATTACATTTTATTTTTAAATCTCTGGAGTAAGCATCCCTATTTTCTATACCATTTCCCTTTTTATACTTTTGCAGGTGTGAGCTTGGTAACTTTATACAAATAGTTAAACTTCTATTTTTTCTTTACAAAATAAGCTCACGTCAGTCGTTTTCTTGCAAATACAATAAATCTACTCATAGCTAAATTTCTTCTGTTGTAACAACAAAATTACTATCTACAGCAACAGATATTAAGCAATGTCAACAAAACGCGATATAACCATTCAGATATCAGTTACGTCTTTCACATATAACAAGATTTTTATATATTTTTAGTGAGAAGTTAAAACCATTACATTATTTAATTTGTAATTAGATCAATGTATTCATACTCCAGTATCTAACAGTTCCAATATCTAGGATTAACATTAACAGACTAAAGCCATATCCAGAAAAAACTATATGTCGACTGAAAGCAGAGTATTCGTGTTATTATTCAATTCAAAATCTTTTGTCTTTGCTTATCCTGTCGAAGAATTTGAAGCTAAAAATATAAAATGATAATTATGCCTGCTGTACTGCACGAGTTTGAAACATACTCGCTTACTTTAAGGGAAAAACGTAAACCGAAAGTATTTGAGAATAAAATTCTAATGCGAGTTCACTGACCCAAAACGGACGGAAGTGGAGAATGGCGCAGGAACTGCATAATTTAAACGGTTCACTTAAGAATATTATGGTCATTAAGATTAGGAAGCTCAGGTAAGCTGGTTGTATAGCCAGAATGGAAGATGTAGAAATCCTTTCAAGTTGTAACTGGAAAAAAGGCCATGAGGGAGAGTTACGTACAGATGAGAGGACAATATTAAGATGGATCTCGGAGAAAAAGGAGTGCAAACTAGAAAATGGGTCGAGTTGGCTAAGGATGGAAAGCTTTTGTAAATATGGCATTGAACCTCTGGATTGCATAGGACATAGATTTAGTTAGTTATCATCTAGCAGTCTCTGCCATCATTTAGAATTTGATTAAATAAGTAATTTCGTATTGATTTCCTTCTATTTTGGTCAATTCCCAACTTTTAAAATTGTATGTTAATCAACAAACTATTATTATTAGTATTGTGAAAATAATTTCGTTTAACTTTGTCTATCATGTAACGAACACAAATATAAATAGCCATCGTTCTATAATAATGTTCGTTGTATATTGAGGAAGTAATATGTATAATTTGTGAGTATTTGAAAGTAATTATTTAGTTAAAATTTGTACAGTATTTTCTGTTTTTCCTTTGTTCTACAACTGATTAAATTAGTGAGAAAACCGTTTTGTGTGGTATAATTAAGACTACTGTTTTTGAGTGGCCAGCAATCAACAACCTACCGCTAATTTGTATTTTCCAATGAGTGAGCCTCACGTACCTTTGGTCTGTAAATGAAAATGTAGTACCAATGAGGTGAATAGTAACACACACAGAACAGTGTCAAAATTTGTTCATGAACCTCTGAATAAATCTAAAAACTACTTCGACTTCTATATGTATTTTCAAAGGGCAGCCACCAAGAGAGGTCATAACAGAAAGTGCACTATTAAAAGTTTAGAAGGCACTAAAAGAAAGTTGAAACAAGTAATTTCTACTGGATAAGTATACTTCAATCATGGCTTGTCTGAGGAGATATTGGAGCTTAGAACCATTCAGGTTAAATGGGAGAGGATATAATTTTTGAAGAATGCTTTATGGCCCATGAGGGAAGCGGGTGCACCTGATTTTTGGACTAATTGCAAATGAAATGAAATTATATATTTACTTAAACGTCCCAGTACTGTATACCAAAGGCGATGGGCGATTAATAAAAGTAAATGATAATGGAATAACTTATGGAATGAGATTTAAGATGTTACGGGAGAATCAGAAAAAAAAAAACTCAGATACAATGTTGTCCATCACAAAATCACTTAGCCTACAAACGAACCGGAAACCTCTGACACCAAAATGAGTGTTCTACCATTAAACCACCGTGACTACTGAATCCATTTCAATGCTGAATTTAATATTTGCATACTTTGTAATAGTATAACATCTGATTTCTCAAGTATTATATGTAATGTTGGCCGCATGCAATTTGAATGAAATATAGACTACAGTGATTTCTTGTACAAAACTTACCCTTCAGGACAGGCACAGAAGGCAATGTGCACAAACGCTAGTAAGATTACTGCCTTCATTCTAGGAGCAGTTGTCCCATACAAAAACAGTATTCTCCATCTGGATTTTGTCTGTTTATAAAGGTTTTATCACCTGAACTATTGTTATACAATCAACCAATCAGAACACCATTTGCCCCCACAAGGAATCTACAAGGGTAATCATGTTATTACCTCTTTATCTTATTATCACCTTTTTTCTACACGTTTACTAATTATGGTTCCGTAGTAACAGTTGCTCCTGATGACCCTTTATGATTTTAATATAATGCTACAAAAGGTTATGGAAGATTATGGTCCTTATTAAGTAACAATACACAGTGATAATATCAGTCTACTTTAGATTGTGATACTTTCCATTCTCTGTATGAGAAAAGAATTTTAGATAAATTTTCAATTTTAGATATTACTCTCTGTTCTGTCTGTTGTCAGCACTATTGTTTCTTTTCTTATTATTTTTACATTTTTTTCTTGACCTATTTCTTTAATGAATTATCATTTCTTTGATACATGTCAGCTTCATGTGATAACTCATTTCCCACTCTTAACTCTCTGAAACACAGTAATACACGAAAATCTCATAGTATAATGTTCCAAACTATTCTATTAACTTAATTTACTAGACTCTATGCTCCACAGGTACGGTCTGTGGCCCTACGTAGCGTAGTCGCTAACATTCTCGCGTTTGGTCCGAGCGGTTCCGGATTTGATTCCCGGTGAGGACATTCGGTCGAAACGGCGTAAAAGCTTTTCAGGACAGCAAAACTGAGTGAGATTTTCCTGAGTTTTCCTTATTCACACCAGACAAATGCCGAGATATTACCAAACATGCAGGTCCCAGGCCGCTTCCTTCCTTACCCAATCCTATCTTCCTTCCCTTTCATCGGATAGTGTGATCACCGAGGGACGTTATTCCTCATAAGTGAGGGCTAACGTGGCCTTAGATGCCGATAGCCCAGAAATCTAATTCCTAATCCTAGTTCTAATCGTGCGTTTCTCGAAAAAAAATTAAATGTAAACCAACAACAAAAGATTAGCATATCTTTAAGGGTTAAAGTGTAAAAGATGCACCTCATTGCTTCCATTGATGTTCATAGTTCCATCTCGATATGTTCTTCATATTGAGTTCGTGCTTACAAGTGACATATTTGTATTCTGTAACTGGAAGTGAATCAGATTTGAGAAAATTCCACCATAAGTTCTCTAAATTGGAATGAGTAGTTGCCACGAGTGACGCGTAAATAAGTATTTGTACGATAGTTAGATTGAATTGCCAACTATCGAAAGAAAACACGCTAAATCATGAAATGTCTTTAATGAAATGAAATGTCTACTTCTTTTCCTAAATATCTCACGTGGAGTTATAAATGAGTTAAGACACTAAAACCAGTATTTAATTATCATTTTTCTTTCATACTGTACTAAACTTTAGAATCACATTTGCTAATTAAAATTATATTTTGTAGTAATATTTATCTGTTTTAAAATGCTTTATATGAATTTTAAAAATAAAAAATATAATTAATAAAATTATGTTCTATAAAAATATTAATAAATGGTAGCGGAAATAGGGGTATGGTTGCTCAATGGTAGAGCGCTTACCTCTGGTGCGTTAGGTCCCTAGTTCGATTCTCGACCAAGTAAGCTTGTGGTGGACAACATAGTGTTCCTAGGTTTTCTCGGGGTACTTATTTTTCCTTCCACTTTGTCATTCTGTTAATTCTTCCATCTTTATTCACTTGACTAAAATCATCCATCTCCCTTAGTCCAACTGGCATAATCATGGGATGTTAACCTAAAAGATTTATTTCATGTCATTTCATGGTAATGTAAATATTTTGAAACGTTTTGAATAACAACATGCGTTTAGTTGAATATTTTAAATTATTACATACATACTTACACACCTTCATATTTTTCTATTTTGGCTTACAAACGAAAACAGAAATCTTGTCTATGTATTATATAACAATCACGCTGGTATCACGAAAGTTCTACAAAGAAATGCAACTTGAGAAAATTATCAGTTCTGACTACTACTATTCATAATATTACTATTAATTGTATTAATAATAATAATAAGTAGTAGTAGTAGTATAAGAAAAAGATACACCAAATAAAACTTTGACAGCTCAAAATATTAAACTATATATTTGAAGATCTGAGTAGGTAAACTGTAATTTTTCTCTTCATTAACGTAGTGTTGGGTTTCAATTCCGAGGCCAGCCATTTTGACTTGTATCTTTTAGGTTTCTGCTAAGTTTCACAAGAAATAATGATATAACAGTATCTTTAATATATAGAACTTTACCGACTCCTTTCCCAAATGTATTTTGTATTACTATTCTTAAAGGCATTCTTTATTTATTGTTTAATATTCTTGTCTATCGCGGGAACTGTATGACATGAACCTTATAATTTGATGTGCAATCCAAATCAGAATCATAAACAACTTCATGATAAAAGCGATGGCACTAACCATAAACAACTAGAAATTCCTCGCTTTTGGTATTAAATGAATTCATTTGGTTGTGTTTAAAATTTAATTTGTAAGTAAATAATAATAGTAATTATCGAGTAATAACAAAAAATAATCAAAGTAATTCATACCCAAATTCTTGATTTTTAATTTAGTTGTAACTGGTTTCTGGAACCAGTAACTTCTTTTCTTTTATATAATGTTTCCGATATTTAGGATAAGATAATAAATGGTAGGTAATTGCAGGTCAGAATATAGATACTCTTTCCTTCTTATCGTATTCGGTGATATTTTAATTTGAATAATATCTCAGAATGTTAAACTTCTTGAATAACTTAATATTTTCTGTCAAACTAAAAAACTAATAATAATGTTTCATTCTTAAAAGAATGCAAATCCTTCCAAGTGGGGATGAACAAATTTCTTTTGTGGTACGTTTGCATTTTACTGCTTCTGCTACCTCCCTCTATGTTTTACTCCACTGTTTTACTATTAAGACTGTATGTATAGTCTCCCAAAAGGTTTCAATATGATCTAAATACTGTTCAAAATGCAGTTTAAGCAACTCGAAATTTTCGATATTGGGTCAAAAGTATTCAATTTGTAGCTGTAACGTTCAGTTCGTTACTTATTCATAACTTGATCTGGAAGCTTCCTTCTTCACAACAGCACGTAGAGACTTTCTTGTGCAACTTCTGATGGCCTATGATCTGAAGCAAAAATCCCAGACGGGATAAAGGAAAAATTGAATTTATGATGTTGCTGATTGTGATCTACCTATTATAATGATTTTAAATGTCGTTAATTGTAAAATGAGTTTCAATGTCGAAGATGTTTCAAAAGTTTTCAGTTTTATGTCAGAAGTTTATGTTGGATACACTAAAGGAGATGATGATGAGAATGAATGAAATGGTGGAATGAAGAAAGTGGGAGGTAACGAGAGAACTCCGAGAAAGTCCATGAATATGGTGTTTATCCACCACAAAGTTCACTTGGCCCGAGGTAGGATCGACCAGGGCCGTATTACCTTAAAAAATCTTCCTGATTCTTATTTTTTTCAACTATTCAGGACTACCAGATATGACAGATACGATCACAGAGATACTGAGGAGAATTAAAATTCCGAGTGGCTTCCTTTAGTGCATGTACTAGACACTAGAATGGCGGGGAGAGCTCTGCTCAGTTACTGAGGTCCCTAAATATCAAAAAGTTTACAGCATTAAGTATATTGATTCGTAAATCTTTAATAATGATAGGTAATTTTCTAAATATGTATATCAACCAACATGTAAGTTAAAAGATTTTCGTATTCGATATACGAAACATTTCTTATATAACAAATTGCAGTATTTTATGTTCAATAGTTCAAAAGAAACGTGTAGTAGTAAAATTTTCTCTAAAGGTTCAAAAGAAACATGAAATAATAATAAAATTTACTCATTTTCTCCATTCCTAGGGATGAAAATTTCTAAATTTGTGCAACTGAATGAATGTCCTTATTTTGCGTATTGAAAAGCAACTGTATATTAAATTACGTGCCTTCTGTTGAAAGGTTCAAACGAAGTGAGTATCAATAGTAAAATCTCAATTTCTTCACCATTCGACACGGAACTGCCAAAGTTCGTAAATGTGAATATGTTTGGATTTTGTGTATCAAAGATCTTCTGAAGTTGCATGTCTTTATATCCAAACGATCTGCCCGATTGAACTAAAATTCACTTTCTCACGAAGTATCGACATACGAATTTTCATATCTTTATTTTCAAGAGTTTAAAATAAACAATACTATTTCATCCTCATGTCATGCCTTTGGAGTAAAATTCCGAAAATTCGTACAAGTAAAGAATTGTCCATTTTGAGTGTATTAAAAAGATAAAGCTAAGCATCCTGACTATGCATCCAGCTAGAAGTATGTAGTCAATCCCAATCCAAAAGAAACTGACTTTCAAATGGTGAAAAATAGTGATTTACTCGCAAATCGGTTGAAAAGTTTCTAAGATTACCAAGAACAAACCTTTTTTATTGTAAAGTAACAGGAGTGCTGTTCTCCGCACAGGAAGAATAAAGTTCATGATAAATATTTCAAAGACAATGAATTTTATTTCTGGTTTCAGAATAGTGGTTGATGCAAGATCGATTTTGACTGCAATTCCGTGAATCCTCTCAAAATCAACTTTTCACTTCGACCGAGTCAAATTGCCTTCTCACGATTGTAAACAATGGCCTTACCCTAACGAAATTAGATTACAAATCAGAATAGCATCCAATACGTTTCAACATCAATTCTAAAATATCATTTTATGGTTGGAGGAGTCAAATTTATGGCAAGATAAATTTGATTTCCAATCCTGGTTTTGGAGATTCACTTGAAAAATCACATTAAAATTCAGTTTGTTCGCCAAATACTATTTATGATAATGCAAATTGGTTTGGATATTTGGTCTCCACTCTGACAAATTATAGCCTGCAGCATAAGTTGTGATCTGAATTCATATGCACTAGTCCTTGAGAAACTGAGCTTCTTCGCACGAGGCTCGAACCTCAGGCCTTCAAGTCTAGAAATCAACAATTGATACTATATCTATATTTATATCTATATTTATATCTATATCTATCTAGTAATCATGGTGTAGATTTACAGACTCCTATTTTCTCCATACTGTGCTCGAAGGTGCTAGAAAAGTTGGAGCTAGTTAATTAGAACGTATTTACATAAAATACGTAGATATTTCAAGATATATTAACATGCTGCATAACTGAAATAAAAGCACTATTGTATATTCTATGTAAAAAAGCTGTGCTTACCGTCACACCAGTAGAAAATTAAATTGTTACATAAATTATAGTCACACTCCGCGGATAGATAAATTTTAGTTTTCTTAGAACTGTTAAAAGAGTTTGTGATGTAAAATATACATGCACAATTGTCAAAAACGTTGCAAAGAAAATATGAAACAGTTTAATATCGCTTCAAAACAAAATACACATTAGAATTAAGATATAGGCCTATAAATAAATATTGCGGAGTGAGACTCCGCTCGCGTGCCTTGATGTTACAATTGACCACGCGTGCTATGGAGGGTTAACTAATCACTTGACTTCCTCAGACACTATTTTATAGATATTAGTTGTATAGTAATACGTTGGTTTGCTTTGCCCAGTGATTAGTTTTTTTAAATTATAGTATATGATAACGTTAGACAAAGTTTGTATATTGGAGAATTTTACAGTTGCATAAATTAGTTTGACTACTAATGTAATTCAAATTAATGCGAAATTGAAAGACAACAATTAATAATAGTAACTGTACCTATGAGGGCCAGCTCAGTTAAATCCCTAATGATTAAGAAACAGTTACAAGAAAATTCTCTAATTGGCGTAGAATAGATTGGGGAATCTCAATGATTTCCATAATGACAAGTTAGCACAAAATTTAGGCCACAGGTATTCGATAAATTTTTAATTATTCAAACCTGCAATAAAATTTGATCAGAATAACTGTAAAAAATTAAATTATTTAATCACTTCAAGCTGAAATGAACTATGAAACATAGATACTGAATGTTAAAAAATAAATAAAATTAAACTCATTGACTGGAGAATCTAAGGCTTCCTATTTCACGTTATTCCAAAAATATTAGACTATACCTTCAAATAACAATGGTTTGAATTTAATAAGAATTTTACGATTTCTGTAATTCCTTTAGTAGCTACAGATAGAATCAGATAAATCACAAACAATATTTCGTATTTTTCATTTTTTTTTTCAAATTGGAAACTCCAGATATTCAGGTAGAAGTTAAATAGATATAACATCTTTTTTTCTATATTTATCATACAACCCTATGGTACTGAGCAAATTATTTTATCCACAAGACAGTATTTTATTTAACAAACAGGTGAGAAATAGGTAAGGAAATAAATTTGAGATAAACTAGGGAGATAGACAATTGACGAAGGGGAAAATTAGATAATTTCGAATACTAGCAAGTCATGACTTTATTACGTATTTATGTTAATCAAAACTAAAAGGGTAATTCGAAATTTTATTTCGAACAGTGCGCTCATTTGACTTCAACTGCCTGCCTTATATCAGTAATTTTCTACACATATACAGATGTATATATGTCTCACTATCAAAGTATTTGAAGAACTTGGCCAACTGGTTACGTTATCAATACCGCCAAATATGATCTGTTGCAACCAGTTGTCAAGTTTTGCAAGTATGTTGATAATGAGGAAATATATTTCAAGAACTTGGCAGAATTCATATTATAACTTACAATGACTGAAGAATTTGCCTGTATTGATGACATTACTTTCTTGAATGAGTTTGGAACTTGGCTTTCTATCTGACACGGAATGTTGTGAGTTAGGAACCTAAACCATTCCGAGATTCTAATTTTACAATATTTGTTCGGTTTTCGAAGTTAAAAAATAAATATCAAACGCTCTTTCTTCAATAAAATCGTAAACAGTAATATTTTAGAAATTCTATTCCTCTTTATCCCTTTAAAATCAGAATATTTGACAATGTCACAATGATTTTCATAAAAGGCTAATTTCTTCATTTCTTTAAATTGGCGATGTGGAATTTTTTCATTAAAAATGAGAGAAAACGTGTTGCTGGGGAAGGAGAGAAACTTCTACAATGTTCAAATTTTCGGTTTTATTTTCATTAATGTTCATTCTTTCTGTGTGAAGAACCGACATTTCTGTATACATACATATAAAAATCATACACATACTTCCTCTACTACCAGTATAGGTATAGACATTTTGAACTATGTCAAACTCCCTCAATTAATATAAATTAGAGGTTACTTCCATATTACCTCTAATTCCACCTTATTACTACATCACAACTCAATAACAACTATAAACAACTATAAAGTGGCTGATGTACTGAATATATTTCCTTTATGAACACAAGTATAGAAAAATACAAGATTCAGTTTCATCTCTCAATAATGAAAATCTAACGTTCTCCTACAATATCAATAAATAAAGTGAAAGGAATAACATTGTGACCATCTTTGCATTTGCTCGGTGAAAGCTATATGAGATATCAGCTGAAAAACAATGGACAAGTATAAAATAATAGGCAATAAAATCAATGATCAGATTGGAACATTTGATTCTCGAGTTCTTAGCTGTCGAAATTGGATTTGGAGTTTTTAAATTTTTTTTCGATTAATTACTATTTTGACGCAAACAACGAAACTCACTTCCGATCTTGATCAAATTAGACGCGGCAGTAGATCTTCACGTGCTTAGTGTTTTATATTGCAAGATTTCATACATCCACACACACTACAAATACATGTTTTCACGATTTGTAAATGAATAGTGGCAGACGATAAAAGCAAACCACATCTACTGGAAGAAATGAGGAAGACACGGAAAACAACGAAGGACCCCGACAACTCCTCCACAAGTTCTCCCTCCAAAGAATGGCTGTAAAAGAGCGAGACCAAGAAATCATTAGTGCCTTGGACTGATCATAACCTACAATACCTGCGTTCGAGGCCGCTTTGGGCTACGGAGTCTTAACCTACAATACCCACTCCTGAGGGGCTTTGGACGAGAACACCATCCTATCAACTTGAGGCAACACAATATACCGAGTCAGGCCTCTGTACTGATACTGAAAACACTTATTTTAAAGTAATTATAGACTTAGACAAGATTTCAATTGAGACTTTGTATAATTATTATATACGACTTTTTAAATAAAAGATGAAGAGCTAAATCCCGTGCACTTTATTGACTCTACCTACAGAGTATTATATGAAATATTATAGTGTGTATGACGTGTATATTTTGATTCGTAACTTATTGGCCATCAAAGTTCCGGTTTTGACTTATTTGCTTATTGTTGACCAACTTAGATTTGCTAAACGTCAATGAAGGACAAATTTTACCACAATGAAGTTCCTATTCTTTCTTTTTCCTTTACATCAGTGACGGCAACAGAGTCGACCGACGAGAAGTCAGAGTTAGCCGGCCTTGACCTGTGTTATGCTATTTGGGTCGATCATTGTTATTGGACTATTCCCTCTACCGGAATAGTGAAAAGTTAAATAGACCACCAGTAATATCTAAAATGATAAGTAACTCTCAATCTTAAAATAGTTGTTCACCACTGTTGTGTCAAGATATCGTGTCCATTACGATAAATTATGTGAAATAATATAATAAATAATAACAAGTTTTGGAGATGTGATATTTTGGACTGAGATTATGTGAAAACGATAAACATTATTTATTTGAAATCATAGAAATGAATTCTCATTATCATATAAATGTTAAAATTATAATTTAAATTCTGTTTCTTTCAGCGCAACTTACACTTGGTTTATAAGCTCAGACATAAAATAATTTCTATTTTGTGTTGATTATTTTCTTTTATATATTTCATAATGAATGAACATGCTGATTATCTTTCGTTCACATTCCAATGACCATCTTATCTGACGTCAGTCTTCACTTCATTATTTCATCAGCCCACTGTTTATTCGTTGAACTGGGAATTCAATGATCAATGTCCTTGTGGAAAACCGATGACAGGTGGAGGGATAGTAGATGAAGTTAACGTACGATGAGAATGTAAAAAAGAACGGTGTATGATTTTCAATCACGAATTTGAGAATTTACTCTAATCCGAAACGGTAACGCATGTAATTAAGTTTTTTTTTATTAACAACAAGAATGATCTCGATATTTGAAAACGTTCACAATTTGTGTCGAATCACATTATAAGTTTATACGGATTTCGTTGTCAATCTTCAGTTCGAGCCATCTGGCCGCCCATAACTTGAATACCATATTCCTGAAAGAGGACAACAGAACACCGAGAGAGGCATCGATGGAGAATCATCGAGAGATCCAGGCAAGTCTGAGTAGACTTTTATCTTTCCTAAGTTCATCCCTTTTCTCTTTCACATATTTTCCTCCCTCTCATATCACAATCTGTTTCTAATTGAAAAGTATTCAATTTCATTTGTAAAGCAAACCCATTACTCCTCCTCTAAAAATGTTAGTTTACAAACTCGTGCAATGGCTTGTCAGTTCTAAGTCCCAAACTTTTTAATTTCTTTGTGTTACGTCGAGCAACAAGAACTGGCGGGACCCTATTGCAAATGGCGGACTATGCTTTGGGTTAATATACTCACTGGTATATGTTGTTTATTTCGGTTAGTTTAACGTATTGTGGCATTGATCATTGCCAATGACTTTGGAAAAACATCTCAATAAGAATTTTTGGTAGATTACCTAAAATTATGATCATTATCATCCTTCCTCCTTCCTGATGAAAATTATGTCCTTCATAAGAAGAAAGTGCACTTAAATTTTCCCGATTTATTTCGAAGTTTTATTTGACTTTATTTTGTTTATTTATTGTCAAAAGAGTATGGGCAGAACAATTAGAAACATGTATGGGGGAGAGTATGGAAGTTACCAAAATGAGCACAATTGCTAATTCCATTGTTTTCAGTTTTTGTTCTTCTGATCTTCCCGCCTTAATTCAGCTATTTTTGTCCACATCATTGTCCAACAAATTGACCTATAAGTTTGTGTCTTTTTAAGGTAGTTTTCCAAACAAGAAACGAGAAGCTGAAAAGAAATGTCTTATTATTCTCTTTATCTAATATTAGATATCAGTAACAAAATAAATATAAAAAAATGCAGACATGTCCAAGCATGGAAACAGTCTGATTATCTAACAGTCATACAGTTCGTTATCCAATCAATGTAACATTTATATAAGTCTATCCTTATGTTTGTTTATTAAACATAATACTAACATAATATAAATATAATACTAACATTTATATAAGTCTAACACAATATATACTTGTAAAAAGTAATTCATTTTCTGTTTTCAATCATATGTCAATCATGATAGTTTTAATCAAGACAAATATAGGAAGGTTATCTACTTGGCGGGTCAACTTCTTATTGTTAAGAGAACAACAGGTTCAGAGTTTGGTTATCGGAAATAAGAGACTAATAAAAATATAGGTCATGATTAAGAATAAATATTGCTACCAAGACAATATTACTAAGGTAATTTCCGTGAACTATATCATGACTTGGATGATTTCATGTATAATACAAAATCTAGAAATTCTATTGGGCAAATCCTATCAACCAATCGATTAAAAGAAAACGCCAACCCTAATACTTTTGTTCCTTTAAAATAAGGCTAATTTAATTAAATGATTATTTCAGTATTTATTTAGGAGGCACTAGTTTTCATTATAGGTAGTAGCAATTGGAACATACAACATAGGGTGTTTTTTTAATTAAAAAATGAGAATTCTTCTGCTTTTAGCATTTGTGCACATTGTAACATGTGCATGTCCAGAGGGGTAAGTAGATTGTTCAAATACTATTTATAAAATACATAAATGATATTTAACATGTATCTGTACATATTGTAAACAAGAAGTTTTAAAATTTTCATTTAATAAAATCAATTGAAATAGATTAAAATTAATTGTCCTTTGATTTGAATAAATTCTAGCACACATATACTAATATATGAAATTAGAATTTCTCCTTGCTCTGTACTAATAATACTGAAACAAGGAATGTTTTATTTCAAGACACGCGTAGTTGTTTACATTAATGTGAGTTATCTTTTACAGTTTGCACAGAAGGTAATCTCAGTTCATTTCTATATTTAATGCACATTATTATTCTGAGTTGATTGTTATAGTTCATCGACATAACTATGTTATGCTTACTGTTATAGTTTTCTTTTACAAGTATCGTAAGCTCATTCTTATACATTATGAACATTATTATTTTGAGGCGATTGTTATAAATCACAGACAATAATTTTGTGCTTATTGTCATAGTTCACACAATCAAGAGCTCATTGTTATAATTTAGGTATATGATTATTCTGAGTTCATTACTATAATTCACAAATACAATTATTTAATGTTTATTTTTATAGTTCAAACAGTTATTCTAAATTTGTGCTTGTAGATAATTTATATTTCTAATTTCATTCTATATTCTTTCCGTTTAGTACACAAAAATTATTGAGAATCCACAACGCGTATATTATCCACCTTAATACACATAATATGTCACGCAAAAGAATTATTATTGACACTTATTTCATAGCTTTATTAGCCAGAGTAATTATGTTAAATTCTTAACATACTTAGAAGAGTGAATGAGTAAGCAGATCTAATATAATTTGATATTCATTTCGAAGAATTATACCTCTTCTGAAATTCCTGGATGAGGTAGCAATTGCGGGCGCCTATGATTTGAGATTTTAATTTTACTCAAGATATAAAATTGAGGAGATTTTATTCTTATAGTTCACACACATACTTGACAGAAAAGTATTGGCACCTTTTTAAAGTGCTCCTCGTAAAGACGATGGATTAACAATCTTAGGCAGTGAAACGATTCGGTATATTGCCAACTGGGTCAGAGTAGCAAAGGCTTTAATATAGTTATATAAACAAATTATTTAACAGGGCTTTTTCACGTATAAATTTGTTCCCGCCTTCTACGCAGGAACTTGACTTGGATCCCGGTAGAAGTATATGAGCTTGAGTTCCCATGTTAAACTCCAGGCTACTTTGTCATGTAGGATCAGTGCAAAAAAGAAAAAAGAAATGTTAAACTGAAAACCGACCAACAAAACATCTCTATAGTGGGAAATATTCAAATACCGTTTATATGTTATAAAAATAACAGGACACTGTTAAGATATATAAATAATTAAGGAGAATTACATTATGAACTCACATTTCGCATAGAACTAATGTGGATCGATATACCAATACTATGCTATATAAAGATATCTTTGATCATTTCTTAGATCTATAAATGTACTTGAGTGGAAAAGAAATAGAGCCATTACTAGTTGAGGAGGTGCAATTCAAAACAATTGAGGATCTAGCTGATATGGTCTAACCATCATCTACCATAAATAAGGAACAAATTGCTAAATAAACCTCAACTTTTAGTACAAATCTACAGTGCAATATAGAAATTAAAAGCTTTGTTGTACTAGCTGCAAATATAAGCTCTGTCAAAGGATTTTCAGAAGAAAATGGGTAACTTGAACCTTGAGTTCCTCATTTTAAAATTATACTTGGTTAGACCAGTATTGCACACGGGTCCATATTTTCCGAATTGATTAGCACTAGGGATATAGAGAAGGAACGGTGCTCAGGGACTACAAGTTTTAAGGTAATACTACGCTCTGGCTAGTCCTGAAAAAACAGATCCGGAAGTTTAGAACACTTTATGAAATATGAATAAAATCATCTGAGTCAATCCTATTGCTCCCATTCAATCACATGAATTAGATCATAAAGTTAAGAATATTTGGTTATATTAAAATTTATTTAACACTTAATAACTACATTTGATTTCTCTTAATTAAACTTTGTGTTTATATCTCATAAAATTATGCAAATAATTAGTCTGAGTATTGGACAAATTAAAAAGACAAATACTAAAGGAGAACTTCTTAATTATCGTTCTAGTATCTTACAATCTATAATTTAATGCGTTTATATGTTTGTGTCTATGTTCACGCATAACTTCTACATTTGTGCACCGATTTTAATGGTTCTATCTTCGTTCTAAAGAATATATTTTCCTTTTGGTTCCATGTAAGCTTCAAATGATTTAACGATATTCTTTGAAGCTAGACCTCAATGGTTGACAATCTTTATACCATAATTGTATGTATGGTCATCCATAACTTCAGCATAGACACACCAATTTTGATTATTCTTTTTTCATTTGAAAATTGAGACTATTCTTTCATCGTCGTTCCATGTAAACTTCATAAGGAAATGACAATAATCTTCGGAGATAGAATATGACACTTTTCAACAGTTAATAGTGATAATATGGTAACTAGCCAACTTCATTGTACGCATGGTTACGCATAACTTCAGCACAGATGTACTGGTTTTGATTATTCTTTTTGAAGAGCTTTGTTTCACAAAATTCTTTTATCTCTCTCTCTCTCTCTCTCTCTCTCTCTATATATATATATATATATATATATATATATATATATATATATATATATATATATATATATATATATATATATGCTATGTCCATTCGTCTGTCCATCCATCCGGGAGACAAAACCTCTCAAGTGCTTCTCAACCAATAACCACCAAATTTTATCGGAATGTAGAGGGCCAAAAGTTTGGAATCAAGTTCGGTTTTGGACCAGATGATCAAACTGAAAATGATAGAACTTAATCGTTTCCGATTTTAACGCTGATCGCTGAATATATAAACGATGATAGATAGAGACATGCTGACGTGTGTCATCGATTAAGCATTCCAAAAATACATTACGTTTCCATCCTCAACTCTCTATTAAAACCGAAAATGGTTGAAATGTACTGTAACTTCCGGTTTCTATATTAAACTACATAGAACAAAAACGGTAATAGATAGCGATAAACACGTTTTTGAACCGATTGAATAGATACTGTCTTCAACCATTGACATTGATTCCTAAAGAGCGAAAACAGTGATATATAGCGAGAAGTGGTTTTCTGCAATCAATTAAGTATTTCAAGAATATACCCATTACACCTTTCAGATTGTATAACACTAAAATATATTCCATGTAGAAAAATTTAAGTTGTGATATGAGTATTCATTTCTATGAACGTGACTATACTATGATCAGTTCATGAAGATAATTTATATTGCAATTAAATGTTAGACTAATTTACTGAAATTCTTATAATAAACTTTTAAAATCTTTCTTACAGACAATTGGAATATTGGACAACAAATCTGTATGGTGAAGATCCTGGACTAGCTGAAGGATGTTTAAATCCCGTGGAAGAGATCAGAGCACCCATACCAGGACTAGTAGAAGTAGATCCAACTGAAAGGCACCAAACTATAGTAGGATATGGTGCGGCCTTAACAAACTCTGCTGCTTATCTCATCCATTACAGCGAACGTAGAGAAGAGGTCCTCCAGATGCTTTTCAATACGACGTCAGGAATTGGTATTAGCTTCATTCGACTTCCAATGGCTGCTTCAGATTTCATGGCCAGAGGACCAGCTTATACATATGATGACACATACGATCCAGAACTTAAGAACTTTACAATTGAGCCAGAACTTGAATTTGTTATTCCAACCATATTGAGGGCCAAGGAAATCAATCCAGACTTGAAGATCTTGGCATCACCATGGTCAGCGCCCGCCTGGATGAAGGACAATAACAATATTGAGAGAGGGAGATTTCTTCCTAATATGACAGATGTTTATGCTAATTATTTTGTAAAATTTATCCAAGGCTTCTTGGAGGAAGGTGTTCACATTGATATAATTACATTACAAAATGAACCACTACTAGAAGTTCCTTATGCCTCTATGATTCTAGATGAACAAGCGGCCATTAACTTGGTGAGATCTCTTGGTCCTAAACTTGAGGAAGCAGGATTAGATACTCAGATCGCTATTTGGGATTGGAACTGGGATTACCCCACCTATCCTCTAACAGTACTGAATGATAGTATTGCCAGACAATACATTAGTGCAGTTGCATGGCATGGTTACGCTGTTTATGATCCAGATGATTCGCAAGTTGTCGTCGATGCATATCCAGAGTAAGTACCAATATTAATTCTTGCTTTGTGTTTTTAATGTGCCAGAACTTCCTATAATTAGTGAATGTCAGCTCAAAATAGGTATAACTTAGAATGTAGCCTTCGAGAACCAGAAACAAGTTGAGCTCTTTAGTTCTAGCGCATATAATGCAAACTGGCAGGCGTTGTATGCAATAAATGGCGCCAACTTTAATTTCTGAGGAAAGGCAAATAGAAAAGCAGACTTTTTTGGGAGCCCATTTTTTTCACTAAAAATAGTATGTCTGGTGACTGTCAGAGTGCGCTGTCATTCTTTACCCCTCTAAAGTCATCACTTACTTTATGGCACTAGGTAGCGACCGCGTGGGTCTACAAAGGATGAAAGCGCTTTTTCTTTGTGGGACTTCCTTCTTGTAGACGAATGGCATAAGGTAACCTTAAGGTGAAAAAAGGTTTATGCTATTAAAAGTAGAATGACGGAATCTCGTCGTTTATCTAATCATTGGGAAATTGACTAGGCGTACGAATGACGGACAGGGTAGGCGTAAGAATGAATCACCTGTTCTGCTAGTGTCTACATTCAACACCAGAGACATCAACGTCTCGTGTAGCACCTTTTTCGACTCAATATGAGATCAGTGAATATGGCCTCAATTTACTTTGATTCCGATAGGGCACAACACACCATTAATTCCCGGCACCTTGTATTATGAAATACATATTCAACGAAAATTTACTCGTGTTCCATCAAGGATGTTTTAGGGTTTAACCTTTATATTGATGTAAAAATAAGCTGATCGAGAAACATAGTCAACACCAAAATCCGTTTGAACAAGATGACCTTGAATCCATTGACCAAATTTAACATGTTTATCATATTCTTTACACTTAGCTCTTGCATTAGCTCCATTATGTAGAGATGGTACTTGTTTATTTTCATCATCCGGTGAACGCTGCCTTTGCTGACGCTAGTTTCGGACGAAAAATGCTTGAGTTTTTCGTAGGACTCTTCGTCAATACTGCAACGATAATGTATACTTTGTATGTACTTATTAAGTATTGTTTATATTTACGGGCAAAAGTGCTATTTTAAAGGCACAAGCAATTAATAATAAGAAGAAAAATATAAAGAAATAATCTAAATATTTGTATCATATTGAAATATTTCTTGATTTCGTTGCTGTGACAACTTGTTTATCTGTTTGATGTCGTTGTTACGGTAATAAGAAAGATAGATAGAACGAAGGACCATCTTGTAAAGACCGAATGTATAATATTTTAATGTGACAAACACGATATATGTTGAAAGTGAATATATATATATATATATATATATATATATATTCAAAAGTGAATAATTGTGTTGTGTGTTATAATCTCGTGTGGCTGTATAAATATTCAATATATACATTTAGAATCAGGGAATGTAGCGTGACAGAAGAAGATATATATATATATATATATATATATATATATATATATATATATATATATATATATATATATATATATAATTAACGTTACAATACTCCGTGGGGAATAACTGCTATTGTTAATTTTTTTTAAAACTCTCGATGAGCTTTCTTTGAGTATCTTAACTAACAATTCTTACTGGGGTATAATGTTTGTGGAATACATGTGATACTGACCCATCCAGATAGATGATCTTGATACAGACTGAATTACACTTTGGGTTCTAAATGAGAAGAAAAACAATCTTCTATGCTCCTATCTGTGAAAATTTTCGGGACACTTTACTATATGTGTAGACAAAATAGGTTAATTATTGTCTGAAACTGGAAAATGTTCCAAGGAATATTTTGTAACCTTCTGGCTTCAACAGAAATTGAATGGTATAACCGTTTAAGAAACGCTACATTGCATTTAAAGTGCTACAATGAACCAAAAGATAATAGTTAAAGCTATTATAAAGTATCTACAGTAAAGAAATTATTTTAGATATTTTATACTATTTCAATATATCTATTATGTCAACATGATTAAATTGTAGTATAAACCTTAACAAATTTAAGAATGAATTTAAACGACTTTGTTCATTAAATATAATTGGTAGAAATCTATGTATATGTATGTACTTATTACAATAAGTGTTGAATAACATTAATGAACCAATGTCATCTGCCCATTTTAGAAATTGATAACTTAAAGAATGGTATTTTTAGTCTTTATCACAATGAAAATAGGCGAAATCAGGAAATCAAGTATAATTTTAATGAAATAATTCTCGTCATGGTTTTTGTAATACATGCTAACCTCAGCCAAGTTTTTAGCTCATGTGTCAGCCGTAGTTATTAAGGTTCTTTACAATATTCTACTGTTCAATTTTAGTCATAATGAGGACTAAGAGATTGAATGTAATCTTGAAGTGACATTAGGTATTCCAACTCTGTAACTGGGACAAAGGAACATTGGATAATCAGGCGTGAATTTTCACACCATATTTTGAGTCATTTTTAGTATGATGAAATATTATTCTGCTAAGTTTCCCGTCAGTGAATTTCAACCATCACGAATAACTCGTGTTTCTTGAATGCTATTCGAATGTTATTTGCTTCTGTATGAAAAATATTGAGTTTGGTTTGGGCCTCGACTCACTTTTTATGTAACAGTAATATAAACAATCCATGAGAAACACTGTAAACACGCAGGTAAAATGAAGTTAAAACGTAAAAGTCTATGTTGTGTGATTCGGATCCTACATTAAGCTGTAGGCTCATGACTCATGTACCTTCGATACTGAACAGGAAGCTTAACTCAACATGAACAACCAACAAATGAGTCTATGGATATGCATAATGTTCGAGGTTGGTTTATATATTATTTTTTTCAAAGACAATGCTTTCTTACATCTCTCGGTGTAAAGAAGTCAGATTTTGCTAGAAATCTTTAAACGAGTAGTCATCATGTATTCTTTCAATTCTTTCATCATTTAATAAATAGTAACGGATTTCCACAACCCGCTTGTCTCTGATAAAAAAGGAGAGAAAGGTAGTAGAGGTCCTTCACACTTTAGTAGATCCCGTCTCATATAGATATAGATAGATAGATAGATAGTAGATAGATAGATAGATAGATAGATAGATAGATAGATAGATAGATAGATAGATAGATAGATGTGACGAATCAGGGAAACACATGATGGTATGTCAAATTTGGAACTTTCGAGAAAACTCAAAAAGAAACTTCAACATTTCCATGCAATTCAATGCAAAGATAGATACCAAATATGCTTCTTCTGACATCTACCGAAATTAAATAACCTACATACTACTCTGTATTTTGATCCCAACCTATTCCACCTAATAGCTCAATTTCACTGGAAGTAGGACTTTCCATTATTTCCGTCCGAGCCTCTCATTTTTATTTATGTATAAAAGAGTAAATTCACTAACTGGCTTAATGATTCACTGATAAAATGTCATCCAAACTAATATATACATTGAACCTTGAAATTATGTGAAAATGTTGTTCTTGCACCCTTGGCTGTAGGGAAGAGGAGGATTTGAAAAATGCATTTCCTAAAATGGATTTGGGGGGCTTAAATGAGTATGTTGACGTTTGCCAGCTCACCGAATATAATAGAAGAAAAATTTTAAAATTTTGTATAACAGTTTTACTTTCACCCTCTTCTGAAATGAAGGGGAGGTTTTGAAAATGGTTTATTTTAATGGGACAGGAAAAAATTGAATAGATTTCCATGTGTTTATATTTGAATATCTTCCTCCACAAGTGAAACGTATTACTGTGATCCCATCTAGTTTCAATTGCAAAATTACCTGAATTATTTTTTTTTTTGTTAGAATATCCTCTGGGATCTCATTTTTTCTGACAAATATAGTAACTGGTTGAATCCAGTAGTGCATAAGGGGAAATTTGGTTGACTTCTGAAAGTTTGAAGTGTTATTCTCTAAATCATCGAGCCCATGTGCTCTAAGAGGAAGTGATTTTCTCTCTCAGCTTAACTTAATCAAAATGAGAATTCCTAGCTGCTTATTTTGTTTTTATCTTGGAGAGATTCTGTTATTGCCTTCAGAGCATGTGGGGTAATTTCATATGTGTATTTGAGTTACTTATGAAGGGAACTTATACGTTCTCAAATGTATCGGCGATGGAAGTAGCAGTAATTCGTGCTTTAAATGTTTATACCCTTTGCGGAGATTTGATTTTTAACATGCTTTCCAGTACAAATGCATTGGTGTTCCTAATCCCTCTGGAACTCTTCTGAAATTGTATCTATTATTAATTTCTGTACTTTACTTAAATATTTTCCAGATGTCAATTCACTTTTGTATGAGTAAGGCTTCCTTCTAAAGAATTAGTTCCTTGCCCTAACTGTGGTCAAATTATGTTTTTCTGTGACTAATTTTCGGTTTGAGACCTTCAACTGCTTTCTGAGAGAGACGATTGTCTTACGAACATCTAAAGCGTAAGAGCTATTAACAAAGAAAACCGATGAATTAGAACGTGCCAATAAAGCTGTCAGATAAGTTTCCATTACTTTGATATCTTTTATATGTTTTCTAGCGGCTTATCCGTAAGGTGCTCTCCTCATTAGATAGTTGTGGCCAAATACTTGGGAAGTCTAGGAAATAGTACGGAACTGCACGAAGTTTTAATTTCCACTTTTTTCTCGTTAATTCAACTATTTCTACTTTTATTGTATAAGAATCAGTTTTAATAATAAATGCTCCTGCGAAATGTGAATCACAGAACCTACTGCTGCTTGTTAGCTTCCTATCTTTGCATGTGACAGCCGTGACCCACAGATCGAATAATGCCTCGTCTCTGGCAGATGTTAAGAATTGTTTTGATCTGCTATCCACCCGATAACCTGACCTACAACCAGGAATGAAACACATTACCATATTTAACAGATTAATCCATCAATAATAATAATAATAATAATAGTATTATTATTATTATAATAATTATTATTGTTATTATTATTATTATTATTATTATTATTATTATTATTAATAATAATAATAATAATAATAATAATAATAATAATAATAAAGTATTATACTATGAAGGCTAAGTAAAATTACTTGAATAAAACAAATAGGACATAGAACAAAAACCCGTGACTACTCAAACCTTCACAAACTTCCCTAAACACTTGTTATATTTGAAGCCATCCCGATCACAGCGCCATTATTGCAAGGTTCCACTGTTTACAATGGTTACACGTCGGAGAAAGCACGCTTATTCTTCTATCCCTTATGTCTTTAAGTAACTTTTACAGAGATACCTTAGTCTGGAAGAGAATGTAGGCTATTTAACATTATGTGATGTGTATATTTAAGGGGAAGTTGAGGAAGTCAAAGGAAAAGAAATGGTTCATTGAAAAAAAGAACTTAATTCGTTTTTAATTTGCTTGAAAGGTATACAAATCCAAACCCTTTGTTTGCATAGGGATACAATCGCACTAGGGATATCGTATTTTATATAACTGCAGAGATATCATAGTATAAAAGAGACTGTAGGTCATATACACTTTTGGGTGCACATCTTAATGGAGCAGGAGAGGGCCTTAAATAGGAAGATATGAATTATCTTATACATGAGATTGAATGTTTATTTGTTTGTACAGAACCACACCTATTTGTTTACCAATATTTGTAAGTAACTCTATCGAAGATACTAGTTTGGAAAAGACTGTAGACTCTTTATATTTTTTATATGTTCCCTAAGGAAAAAGGAGGGGTTAAAAAGGAAGAGATGTTTCAAGATTTATATCAAATATAGAGTGTTTGACGAGGTTTTCATGTTAAAAAGATGATACTCAATTTGTAAACTTATTTAAAAAACAAATGGACATTTACATATGACTTACAATCTGGGAAAAATACTGTATGGATAGAAGGTAACAGAAAGGGTAGGTATGAAGTAAAAATAAAAGAGAACACTCCATATTACTGTCTAATTTATATTTTTTGGGGTGGTTGAGGAAAATATCGACTCCCCGATGCCATTTAAATCCAAGTTCAACCCTATCTGCATAGATGATTAGGAGTGAAAACTTGTCGAAGTGAATGAGATCAGTGCCGTGTCGATAGCTTTTGGGAGTTTCAAGCTGATTGGTGACAGTCTTCATGAAATGTAATTTCAAATTAAGCAAAGAACGTGCATGTAAGCTGACTAATGACATCTACAACATTTTCATTATTTACTCTACGCAATTTTTATTTTCAAATATTGTGTAAACATTATTATTCCCGTTCCAAACCGCGCTCTTCTGATAATTAAGGTAGTTGTAATAGTATTATTTTAAATATAAGTATATGGATATAGATGTATGTACTTAAAATATGAAATATTAATAAAAGTGAAAACAATTTAAGGAAAGTTGATTTATTGTTTTACGGTTTCACAATTAAAGAAAATAATATATGAAATGCAATGCTATTGTTAATTTGCTTCTGGAAAGTTATCTCTAAAATACTTCAGAGTTGGTTATCAATTTATGATTACACGTGTACGTGCAAAATCGATAAGGATGTGAATGGTTATTTCTTTATAGCATCATTAATTATTCCATCACAATCAATTTTACGTTACGTGGAACGACAATTCGTATACGACCTCATTAATAGAAATTGTCTTGCGTAATGGTTTGTGTAAAGGAAAATATCAAATTTTTGATAAAAGTAAATGGAAGAATTGATCTCTTAAATCACTTGTACTGGCAACGTTGTCACTAAAATCACTATAAACTTCGAGTTTCCATACTTAATAGAATCAAAAGTTAGAAACATTTCAAGATAATATTAAGCCATATTTGGAACACTCGAACGGTTATTGCTTTCTGGAAACATAATCATATCGTGGAAAATGTGTTCCATGTATTCACGTCTAATTCAGGTGTTGAGATATGAATAATTTTGCTCCCAAGAATTACTTTCATATAATTTAAATAATTCTCCGCAACACTTATATAAAGTTTTGTATTGAAAATTATTTTCCTGGATCTGAGAGGTAGATTTTCACTCTTCTTCATACAATAAAATCTCATTCGCTTCTCCCTCCTTAAAAGTTGTGCTTGCTTATAAGTAACACTTACCTCAATGGATAAAACTGCTGTGACTTGCGTTGATTCGACGTATTTTTTCAGACGCCCACATAAAGATTACGTTATTAACATTTTGCTCGTCATGGTTTGTTGTTTCGTGAAAGAGGAAAAAGATTTTAAAAAATGAAGCTTTAAGTCAATTTTGTAGCTACGGCACAACAGCAACATAGAAAATCAATTTCTGCAATACAATGACTCGAGGTGATGCTGGATTTATTTCCAGTGTTTAGACAGGTTATCCAATAGTTTTCACGGAAAACAAAATATGCTGTCTGCCTTATTTTTCTTACTTTGAACTTTAGGAGAAAAATACTTTGTCGTCTTTCTCCCACACGTTATTTAGGTTGTTCTCTTCTTCTCGTTGTGAATTATAGGAACAGAACATATTTTTGGAAGAATATGACTGATCTAGGTCAACACTTACAATATTGATGCAAGTTGACTTTTCACCACGATCATTCATATAATATATAGGACTATTATACATATTTATGGTTGAAAATATAACGAAAGCAATACACATTATATATGAAAGTATATTTGAAAATATACAATCGAAGTTGAGTATTAGGTTCTGATATAACGATATTAAATAATTAAAGAATGGGGAGAGCGTGTCCCAGTGGTAGGGTGCTCACTTCCGGTGAGAGGGTGACAGGTTCGATCCCTGTCATCTGTATTTCTGGTAGACAATATCGTGTTTCTGGATTCTCCCGTTTCCTCCCTGAGTTTCAATTGATCATTACCATTCAAAACCACTTCCAATAAGCATCTGTTTCCTTTAACTTGTTACATCGTGGAACGTAAAACTAAAGGATTTCATTTTACATTTATCTTTGAGGAATTTTCATATTTGTTTCTGTTTTGAATTTCTCTACAAGGTTTGTACGTCTAAAAGAATATTTATTATTATTTATTTTATGGAAATAAATATATTTTCTGCATTTGTTTTATTGTGCTAAACTATACTGATGAACAAAATGAATTTAAACTCATTGTTAATAGACCGCATGGAACATAATTTTACGTAGCTTAAACGTTTTTCTTCTTTTCTCTATTTGAGTCAGGTGGGTAACCACACTATAAGAAGTTTCCCTTTTTTTATTTCCTTCAATCGTTCTATATTTGTACTGGATCATTTAAAATGTTTCAAATTTAATGTGTAACTTGTTAAAGCTTCACGGACTGCTTAAATGAGCTTGAATATAAATGCAAACTGTTCTATAATACTTTGAAAATCAACCTCTGGTTTTGAATAATGTTTTACCACCTATGATTTATGAAGTATATAGGAAAGTATTGAAACTATTACTATTAGAATACATAAACATCATTATTGATAACACTACTCAGATTAATAATAAAAATGTTTTAAAAACTTATCATACGTAAAATTAGTTATGTTGATGTTTATTTGGTTTTAAAAAAACACTTTATTGATCATATTGATATACTTTTCAAGAGCATATCTAGGTGATCGTTGAAGTGATCAACTTGTGATGACGACGTTTGGAACCTACATTTTAGTTGTAGCCTACAAACTATACAGTAAATATAAATGTAGTATGTTGGTTATTTGTTAAGAAATTATTTTTCTTTTTAATACCGCGGCTATATGAGGCGAGAACTAATAAATTTAAGGTGAATCGTCACTGTATTCAAATCTTAATCCTATCTAAGCAAATGTGTGACTTTATTTATAGTTGAGTTTTCTGTTGTAAAATCATATGTAATTATCACTATTTTATGTAATCGTAATGTCTTACTCTCAGAAATAAATTGTTTATTATTATATTCATATTCTCTGAACTTTTTCCTTTATAAAAGTGGTGTTTAGTTCTTCCTACAAGCCAAGCGTCGTAGTCTCTCTTTAACACAGAAGTGCATTTTCTATTGAAATTTCTCCGAAGAGCTGCGATCAGCTTTGCTCTCAGATTTCAACTGCATTTATTTACAGGCTAGCCTGATGGCCTTGCTGCCTTTCAGAAAGTTACGCCCTCTTTTAGGAACGAGACTTGATAGTTAATTACGGAATGAGTATGTTAGAAGGGCTAAGTGATTTTAAACTTTATTAGCAACAACACTTACATAAATAAGTAATTTTGGAGGTGGAGACTTAAGGAACATTAATCCTTAATATTTGGTGCAGGTATATACACAAGGAAAATAAACATACAGTATATTTTAAACAAATAAACGATAACAAAATGAGAATGATGATTAAGTGTAGAATTCATGATATGTACAAGTATAGCAATGGGAGTGAAGGATGTGGTGAGGTGCATACACAGGACAACACGTGGATGATATTAATTGGACAAATGAGATGAAGGCAATGATGAAGACGAATGAGGCCCATGTTAGTAAATAATGGTAATCACTGTGCTGGAAATGATGGGTGAATGAGAAGATGTTCATGAATGACGTAATCTGTGATTATAAGTAAAGCAGGGTCTAACGGTGGTAGAGTATAATGATATAATGTGAAGAGAAGCGAAAGTGGAGGATGATAATAACGGTGAGGTGTTGGATGAAGTGCTAAATAACGCATTGTGTCCTGTAATAAAGGATGTCGTGTTTCGAAGCGTTTGGTGATAAATGTTAGCCGCAGCTTTTCTACGTAGTATTGTAAAATCGGAAAAGTAATGTTGCTGTATAGATCCTGTGTAGGACTAGGCAGCTTAATGCGGAACGCTGTACGGAAAGCTTGGCGTTCGATAATTAAAAGTTTATTGTAGAACTTAGTGGTTGCAGCTATCCAAGCAGTAAATCCATAAGTAAGGACAGGTCGTAAGAATACCTTGTAGGTATTTAGGATGGTGTGTGCTTTAAGGCCCCAGGTGGTACCAATCAATCGTTTCAATAGATTGAGTCTATTATAGGTTTTTGTAGTAATGGCTTTCAGGTGTTGGGACAAAGTAAGGTGGTGATCATAGGTAATTCCCAGATATGTGACAGTATTACTGATTTGAATAGGCACCCCTCAACGTACAGAGAGAGATTGCGTGGATTTCTGCGGACTTTGGAAATTCTTCTGTGTGGTAGGAATATGATGGCTTGTTTTTTAGCTGCGTTGATAGTAAGCCGCCAAAGAGTGCACCCAGAAGACAAACTTCTGCAATTTTCATTTCTGCAATTTCCATTTGTTTCTTAAAATAAGTTTAGAAATTGAGTATCATCTTTTTAACATGAAAACCTTGTGAGACACTCTATATTTGATATAAATCTTGAAACATCTCTTCCCCTTTGATCCCCTTCTTTTTCCTTAGGGAACAAATCAAAGAATTATAAATAGTCTACAGTCTCATCCAAACTAATATCTTCGATAGAGTTACTTACAAAAATATTGGTAAACAAATGAGTGTGGTTCTGTACAAACAAATAAACATTCAATCACATGTATAAGATAATTCATATCTTCCTATTTAAGGTCCTCTCCTGTTCCATTAGGATGTGCATCCAAAAGTGTATATGGCCTACAGTCTCTTTTATACTATGAATCTCTGCAGTTATATAAAATACGATATCCCTAGTGCGATTGTATAGAAATATGTCAAACAAGGGTTTGGATTTGTATACCTTTCAAACATACTAAAAAAACACATTTAGTTTTTTTTTCAATGAACCACTTATTTCCCTTTGACTTCCTCAACTTCCCTTTAAAACACACATCACAGAATGTTAAATAGCCTACGTTCTCTTCCAGACATTCTCTTCCAGGTATCTCTGTAAAAGTTACTTACAGACATAAGGGATAAAAGAATAAGCACGCTTTCTCCGACTTCTAACCATTGTAAACAGTGGAACCTTGCAATAATGACGCTGTGATCGGGATGGCTTCAAATATAACAAGTGTTTAGGGAAGTTTGTGAAGCTTTGAGTAGTCACGGGTTTTTGTTCTATGTCCTATTTTTTTTATTCAAGTAATTTTACTTAAGTCTTCATGGTATAATACTTTATATATTATTACTATTATTATTATTGATGGTTTAATCTGTTAAATATGGTAATGTGTTTCATTCCTGGTTGTAGGTCAGGTTATCGGGTGGATAGTAGATCAAAACAATTCTTAACATCTGCCAGAGTCGAGGCATTATTCGATCTGTGGGTCACTGCTCTCACATGGAAAGATAGGAAGCTAACAACTCTGGGATCCACATTTCACAGAAAAATTTGTTATTAAAATTGGTTCTTATACAATAAAAGTAGAGTTGAATTACCGAGGAAAAAGTGGAAATTAAAACTTCGTGCAGTGGAAATTAAAATTTACTAGACTTCCTAAATATTTGGCCACACTTATCTAATGTGGAGAGCATTCTACGGATAAGCAGCTAGAAAAAATAACAAAGATCAAAGTAATGGAAACTTATCTGGCAGCTTTATTGACACGTTCTAATTCATCGGTTTTCTTTGTTAATAGCTCCTACGCTTTAGGTGTTCGTAAGACAATCGTCTCTCTCAGAAAACAATTGAAAGTCTCAACCGAAAATTAGCCACAGAAAAATGTAATTTGTCCACAGTTAGAGCAAGGAACTAATTCTCTTGAAGGAAGCCTTACTCATACAAAAAAGAATTGAACATCTGGAAAATATTAAAGTAAAGCACAGAGATTAATAATAGATACGATTTTAGGAAAGTTCCAGAGAGATTGGGAACATCAATGCATTTATACTGGAAAGCATGTTAAAAATCAAATCTCCGCAAAGGGTATAAACATTTAAAGCACGAATTACTGCTATTTCCATCGCCGATACATTTGAGAAAACCTCATAAAGAATGCAAATACACATATGAAATTACCCCACAGGCTCTGAAGGCAATAATAGAATACTTCCAAGATAAAGATAAAATAAGCAGCTAGGAATTCTCATTTTGATGTTAAGCTGAGAGAGAAAATCACTTCCTCTTAAAGCAGATAGGTTCGATGATTTAGAGAATAACACTTCAAATTTTCAGAAGTCAATCAAACTTTGCTATTTATGCTTGTACCCCTTATGCACTACTGGATTCAACCAGTTACTATATTTGTCAAAAAATGAGATCCCAGAGGATATTCTGACAAAAAAATCAGGTAATTTTGCAATTGGAACTAGACGGGATCACAGTAATACGTTTCACTTGTGGAGGAAGATATTCAAATATAAAACACATGGAAATCTATTCAATTTTTCCCTGTCCCATTAGAATAAACCATTTTCAAAACCTCGCCTTAATTTCAGAAGAGGGTGAACGTAAAACAGTTATACAAAATTTTAAAATTTTTCTTCTAATATATTCGGGGAGCTGGCAAAACGCAAAATAGTCATTTAAGCCTCCCAAACCCATTTTAGGAAATGCATTTTTCAAATTCTCCTCTTCCCTACAGCCAAGGGTGCAAGAACAACATTTTCACATAATTTCAAGGTTCGATATACGTATTAGTTTGTATGACACTTTATCAGTGAATCAATAATCCAGTTAGTCTATTTACTCTTTTATACATAGATAAAAATGAGAGGCTCGGGCAAAAATAATGGTGTTCTACCTCCAGTGAAATTGAGCTATTAGGTGGAATGGGTTGGAATCAAAATACAGAGTAGCAACTAGGTTATTTAATTTCGGTAGATTAAAGAAGAAGCTTATTTGGAATGTATATTTGCATTGAATTGCATGGAAATGTTGAAGTTTCTTTTCGAGCTTTCTCGAAAGTTCCAAATGTGACATACCATTATGTGTTGACCTGATTTGCTCATATATATTTATATCTATATCTATATCTATATCTAAATCTATCTATCTATCTAAAACTATCTATCTATCTATCTATCTATCTATCTATGTATATAAAGCTTAACAGATGACAACCCACGGGGGTAAATCTGGTCCGTACACACCAAAAACTTCCTAACTCAACATTCATTTGTATATTTTCTCATTACAACTCTATTTGCAGTATGACAAGGAAACCAGTGATGTAGCATCAAAATTTGATTTTACACTTCATCTGTACTGTTTCTCTTATAAAAACAATCTAGTTCTATAATTTTTCCCCTGTAAATATAAGTGGAAGCATTACTTATCGTCTTTTGAGATATAATACACGTTCAATACTACATAGAAGTAGTGGCTTGTAGTATGGGATCCTGTCGTGAAGTTTGAACCCCTCCCAACAAAAATGTCTGTGTGCACGACTGATTGTTTGATATTCTGAATTGTAGTAGGTGTAGTTCAATTCTTTTGTATTTAATTTTTCTGTCTTTTTTAACTGTTTACTTTAGGGACCAAAGCATGTGAAAGGTTGGAAATAATAATAATAATAATAATAATAATAATAATAATAATAATAATAATAATAATAATAATAATAATAATAATAATAATAATATACTTCTTTAGGGTCTTCATTATAGGCCACAAATCGTCGTGCGCAGTTTCTGATATCATAACTGAGGCAAACTCGAATTCTTGCTTTACAGATCTTGAAAGGAACTATTTGCTAATTAATAATAGTTTGTATTTACTTTTTGGACATTTTCTGAACTTTTCCTGTTCGTCATTATGTCATTGTTGTTCAATTATTCTTTATAATTAAAATGTTGGTGGTGATCATAACGATGCAAGTTCAATCATGGAACACGTGTTATAATGACCTATCTTATGTTACCCACAAAACTGTGTTGTTGAGTTGGTTGTATAAGTACCAGGCGTTAATGGTAGTTGACATTTTTCCATTGACATCTTGACAATCTTCGATCCATTTGTCAGCGAAAAATATCACGCAATAACTGTAGTATATTGAACGCATCACAGCAGATATAGAATAATAATATAGTGTGAAATAACTCTTTTATAAACCGTAAAAAATATCTTTTGAAGCTTATGTTCACTTTTCGATTTATACTTTTCTTCTAAAAATCGTGCAAGCCTGCGACTTTGATTTGAACTTCTAGAGTAGAACAAGTTTCATTTTAAAATTCTTTTACCGATCTTGAGAATAGAAGAACAGCATTTGAAGACGCATAATCATTTTACGACGATAGTTGTAAAAGTTTGTTCCAGAGTCCATACATTGGTATTTTCGTTTATATAATGAGCGTGAATTGAGTTGATTTTCAGTTTATGTCCCTTTCAGGAGCAAGGCTATATGAGACCTCGATCTACTAACCTGGAATTCAAATAATCACATGAGCTCCGTCAGGAAACGAATCCGGGTCTCACACGCCTAAGGCATGTAAGCTAGAATGTGAATTGCGATTCTTTTGTGATTTAATGGGGCCAACTAGGAGGCTGTGTGCCGATGTTAATTGATTATATATAAATATTACCTTTAAGGTTTTCCTAGATAAACGATTTCCCATGAGAGGTAATATTTAAGGTTCTTCACTACAGTGAAATTAAACTACTGCTTATTTTAGAGTTTTCCTGTAATATCTTCAAAATAAATAAAAATATTCGAAAAGAAGAAACGTAGTGAAGTAGACAATATGATTTTGCATGTGATAAAGTTATCACAACTCATCTATCTGCTTTCGATTTGCAACTGTAAATAGATTTAGCATGTTTTGCAGGTTCTGTAAATAGCGGCATACCAAAAGCAGATAGGTGAATTGTGCTAAAGGTATCGCATACAAAATCGTATTGTCTAGTTCACTACATTTTTGATTTTGGATTTTTTTTTTTTGTTTTGAAGATATCACAGAAAAATTTTAAAATTAGCGGTAGTTTAATTTCGCTGTAGTGAAGACCCTTAATTAAGCTCGTATATTAAATGTACAAATGTTTTGGAAAGAAACATTTCAATAGTTAATGTAATTCTCTATAGGCTACAGAAGACAGGTGATTAACGAAAGTGAGTGATTCTTGTAGAATTGTTCGCATCTTAATAAGGTACGAAACGGAAAAACTTCCAGGAAACCCATGGTAGTGTATTATCCACTTCAAAATTATATTATTAATGATTCTACCAGAAACTCGCGCGATGCTATTTGCAACTGTCGACATCTACCGGACGAAACTGAAACTTCTCTGTTGTGTTACATTTATTACTATCAATTATTATTAATGGTCTAGCAATATCTAAAATGGTCTAGCAACTAAATGATCAGGGATCGAACTCTGGTCAAGTTAGAATTATTCGTTTATTTTTACTATGTCTCAATGGTATTCAGAGCTTTATTTTGTCTCTGTAAGAAATTAACCTCAAAAAATCCAGAGATAAAGGCGTCTGAAATGTGTGCTGTCTACTTAGTCACTTTCCCTAACAGTAAGTGCCTAATTTATGAGAATATGAAGTATTATTTCTCTACTGATTGTTTCCCATGCTCTCCTATCTCTAATGGAAAGCTTACCTTTACGTTTACTCTACTTTTCTCTGCAATGCGAGCTGTACCGGGTTCGATTCCCGGTGGAGACGTACAGTCAAAAAAGTGTAACAAGCTTTCTCAGACCAGCCACCCTAAAAAAGATTTTCCTGGGTTTTGCTCATTCACACCAGGTAAATGATGTGGTGGTATCTAACTTATAGGTCCCAGGCTGCTTCTTCCCTTCCCTTTCACCGGATAGTGTGCTACCCGAGGGAAATCATTTCTCATACATGACGGGATAATATGGCTATAGATGCCGCAAACCCGGAAATCGATATCCTAAATAACAAAAATCTACTTTTTCCTGTGTAAGAATATACTGTATCTTCTCACTACCATGAAATTCATAAACTTTGGAAAACAATATTAGTCAGAAGAAACTTCTTTGTATAAACTAATATTGAAGAATGTCAAAATAAACTCTTATATAAAAGCATTTTCCTTCACGTCTTATTAGAAGGGACTGGGGTTTTTGAACTAACTAGAAAATTAATCCGCCTAAATTAAGTAAACAAACGAGTGAACTACGAAACTGTCTAGCGCGTAATCACAATCGGCAAACATCACCATATATCATGCACAAAGTACAATTGAAAAACCTCTTAAGGGCTCGTATAAGATAGGGTGTGTAGGTCCACGTCTCATATAGCCTTGTTACTGGAAAAAGATGCAAAATTCTTATATCATTATTATTGTATCTCCATTGCATGTAGCTGTAACGTAACCAACACATTTAAGTTAAGAAAACCAGTAGACTGCTTGACTCTGCTTTAATATTAGATTTTGGAAAGGTGACTAGCAAGAATAACTAACTAACTAATTCTATGGCCTATGGAATCAGCAGGTTCAATGCCGCCTTCGCAAAAGTTCTCCACTGACTTCTATTCTTATCCAACTGGATTCAGTTTCTACTTCGTACTCCTATTTCTGAGAGATCCATCTTAATATTGTCCTCCCATCTTCGCGTAGGTCTCCCTACTGGTCGTTTTCCGATTGATCATCCAGTTAAGACTTTGAAAGCGTTTCTATTTACTTCCATCCCAGCCTCTTAGACTTGATTACCCTAACAATGTTTGTTAAACCGTATAAATTATGTAGTTCCTCGTTATGAAGTTTCCGCCATTCCCTATTCCCGTTGCTATTGGATCCGAATATTCGTCTCAGAATCTTGTTCTCAGATACTATCAGTCTATGTTCTTCCCTCAGAGTAAGAGACCATGTTTCGCAACCATACAGAACAACAAGCAACATTATCGTTTTACGTTTTTTAAGCTTCAAATTCCTTGACAGAATTCGCGACAAGAGATTTTGAACTGAATAATAACACGAAAATCCCTGCTTTATTCGACATTTAATTTCTTCACGAATATGATTTTCGTCTGTTAATATTTATCTTAGATATTTGAAAGTATTCGCTTTTTCAAAATTACTATTTAATATTTTAACGCATCCATAATTTGCAACGGCCCCGACGCACTTCCATGTATTTAGTTTTCTCAGCCTTTAATTCTAAACACATATCCCTGCAAGCGTTTGATAAAATTTCTGCATTTTTTCTATTGTTCTCCTGTCATTCGCTATTTCATTTGCGTCATCAACATACGCCATACCTTGTGAATACCGTTCAACTCTAGGCCCTGGTTGCTATATTTGATTTTCCTTATATCGTATTCCAGCACAAAGTTGAATAATAATTGCGACAACGCATCTCCTTGTTTTAGGCCATTCTCGACGTGAAAGGTCGTGGTCAAAATGTTTCATACTCGGACATTACTTTGGGATTCATTTAAGCATATCTTAGATAATCCAATTACCTTTTTCGGTATTCCAAATTCTGAATGAACAATCTACGATGTTTGTCTCTTACCGAGTCGCAAGCCTTTCTGAAATTAATAAATAGTTGATGTACCGGGATATTGTATTCCCAGTTCTTTTCGAGTATTTGACCAATGGTAAATACTTGGTCGATAGTTGATTAATTTTGTCTGAATCCGCACTGATATTCTTCAATAATTTCATCTGCGTATGGGGTCAATCTTGCTAATAGAATCTTTGAAAGCACTTTATAGGATGTTGAGAGAAGAGAAATGCCTCGATAATTATTACAGTGAATTCTGTCGCCTTTCATGTAAATTGGAATAATGATAAATTCTTCCCAATTTTGTGGTAATTCTTCCTTATTCCAGATAAGGAGAATGCGATTCTGTATCGTATTCCACAATTTTTCGTTTCCAGCTAAAATTAACTCATACATTTGCTATTCTGAGACCAATCTTGAAACTTTGTGAACGTACTCTGTATGTGGGGTAAAACAATCACGGGCCATTCACCCCGACACCAAATGGGCAGATTATCCCAATTACAAACATGATAGTTTCCGTTCATTAAACTGACAACACTGCACGGAATGGTGGCAGGCCGCTATTGCATCAGAACAGCAGAACCCTACTTTGTACAGCGGGGGACACTTCTAAATGGTACAGCCATATGGAGATTTACGGCTAAGGTGTACCATTTAGAAGTGTCCCCCGCTGTACAACACGCATGCACTGAAGTTCCCAATGCATTAATCCAACAATTCTTTCTTCATAAATTTGAAACATCCGAAGAACATTCCAAGTAAAAACTATGTGATTATCACATTTAAATCCACCTGTACGCCTTCAATTTCTTCATACAATGTCGTTTGGTGTCACCTTCGTCTTCCATAGAATTGCGCTTTCACACAGTCGTATCATTGTTCCCACTTCATATCCCTTCTTTATTTTTTAGGGGGTGGCCATTTTCCCCACTGGGCTTTTCACCCCCGCTTATTCTATAAAAATATCCAGCTAATTACTTTTCCTGCTATCTGATATTAAGTAAAGTTCATAGTTTTTGTCTTATTATTTTAATTGCATTTTTATATTTCTCTATTTAGTTGTCCTGATATGGATCTTATGCGCAACATATATATATATGGAGAGAGGGGGGGGAATATACAAATGCAATTATGGCAATATATATGGCAGTGAGCGAAGTATTTCATTCATTTTGATACTGGGTATGATTTTGTGATTCTAAAGAAAGAATTTCTGAGTTCAGGATAGTTAAATATTATTGTTTTTTCTTATAATAAAGTTGCAGGAATAACAACGTAATTATGAGATTAGAGACAGTGTGTGTTTGTTCCAACACAATCATAGTGACTGTATAAATAATGTCGGGATATTTGTCGGTCTGTTTTTCTCGGAATCAGACGAGATTTTGCAGTGTGTGTATTCATGCAGCATAGTTTTATCCAGCCACGAATTTGAGTAATAAAGTGTTAGAAATACGCCCGTCAAGAGGGTTTAGCCGGTATTGTTTTCACAACGATAGACTTTGTCCCAGTAGACCTTGTGCGGGGTTTTGTTCTTGTAACAAGACAAACCTTCCATTTATGCTTGCTTAAACAAATATGAAAATACTTATTTAGGTGTTTGATTTCCGTTCTTTTCATACATGTCAAAATATATTTTTATTGACTGAATTTTCTAATTATTTTGTACTATATAAGGTACAGAAACAGAATACTAATTATATATGTGATAATGATCTTTCTATGACATAATGAGCCCATATATTCTACATAATGGCTTTTGCGTGTTCGAAACACTAAAAATTTTTGTCTCTGTTTGTTGGTTACCACAGAGACGGAGCTATTCTAGTGTACGTTCATTGCTAAGAAGTTCCTTTTGAGAATGTGAGTTAAAACCAAAGAAAAATGATAGACATTTACTTTTAGACTACATATAGTAAAAGGTAAAATATTTTGTTACTTCTAGAAAATAACTTAATAATGAGGTTCTGCAAACAAACAAAATTACTATTTCTTAAAGATTTGGATTTTACAGCAACGAAGTGGCTCCTCATATTTCGTTTCTACAAGACAGGATGGGTGCAAAGTTCCATCTAAGGTCACGTTGATCACAAAAAATAACTAATACAGTTTGTATAACGCTTAGCCATCTCTAACTGTCAGGTTTCCTTGCGTATTTTTCCTATATAGTTGGTAAAAACAAGTAAGAACTATTGGAACTATATTGTTTTCCTATTTGTTGACGTTTATCTCTAAAGCTAAAAGAGACGAGCACGTAGGGATTAAGGTGAAATTCTGATCATTCCAATGCGCTAGAATTCTTTCAAGGTGCTTCCAATGGGAATCGATCCCTGTATCTCATGCTCTTAATGCTTTTGCTATAGATATGAAGGAAATGTTCTCAAGTAATAATAGTGTATAAATATTTTTGTTATTCCGGACTCATTGAGATTTTATAATTTCTGTTTTTCTTTGAGAGTAATTGTTTCCTTTTTATTCAAACATTTTAGAATGTAGAATATATTAGTTGAAATAGTTAGTTTATTGTCTTCTTCTTATTCTTCTTCTTCTTCGTCTTGTTATTATTATTATTATTATTATTATTATTATTATTATTATTATTATTACTATTATTATTGGCCTTTTTAGGCTCCTACCTATAATGCATTGATATTAAGCACGAGGCGAATGTTCATAACTCTTTTTAAATCATAGGTTCTCTGAATTATTCTTCAAGATAGATCAAAATATAAAGAATGATTAAAAGAAATATTTATGTATTTATTTGTACAGTTGACGATTTTTAAAACAAGCTTCAATATAATATGCGAAGTTATTTAGATAGTGATTAATATCAATAATGCGCAGTCGCCCCTTGTCAGTCTGAAAGCTTAGTTAATGTGGTAATCAATTGTGTAATTGGGGATGTCAGAACTGACAAGTTGCGCCCAGGATTTTGCAAACATTGAATTTGGTAGAGCATAAAGTACCTTGATTGCATACAAATGAAATCGAGCATATGCAAAAGAAACAGATTGTGATGTCGAAGGGGTTGAAAAGGATGAGAAGGGAATAACTTTTAGGATTGGGTATCTATTGGCACTTACTTGCAACTCTCGGTGTTTTCTCCTCGACGATTCTTCCAGTGGGTTGATGTAAGTTCATCCTTTGTTTCTGCTCTACTGGGCGTCCAAGTAGTCGTGAATTAAGGGTCATCAAAACCCGGACAGGAAAACTAGCGTTGCGAAGATGGTAAATTCAATCAAAATCGAAATTGCTCTTTAGCGAACTATCCATTGTAGTCGACAGCTATGACGTTAGCTAAGACAAAGTGTTCTCTAGGCTAGAGCAAGGTGAACTTCTCGTAAACTCAGAATTGTAGCTCGCATTCCTACATGTTGAGTCGTTTCCAATTCGATCCGGACTATCTTTTCCAAAAGTCTCTCAATGGTTTTTGTTCGATGTCCCTTCCGGGTTAATATGGTCAACATAAAGAGGATGGGAGAAGGTACCCCATGAGTAGATATAAAGTAGTTGTTATGGTGCTTGTTTGCTAAAAGTAATGATCTTAAAACACGCATGATCAGCTATTACATAAGGTATTGATCAATTGTTAAATGCCTATTATACTGATATTATCTAGAGAGAGAATGTTTAAAAATAGTTTTTTTAAAAACAAATCCAATTAACATTTTAACAGACGATGGCTTATTGGAATGAACATTAATCTTTCTAAGTGATAGCTAGGATGAACTACGGTTTCTTGGATGATTTTTTAAAACAGTCTTCGTGTGTGCGCAAGTGTAACTTTAGTCAAATATGGTATTTTACACTTCAAACAAAATCCGACCCACCTCGAATATACGAGTCATACATTTAAAGAGATCCGAGGAAGTTGGATTTTCAGTGATAGGATTCGAACACACAATCTTATGTAAGTATCGAAAAGTGAACCCTCTCGCAAGTGAATCAATTGGGAATCAATTGAATTGAAACAGTTTTCAAATTCGAATATTTAGTAACGGAAATTTCGGTATACCTAAACTATTTTAAAATGGAATAAGGACGTTCAGAAATTAATACTAATATATAAGCCGGGTTCCAATGTTATCAGTAGAAACGAAGGTTGCTGAATGGCAGACTTCAGCCTTATTTCCTCAACACAAGACTGACAAGGTACATTCGCGATGTGTCCCCTCGGGATTAGCATAAAACTGATTCCAATGCAAAGTTCTCTGCACCCCAATACGTATGGTATTAATTTTAGCGGACCATACGGATAATTTGCATATTTGTGCGCTTTCATATACCCGGAATTCAATCATCCGCATACTCGGACACATGATTGTTTTAGTTTCCTTAGATGTAACTGTACATGAATGTGGGCATATGCAAAACAAATTGTATCAAGCACTGGATCTCTGCCACATGCTACCCACCCCAACCGCCATGTTGGATCCGCCATATTGGACTCACCTTTTGTATATATAGGGGATGAACAAAAAATCTAAAAACAGTTCATACAGGACACGTAAGTTTGGCCCACCACTATACAACACGTGTTGCGATTGCCGATCCCTTTTTGTTTTCAATGTGTCATGTGAACCTTCTTCTTCCATCAGCAGTAACCAGTTCATCTGTGAGTGTCGTGGTGTGAAAGTGGTACGGTAAAATGGGCGACCTGAGAGACTTCCAAAGAGGCATGATCGTTGGTGCCCGTCTGGTTTGAGTTTCAGTGGCAACAGTGAAGAACATTGTGGGGGTATCGAAAGGCACTTTTTACAATGTCAGGAGGGCATACACAAATCATGGGCAAACGGCGTCTGAAAAGCACAACAGTTTTCGAAAGACAATCCTGTCAGATAGGGACCGGAGGTCATTAGAGCGGATTGTAGTAGCTAAAAAGAAGACCACTGCAATGAAAATTGCGTCTGAGCTCAATTCCGGACTACAGAACCCGGTCTCATAGAAAATAGTGCGACGGAAACTTCATAAAATGAACATTCATGGCAGGGCCGCTATCGCCAAACCCCCGGTCACAGCAGTAAATGCGAAGAGGCGTATCCAGTGGTGCAAGGACCACAAGGCATGGATTCATGAGCAGTGGAAAGACGTAAAGTGGTCCGATGAATAGACCTTCAATTTGTTTCAACAACCGGTCGTGTTTCCGTGTGGAGAACACCGTCACAGTCCTATGATACAGACTACCTGCTCCCAACTGTAAAGCATGGGGGTGTTTCTGTTACAGTATGGGCAGTGATATCGTGGTTTCCAGAAGGTTCCATCATAGCGCTGCATGGAATGATGAATGCTTAGGCGTATGAGGCCATTTTGGGGAACCAGGTTCTAACCATTGCCCAAATAGTGTTCCCTAATGGTAATAGCATCTACCAAGATGATTTGGCACCTGTCACGCTGCAAAAACGGTGACATCATGGTTTGAGGAGCATGACCAGGAGCTATCACACCTCCCTGGGTCAAACAATCACCAGATCTGAACATCATTGAGCCATTGTGGTCTGAGTTAGAAAGGCGTGTTCGGTCTCATTACCTTCCAGCAGCATCCCTTAAGGAACTGGAGCATGTTTTGGAGGAAAAATGGTAAAAATTTCACACGCAACGATTCAGGAGCTGTATACGTCCATTCCATGTCGGATCCAAAGGAGGCAACACACCACACTAGGTATGACTCACACTTTTGCAAACGTTTTAGACTTTTTTTGTCTCTCTCTCTCTCTTTCTCTCTCTCTCTCTCTCTCTCTCTCTCTCTCTCTATATATATATATATATATATATATATATATATATATGTGTGTGTGTGTGTGTGTGTGTGTGAGTGTGTGTGTGTGTGTGTGTGTATGTGTGTCTGTGCGTGTGAGTGTGTCAATGCTGTTTAAAGAGTTATCGCAAAATACGATCTGCTTGTTATAATAACTTACTACCGTAGCGGTTGTCTCATGTATGTAAGGTAAGTAGTTCATGCACAAAAGGCAAAACCCACATATAACATTTGTGGTTTATTTATTCATTTATTTATTTATTACTTTTCTGCTTTTTTTCTATTTCAACCGATTTCCAAAACCAAAATTTCTTTCCTAGTCGGGAATAAGACCCAGACCTCCTAATTAGAAAGCTTACACCTTACCTCTGAGCGACGCTCGTACGTTGATTTATGTTTGTTCTATTATGCTTAACATAGCTCATAACAAGGCAAATCAAGCCAATTCAACAACATGGCAACTTTGCATTCAAGATGGCGACTTCTCCAATGATTTGTTTCTCCATTGAAACTGCCCTTCATCCTTAAGAGTATAGCAAAACATGACTGTTCTATCGTCAGAACAACTTACAATTTTCATGGTTACAAACTTTTGAACCGCCATCTTGAATCGAAAATAACGACCTTTCCAACATGTCCGATTTTTCCCCTTACTTACGCTATAATCTACACACTTGAACGCAATTTCGTGATTCCACCATGTCTACAAGTTGTCTAGAATTAGACGCACCCTTATAACATTCCTAGCACTTTCTTGCACCGAAGATGACTACTTTTTTCAAGTTTAAGGGCGGATTCGCAAACTACACATCATAATAAACATCATCTCGAAATTTCAACGTATCAGACACAGCCGTTACAAATTTCACATTTTTTCTATTTGTGCCTCCAATCGAAAATGAATTTTAATGCTCTTTTTCCTAGCACAAACTACGATCCTAGCTTCACTGCCTGACAAAATATGACGTTTCTATTATGTGTGCAACTACTATAAAAACCAGCATTTCGAAACGACGAAAAATTTCGACACTTCATTCACATGGAAAATGTTCCCTTTTTCAAGATATCGGAATTTCCCCGTTACTCACATCACATAATGAACATGTATGCGAAATTTGGTGTTTGTATATTTTCTGGAAGTAGGCAAACAATTAAGTGTGTTTTCGACTTTAAAGGTATATAAATTCCACAGACGCGGGCCCGCTACGTATCAGTACTATGTGAGCAGTAAGTAGGAGGTCGAAAAGGAATTGAGTAGTGATGGGGAACGACGTGAACCTACTGGGCAGGAGACCTCGGTTCGATTCCCAACAGGTTTTTCTCTCACTTTTTCTTTCTTTCAAAGTTTATTTCTATAGCATAGGTGATTGAAAATAAGCTTGACTTTATTATACACGGCATTTTATTCCAACTGGACCAGCAAGTAAAACTATTAAATCGAAAGGGTCACTTTTCCACGTATCTTATATATTAAAACTATGTACGCTGCCGACGAGACAATTTTCAAATGGTGCCCATTTGTGTGTGTGTGTGTGTGTGTGTGCGTGTGTGTGCAGTAGCGTACGCATGAATTTATTTCGGGAGGGGTCCAAACTCAATATCAGCTTATTTTATATTGAAATTCCTAAACTTGTCCCTAAAATTAGGCTAAATTTACACAAAAGTTGGAATTTAGGGGGTGGTCCGGAATCCCAGTACCCACCCTCTGCGTACATCCCTCTGTGTGTGTATTTCCTTAAAATTAATATTTTATACTTTCCACTTGTGGTATTTACTTCAAATTTGGTACACGCATGTATCTTAACAAGGGACATAAAATGGAGAGAGATATTTTGCAATCATGTCCGCTTTGAAGCAGACACTGTTGTCGCGAGACAAAAGGTATTGTTGTCTTGTATGGACACTATATCGTGAAAATGATGCCTAATGTCTCTTTCACACACTTTTTGGGGGATACTGCCTCCTCAGAGCGCCCCTGGCGAGATCAAAATAATACGTTTATAATACAATAACAAATAGAATGTTATCAGCAGTGTCCGCGGGCTAATGCTCCCCCCGAACATTGCTTCCGAAAGAGACACTGGTGATTCTCCATTTCCAAAGCTACATATGTTTTATTTTAAATACTTCAGTATCGTCTCGAAACTTTACACGAACAAACTGCCTCGTTTCGGGACCATCTCAAAAGTTCCCATGTAAATATATATGATTTTCCTCTACGTATGTAATAATGAAAATATTTTGTTCCCGCAATACGAACAGAAAGTACTTTGCTAATACGAAGAAATGGAGATAAGAAAAAATACAAAACCGTTTAGTCGGGAATAGAACCCAGACCTGCTAATCAGAAAGCTCACACGTTACCTCTTTTTTTTAAAAAAATACTTTATTGTACTGTTATCGGTCGATTACATCAGAATCAATAAACAAACAAAAGTTGTACTCTTAGCAGCGAATATATCAGAAAGCATAAACAAACAAACATACAATTTACACATTAATAAATTGCTGCAAAAAAATTAGTAAACTTTTGTTTACGAATTGGAAATGCAATAGTGTGCATGCGTAACAAAAGTTGGTAGATGTACAAAGTCACATTACCATTAAAATCATTAAATAAAAGAATATCTATAGTATGGGACGTGATCCACAGAATTGCATTATGTTTAATACAGGGATAAAATTGATAATCAGGAAATAACATTAGTGACGGTCAAGTGATAGTAGAAGGAGTTTTTTGGGATATACGGGCAATAATTTTTTGATAGTGAGACCAAATTGTAACGTTCTTTGAACAACTATCGAGCCGGTGTTGTAATGTATCGAGAGCATGACAGGTACCGCAGAAAGAGATGCTGCGGATACCCAATTCATAGAGTCTCCCGTTTGTAGGGTATATATTATGAACAACACTGTACCACAGAGATTGGAGGGCAGGGGACAATATTGGTGCATGAATGTTCGCCCAGATTTGCGTCCAGTTTTTGATTGGGTAATGTTCTTCTATACGGGGAACAGAAACTGTGATAGAGTGAAATTGATTATACAATTGCTTTACGGAAAGGTCTTCAAGGTGACTCCGTGCGATAAGCGAGTAGCTAATATCAAGAAATACGTCCTTGAGGTATGGCACAATGCTAGCCCATGGTTGTGTATGCAAGGGAGCTTGTAGCTCAATATGAGTTAATGTTACACACAAAGCCTTGCTGGAAAAAAAGTCGGAATATGAACATAATGTTTGACACACGCGATGCAGTAACAGCGAGTAGCTCTGAAGTTGAATATTTTTAAGACCGAAGCCGCCAGCACCTTTTGATAAACACACAGTCTCGTGACTTACCCTTAAGCAGTGATTATGCCACAGCAGTTGCCCTGTGTGTTTTCGTATCACACTGAAGTTTTTCTTCGGCAAGGAAAATAATTGTGTCAAAAACCAAAGACGACTAAAAATAAAATCATTTAAAAGGTAAACTCGGCCTGCAAGACTTAGATGCCGGGCTTAACTTTGGTGAATGAGTGCAACCAAAGTACATGTTGTGGTATGAAAATTGTAGTCTATAATGTCTGTTATGCGACGTTGCCAAGTTACACCTAAGATTTTGATGCGATCAGTACAAGAAATCGTAGAAAAATACACGTGTTGGTCAGCCGGATTTATACTCATCAGGCGTGACTTTTGTTTATTCAGAACAGCACCTGAAATGCGCTCATAGTTCGATATGAGGTTTTCAACACGTGACAGTTCTTGTGGACTGTTAAGAAAACAATGTATATCATGGACGAATGCTTGTAATTTTAAGGTTGTTGCACCAATCTGTATACCTTGAATGTGTTGTTCCAGTTTTAAAAGAAAGGGCACGAGAACCAAGGTATACAGAATGGAAGACAGGGAGCAGCCTTGTGCAATACCTCGACATACATTGATGGAATTTGTAAGTGCATCATTAACTTTTAATTTTACATATCGTTGAGTATAAAGAAATTTAATCAAATTAAGAAAACTGTCTCCGAAACCATATTTTGCAAGTACTGTAAACATATAATCATGTGACAACCTATCAAATGCCTTATGGAAATCAAGAGCTAATATAGCTGCCTGCGGAGAACTAGTTTTCTGACACCAATAAATACCTTCTCGTATATTACTTAATGCTACGTACATAGGTTTGGTATGCTTTAAGTAATACTGATCATTATGTAAGACCTGATTTAAAAACGGTTCTAAACGAGAGGCAAGACAACGTGACAAAATTTTCTGATCAACATTAAGGAGGGTAATCGGTCTAAAATTATCAAAATCATGCGCACCTGCATGTTTAGGTACAAGGACCATAATGCCAGCCGTAAAAGAAGAGTTCCACGTGGGTGTGACTCGGAGTTCGTTTTACATTTCTGTGAGGAAAGGCGTGAGAATGCCGTGAAATTGGCGGTAAAATTCTAGTGTAAGACCATCAGGTCCCGGAGATCTGTTTATCTTCCCCGAAAAAATAGCTTGGCGAACTTCGCGTTCTGTAAAGGGCTCATTGAGGATGTTACGAGCCCACGGGGTGAAGAACCGATCGGATGTTCGAAGCAAGGTTCAGAGAATTGGGTTGGAGCGGGGGAATATAGGTTCTGGTATGCATTATACAGAGCGGAGAGTACGCGACTATGCTCGTGAACGTCACCGTTAGGAAACGTGACCTTGGAAATAAGGTTTTGTTTACCTTTTTGCCTTTCACGGCTAACTGTATGTAAAGAGGCAACTTCATGCTGAAGCATCCTCGTTTTGCCTCTCGTGAAAAAACCTTGATTTTTTTTACGATGTAAAGTGAGTAGGAGTGCCTTAATTTCCTTAATACGAGGAAGTACGTTTACTCCTTGAGCAAGTTCTTTATAGTATTCACATAATAAGTTATAGTAGTAATTATATTGCTCTTTAAAAAGAGAGGATCTGTCTTTACTGTGCTGTTTACAAATAGACTGAAAAGAAGGCTTAAGTTGATATAACCACCATGAAAACAAACTTTTCTTGTGAGATTTAAAATGCATTAAATAATTCCATCTATTTGTAATGAGCAACTGAAGATCCTCGTCAGTTAAAATTCTGTTATTAAGTGACCAAACAAAGGATGACTTTAAGTACTTACGGATGGGTAAATCAATGGTGCAAACCACAGCACAGTGATCAGAAAAGCATACTGGTTGAACGTTTATGGAGCGCACAAAATTAATTCAGGTGGTACTGACATAGTTTCTATCGAAACGTGAGGATCCATTTTGTCGAAAGAAAGTGTGCCCTGGGGTGTTACCTTTATAATGACGCCATACGTCAACTAACTTAAAATCTTGAACCAATTTACGCAATGTAGGAGAAGTATTGTAACCAAAACTTGAGTCTATAGGATCTAACACTGCGTTGTAGTCTACTACACAGATCAAATTTCGTGCACCAGAATGTAACTCCGCGGGAACGTCAGTGAGATAGAAAGAGTTGCGCTCGGAACGATTATTATTGCCTGAAGGTGAATATAAGTTACAAAAATGTATATTTTCATAATTGGCTGTAATAATGCGACCTGTCGGAAATTTAGAAAAGTCGGTTAAAGAAATATCTTTACAATATAAAATAGCAATGCCAGAACCAGTTTCGGAAGGATTGATTTCACACATATGATTAAAGACATAGGAGAAATGATCAATATTGCACTCTTGAAGGAAAATTATGTCCAGATCTGATTTGGTGATGTAATCGGCGAATGCTTTGTGCTTAGTAAGACTAGAAATACCGTTGATATTAACGGTGGCTATACGCGTTGCAAACATAGTTAATGACCACAAAACAAGAAAAATACACCAAATAAACACTGCACCAAGAAATGGCATAATGCACTGAACACAACAAAGACGGGTAATATCTCTCGCACATATTCCCATCCTAAATTGGGAGGTGATATGATCACTTGTCTGGAGGGGCAACAACATCGTTTACCTTAGTGCTTAGTTCACTTTGATGGGGATCTGCTCGTGACCTTGTGAAACTAGATACACAATTATGATTCACAGGGAGAACACTTTTAGTTTTCTGATGTTTATTGGCTCGATTGGGGTTATCACGAGGTGAGGACAGAGATCGGCCTTTTCTACGCCTCTTTTCGGGTAGGGCGGTAAACTGGGATGCTTCTATAGTCGGAGAATTCATCTCAGATGAAACACTCATTTCCTGGCGGGAGTCATCCGTGATCGCAGACAACGGAGTATTTACGGCGGTTTCAGGTAACTGATCCTCTTCCGATTTTGGAAATGCTGGAGCAGGAGGACTTTGTTGTGGAAGATCTGGAGAAGTCGTCACAATGGTACTGGAGGTTGATGAGTCACTCTGAGATGTTATATTGGATGCAAGGTTTCTCTGGGAGACAGTAGCGGGAGTACTAGTGATAGGTGCAATGGTAAAACTCTTGGGGACATCGAGTTGACAAGTAGGTTCATTTATAGTGAGTGCACTTGGAAGAGTAGGATCACAAGTCATAGGTGGCGATGGAAGGTTTTCCTGTAGAGTCGGAGGACGTTTCTCACTTAATACGGGAAAGCTGGTAAATGAATGAACATCCGGTAAAGTATCCACTTTGTTCCAAGAACCAGGCATGGGCGGTGATCTGGATGTTGGAGCACTGGTGAGGGATGCCGATACGGCTGGAGGGAGACGGCGCTTCGCACATTCCATTAAAAAATGATTCGGGGAGTCACAGATAGCGCAGGTTTTAACTTGGCCTCCATACGTTAACCACAATCGTAAACCACATATAGTCACATAAGAAGGTATAGGGCGCTTAATGCACATACGTATTATCTTTCTACCAGTTCGGACTTCGTAGATATGGCCAGTAGAATACATTTCATCTGTAATGGATTTGATATCACCATACAGAGATAGGACACGGGAAATATGTTGATCTTCTAATTCGGTGGGTACCAAATGTAACCGAACTGTCACTACATTGGAACTTGCGGAATCTATTAAAATATTGTATGTACCAAGCTCATCTGAATAAGTGACCTTTCCATTCACTCGAAAGATAATTTGTTCACAAATCACTTGTGATATTAACTTTAGATATAACTGTTTGCGACTATAATCGAACTCAATACTGACAACTTGATCTGGAAGCAAATGGAAAGTATTACGAATCCATTCATCTAACACTAATGTATTAGGCTTGTTCACTACATCTTGGAATGATAAAAGTAAAGTATTAACTCGAATAAGTGACATGGTTCACTGAGAATGGAAAACAGTACTTCGCACTAGACTATATGATGAAATTAGCAAATAGCAAACATTAAGTACTTGATAGTAGAAAATACTCTACTTGACAAAGCGGCGTGAGTTGAAGAAAAAAAACCCTCAACACTGCCACTCGCACACCTACAGAGACAGCGGTGTGAACGGCACGGCGTCTGCCGAGCAACTTATCTGAGCCATGCTCGTACGTTGATTTATGTTTGTTCTATTATGCTTAACACAGCTCATAACAAGGCAGATCAAGCCAATTCAACAACATGGCAACTTTGCATTCAAGATGGCGACTTCTCCAATGATTTGTTTCTCCATTGAAGCTGCCCTTCATCCTTAAGAGTATAGCAAAACATGACTGTCCTATCGTCAGAACAACTTACAATTTTCATGGTTACAAACTTTTGAACCGCCATCTTGAATCGAAAATAACGACTTTTCCAACATGTCCGACTTTTCCCCTTACTTACGCTGTAATCTACACACTTGAACGCAATTTCGTGATTCCACCATGTCTACAAGTTGTCTAGAATTAGACGCCCCCTTATAACATTCCTAGCACTTTCTTGCACCGAAGATGACTACTTTTTTTCAAGTTTAAGGGCGGATTTGCAAACTACGCATTATAATAATCAACACCTCGAAATTTCAACGTCCTAGACACAGCCGTTACGAATTTCACATTTTTTCTATTTGTGCCTCCAATCGAAAACGAATTTTAATGCTCTTTTTCCTAGCACAAACTATGTTCCTAGCTTCACTGTCTGACAAAATATGACGTTTCTATTATGTGTGCAACTACTATAAAAACCAGCATTTCGAAACGACGAAAAATTTCGACACTTCATTCACATGGAAAATGTTGCCTTTTCAAGATATCGGAATTTTCCCGTTACTCACATCACATAATGAACATGTATGCGAAATTTGGTGTTTGTGTATTTTCTGGAAGTAGGCAAACAATTAAGTGTGTTTCAAACTTTAGAGGTATATAATATAATTACGGTATTTTATTCATACTTGCAGTTACAACTATCTCACAAACTACTATATTTGTAAAATCAGTTGTGAAAATCAACTTGGGTTGGGGAGAAGAGTAAGTGTGAGTGTGTAAGTAATTATCTGAGTTTTTTTTCATTTTTATCTGTTTTTATTTTCCCTAATTAACGTGCCCGTTGAGTATTTACATAATTTAATAACACTTCTCTTAGGAGTAAAGTAAGCTGTTATTAACCGAGTTCGAACGTAGTAAAAGTCTCGCGCTTCAAGTGGAGAAGGATTTCAGTTACCGGAGAATTACATTATATTTTCGTCTTTTATTTTCATATTAGGCTATTGCAATGAAACAGAGAAACATATGGTGCATGCAAATCAGTTTATTTCTTAGTTTTTATTCTTTCTCTTTGGTCAGATGTCTTTGAAAATTCCTAAATGTAAATATCAGATGAAAATTTGTGTAAGATGAAAAGATTATACATATATAAGTTTATTGGTTAAATTTAACAACATTTTCGTAGAAGCTGTCTCCTTTTCTCTTTCCTAACTTCAACTCTGCCTCTTTGACTCCCATTTGCAAGGCTAGACAATATAAATCGAGTTTCACATAAAAAACTCCATCGTAAATGTTTTAACTACGCTTTGTGGTAATGAATGTCAACGCAATGGTGAAAACGCAAACAGTTATATGAATATTCTAAGTGGTTCCATTACTGAAGAGAGTACACGTCCACAAACACTGTTGTTTGAATACCAAGAAGTATTGCCATGCCCAAAAAGAGTTTTAGAATTTGACAATGGCCTGTGAGGCCAGTCTAATAATAACTGACACATTTGATGTTAATATTTAGAGTATTTATACTTTCTTTTCTACGTACGGACTGAAAAGTTTTACCTTTCATGTTGCGAGACAAAATGAATATTATCCACAGATGACCGTCGTAATGTGTCTGTCAAATAGATATTTATTCGCGGTTTACACTCATTTTGTATTCTGTGTGTGCTCACAGACAATAGCTAGGATTATTACCTGAAGTTCTCTAATGCATACGAGAGCTGATATCTGTAACACACATTTAGTTTTGCTTTCGTGAATTCTTGATTACCTAACATTTTCTTTCTATTTTCAGTTTTATGTTCATTCCGTATTTTCTTTGTATGAGACTTAAAATCTTACTGTTGCAGCAGAACGACAGATATATCTAAAATCCTAAGCTAAGACCAAAGATATATCACAATTTGAGGACAACATTAATATATACAGACACAGAAAATCCAGATGTACGGTAACCGTTTGGGTAATCATAGTGTATATGCGAAAAGTTATATTGTTTGCAATATGATAAAGGGAAAAAATCATTGAAATACAACAACTGTCATCAGTACAACAAAATGACAAATAGATACCCAAAATTTCAAGTTAACAGAGATATTGTAACAAACGAAACATTGACCAAAGTTTCAACACACACTGTATTTTAAACTCTAATGTGTTATGGTTTCGGATATTTAACATATTCTTCATCAGACATTATCTATAGTATCTGATAACACATTAGAGTTGAGAACACAGTGTGTGTTGAAGCTTTAGTCAGTGTTTCATTTGTTACAATATCTAATCCAAAGCCATGGTTAGTGTTATTAACAGTGATAAAACATATTTTCTTTTATATCATTAACCAAGGGGACACCAAGTCTAGTGATTAGAACGTTGAATTAACGTCCGAGTGGTTCCGGGTTCCAATTTTTGGCATCCACCCACCGTTATAAAGCAAACTGAGGACCATGTAAATAAAAGACACTACGGTCACTAGATCTAGAAAGCTATTGATTCACCTGTTAAAGACAGAGCAATTAGGTGCGAGTGTTCGTCACTAGGCTGAACATAATTCAGCCGATCACTAACAGATGGCGTTACAGGCTCAGGCCGTCAAATAGGGCTGATACGCCAAATGATTTGATCGGCTAGTTAATGTGTTAAGTATTTGCTTGAGATTCCATATCTGCAAAAGAACATATTACACAGGAGACATAGAGAAAACAAGGTCAGTTTTGTTTTTTCTACTTTCTGAAGTAATACACAATTTTACGCAAACACTAATGCTGCAACTTTAATATAATAGGCTAAAGCACAATGCAGTTGAAGTTTATTTCAAAAATGTCATCATTACCCTAGCAACTATATACATCAGACCAAATCATCCATTACCTCAGCAGTTCGTACAATATATCTCCAATATTTTCAATAGATACAACATTATGGCCGATTTCAGCACGCATAGCCGCAGCGATGGTGACCAGACAAATTTCATTAACTTCATAACAACCCACACTACTGGAGTTATTGTTGATCTTCCACAAGCTACACGCCCAATCTCAAACACCAAGAATGACATAATCATTGTCTCCATAAATCTTATCTCACATTACACTGTAGAAATCCTTGATCTTCTTGATAGTGATCATGCACCAATCAAGCTTGTTTACAAACCATAGTCAGCTACAACCCATTCCTCTTTACCAGTACGAGTGAGCTTCCGCTACGATAAAGCTAAATGGGATCAATATCGTTCACATATTTCAGACGTCACCAGTGATATAACAGAACTGGCCACATGTGACGATTTATACCAGACTGTAGATCGCATTACATCCCCAATCCAGGAAGCAAGCAACTTGTATTTCCAAAGTGTAGAGACAAGTGTGAAAGCCATTAAAGCAGTCTGTAACTTAATGTTGAGCTGCTGGATAGTTCTCCAAGTGCGAGAAGAGCCATGTCATCCGCATATTGGAAGAGATGGACTTGGTCTGGCAGGCGAGGCATTTAAGCTACATACAGAAGGTATTGTAAAGGAGACAAAGCTGACCCTTGTGGTACTCCAGAGAACAGAAAGATAGGATGGGACTAACTGCCTCGTACTGAGATACAGGTGATACGGTTTGTAATGAAATGGTAAATAAGGCGAATGTAGGAGATAGGGAGCTGAAATTGCAGAAGTTTGTATATGAGCCCATGGTGCCAGACTTTATCGAATACTTTCTCCAAGTGAAATAAACTAAACAGGAAGGATTAGCTGAATTATAGTGCTGAGCAATGAGCGTTGAGAGTCAAAGTAGTTGATCATTTATAGAGAAAGCTGGTCGAAAACCTGCTTGTGTGACTGGAAGTAGGCCGTGATCGGAAATGAAATATGAAATCGTTTAACTAAGATACGTTCCAAGATCCTAATGAATGTGGATTTAAGTTGTATAGGTCTATAAGACGCAACATCCTGAGGAGGTTTATGTGGTTTGGGAAACATTAGTGTGTTGGATGTTTTCCAAGCTAAGGGAAAGAAGCCAGTTCGCAATATGAATGTATAGATATTCGCAAGAAGTAGTAATAGTGAAATAGGATATTCCTTGATATGGCGATACGTCACGTTATCTAAGCCAGTGCAGTGTATCGTTTATTATGGAGAACGTGAGAGATTTCGTGAGTGGTGATTGGAGCGGAAACAGCAGTATTAGGAGGTAAAATATGAGTAGTATTGGGTTGTAGTTGTGGTGATGAAGTATTGAGTCTGTCTACAGGGTGATTTGTTTTCTCAAATGGCGGTGTGAATATACCTTGTAGGTGATCGGCAAATCATTCGCTTTATCACTATCGGTACTAACAGGTGTATCACCCAATAAAATGGGGTAAGGTGTATCAGAGAATTTGCAACAAAGCGCATTGATGCGGAACCAGAATTTAGTAGGATTCGATGTTTCAGACAGGTTGTTGCATGTCTTTACCCAGCACCGGAGTTTATATGCTTTGATGTAATTGTGCACTGTACATTGAAGTCGTTAGTGATGTCGGAGTGCTTCTGGGTTGCGAGTGAAGAGATATTCTCGATAGAGCTGACGTGAACTTTTGATCATGGAGAGATATTGTGGCGGAAGTTTAGGCTGATATGGAACAGATTATGTTGTTGGTATATACAGTTGCTAGCTTCCTGGATTGGGGATGTAATGCGATCTACAGTCTGGTATAAATCGTCACATGTGGCCAGTTCTGTTATATCACTGGTGACGTCTGAAATATGTGAACGATATTGATCCCATTTAGCTTTATCGTAGCGGAAGCTCACTCGTACTGGTAAAGAGGAATGGGTTGTAGCTGACTATGGTTTGTAAACAAGCTTGATTGGTGCATGATCACTATCAAGAAGATCAAGGATTTCTACAGTGCAATGTGAGATAAGATTTGTGGAGACAATGATTATGCCATTCTTGGTGTTTGAGATTGGGCGTGTAGCTTGTGGAAGATCAACAATAACTCCAGTAGTGTGGGTTGTTATGAAGTTAATGAAATTTGTCTGGTCACCATCGCTGCGGCTATGCGTGTTGAAATCGGCCATAATGATGTATCTATTGAAAATATTGGAGATATATTGTACGAACTGCTGAGGTAATGGATGATTTGGTCTGATGTATATAGTTGCTAGGGTAATGATGACATTTTTGAAATAAACTTCAACTGCATTGTGCTTTAGCCTATTATATTAAAGTTGCAGCATTAGTGTTTGCGTAAAATTGTGTATTACTTCAGAAAGTAGAAAAAACAAAATTGACCTTGTTTTCTCTATGTCTCCTGTGTAATATGTTCTTTTGCAGATATGGAATCTCAAGCAAATACTTAACACATTAACTAGCAGATCAAATCATTTGGCGTATCAGCCCTATTTGACGGCCTGAGCCTGTAACGCTATCTGTTAGTGATCGGCTGAATTATGTTCAGCCTAGTGACGAACACTCGCACCTAATTGCTCTGTCTTTAACAGGTGAATCAATAGCTTTCTAGATCTAGTGACCGTAGTGTCTTTTATTTACATGGTCCTCAGTTTGCTTTATAACGGTGGGTGGATGCCAAAAATTGGAACCCGGAATCTCTCGGACGTTAATTCAACGTTCTAATCACTAGACTTGGTGTCCCCTTGGTTAATGATATAAAAGAAAATATATTTTATCTCTGTTAATAACATTAACCATGGCCTTAACACTAACCCAGACACATTACGACGGTCATCTGTGGATAATATTCATTTTGTCTCGCAACATGAAAGGTAAAACTTTTCAGTCCGTACGTAGAAAAGAAAGTATAAATACTCTAAATATTAACATCAAATGTGTCAGTTATTATTAGACTGGCCTCACAGGCCATTGTCAAATTCTAAAACTTTTTTTGGGCATAGGAACACTTCTTGGTATTCAAACAACAGTGTTTGTGGACGTGCACTCTCTTCAGTAATGGAACCACTTAGAATATTCATATAACTGTTTGCGTTTTCACCATTGCGTTGACATATATTACCACAAAGCGTAGTTAAAACATTTACGATGGAGTTTTTTATGTGAAACTCGATTTATATTGTCTAGCCTTGCAAATGGGAGTCAAAGAGACAGAGTTGAAGTTAGGAAAGAGAAAAGGAGACAGCTTCTACGAAAATGTTGTTAAATTTAACCAATAAACTTATATATGTATAATCTTTTCATCTTACACAAATTTTCATCTGATATTTACATTTAGGAATTTTCAAAGACACCTGACCAAAGAGAAAGAATAAAAACTAAGAAATAAACTGATTTGCATGCACCATATGTTTCTCTGTTTCATTGCAATAGCCTAATATGAAAATAGAAAGACGAAAATATAATGTAATTCTCCGGTAACTGAAATCCTTCTCCACTTGAAGCGCGAGACTTTTACTACGTTCGAACTCGGTTAATAACAGCTTACTTTACTCGTAAGAGAAGTGTTATTAAATTATGTAAATACTCAACGGGCACGTTAATAAGGGAAAATAAGAATAGATAAAAATGAAAAGAACTCAGATAGTTACTTACACACTCACACTTACTCTTTTCCCCAACCCAAGTTGATTTTCACAACTGATTTTACCAATATAGTAGTTTGTGAGATAGTTGTAACTGCAAGTATCACTAAATTCCGTAATTATATTTGTACCTCTAAAGTCGAAAACACACTTAATTGTTTGCCTATTTCTAGAAAATACACAGACACCAAATTTCGCATACATGTTCATTATGTGATCTGAGTAACGGAAAAATTCCGATATCTTGAAAAAGGGAACATTTTCCATGTGAATGAAGTGTCGAAATTTTTCGTCGTTTCGAAATGCTGGTTTTTATAGTAGTTGCACACATAATAGAAACGTCATATTTTGTCAGACAGTGAAGCTAGGAACATAGTTTGTGCTAGGAAAAAGAGCATTAAAATTCGTTTTCGATTGGAGGCACAAATAGAAAAAATATGAAATTTGTAACGGCTGTGTCTAGAACGTTGAAATTTCGAGGTGATGTTTATTATGATGCATAGTATGCGAATAAGCCCTTAAACTTGAAAAAAGTAGTCATCTTCGGTGCAAGAAAGTGCTAGGAATGTTATAAGGGGGCGTCTAATTCTAGACAACTTGTAGACATGGTGGAATCACGAAATTGCGTTCAAGTGTGTAGAATACAGCGTAAGTAAGGGGAAAATCGGACATGTTGGAAAAGTCGTTATCTTCGATTCAAGATGGCGGTTCAAAAGTTTGTAACCATGAAAATTGTAAGTTGTTCTGACGATAGGACAGTCATGTTTTGCTATACTCTTAAGGATGAAGGGCAGTTTCAGTGGAAAAACAAATCATTGGAGAAGTCGCCATCTTGAATGCAAAGTTGCCATGTTGTTGAATTGGCTTGATCTGCCTTGTTATGAGCTTTGTTAAGCATAATAGAACAAACATAAATCAACGTACGAGCATGGCTCAGATTTAACGTGTGAGCTTTCTGATTAAGAGGTCTGGGTTCTATTCCCGACTTAACGTTTTTGTATTTTTTCTTATCTCCATTTCTTCGTATTCGCAAAGTACTTTGTGTTCGTATTGCCGGAACAAAATATTTTCATTATTACATACGTAGAAGAAAAACATATATATTTACATGGCAACTTTTGAGATGGCCCCGAAACGAGGCAGTATGTTCGTGTAAAGTTTCGAGACGATACTGAAGTATTTAAAATCAAACATATGTAGCTTTGGAAATGGAGCATCACCAGTGTCTCCTTCGGAAGTAATGTTTTCGGGGGGGAGTATTAGCCCGGGGACACTGCTGGTAACATTCTGTTTGTTATTGTATTATTTTGATCACGCCAAAGGCGCTCTGAGGAGGCAGTGTCCCCCAAAAAGTGTGTGAAAGAGACATTGGGCGTCATTTTCACGATATAGTGTCCATACAAGACAACAATACCTTTTGTCTCCCGACAACAGTGTCTGCTTCAAAGCTGACATGATTGCAAAATATCTCTCTTCATTTTATGTCCCTCGTTAAGATACATGCTTATACCAAATTTGAAGTGAATACCACAAGTGGAAGTATAAAATATTAATTTTGAGGAAATACACACACACAGGGATGTACGCAGGGGTGGGTACTGGGATTCCGGACCACCCCCGAAATTCCAACTTTTGTGTAAATTTAGCCTACTTTTAGGGACAAGTTTAGGAATTTCAATATAAAATACTCTGATATTGAGTTTGGACCCCTCCCGAAATAAATTCCTGCGTACGCTACTGCACACACACGCACGCACACACACACACACACACGAATGGGCACCATTTGAAAATTGTCTCGTCGGCAGCGTACAGTTTTAATATATAAGATAGGTGGAAAAGTGCCCCTTTCGATTTAATAGTTTTAGTTGCTGGTCCGGTTGGAATGAAATGCCGTGTATAATAAAGTCAAGCTTATTTTCAATCACCTATGCTGTAAAAATAAACTTTGAAAGAAAGAAAAATAACAGAAAAACCTGTTGGGAATCGAACCGAGTTTTCCTGCCCAGTAGTTTCACGTCGTTCCTCTACAGTACTCAATTCCTTAGATTTTCGACTTCCTACTTACTGCTAACATAGTACTGGTACGTAGCGGGCCTGCGTCTTTGGAATTTATATACCTCTAAAGTCGGAAACACACTTAATTGTTTGCCTACTTCCAGAAAATATACAAACACCAAATTTCGCATACATGTTCATTATGTGATGTGAGTAACGGGAAAATTCCGATATCTTGAAAAAGGGAACATTTTCCATGTGCATGAAGTGTCGAAATTTTTCGTCGTTTCGAAATGCTGGTTTTTATAGCAGTTGCACACATAATAGAAACGTCATATTTTCTCAGGCAGTGAAGCTAGGAACATAGTTTGTGCTAGGAAAAAGAGCATTAAAATTCCTTTTCGATTGGAGGCACAAATACAAACAATGTGAAATTTGTAACGGCTGTGTCTAGGACGGTGAAATTTCGAGGTGATGTTTATTATGATGCGTAGTTAGCGAACACGCTCTTAATCTTGAAAAAAGTAGTCATCTTAGGTGCAAGAAAGTGCTAGGAATGTTATAAGGGGGCGTCTAATTCTAGACAACTTGTAGATATGGTGGAATCACGAAATTGCGTTCAAGTGTGTAGATTACAGCGTAAGTAAGGGGAAAAATCGGACATGTTGGAAAAGTCGTTATTTTCGATTCAAGATGGCGGTTCAAAAGTTTGTAACCATGAAAATTGTAAGTTGTTCTGACGATAGGACAGTCATGTTTTGCTATACTCTTAAGGATGAAGGGCAGTTTCAATGGAGAAACAAATCATTGGAGAAGTCGCCATCTTGAATGCAAAGTTGCCATGTTGTTGAATTGGCTTGATCTGTCTTGTTATGAGCTATGTTAACCCTTATGCGGGCAACCGGGGCCTCCGAGGCCCAGTAGCTTCATTTTTCTAAAACTTCTCTTTAACCATACATATTTCGAAGACATAAAATACTGAATTCTTCTATCTTTCGTCGAAGTTAAAATCATGAACATATCGAGTTGGTAAAGCTTATTTTTAAAAAAAATTGAAAATTTTTTCCTGACGTAACCTGGCAACCGGGGTACACACACACAGGGATGTACGCAGGAGGTGGGTACTGGGTGTCCGAACCACCTCCGAAATTCCAACTTTTGTGTAAATTTAGCCTAATTTTAGGGACAAGTTTAGGAATTTCAATATAAAATACCCTGATATTAAGTTTGGACCCCTCCCGAAAAGAATTCCTGCGTACGCTACTGCACACACACGCTCATACACAGACACACAAATGGGCACCTTTTGAAAATTGTCTCGTCGCCAGCGTACATAGTTTTAATATATAAGATAGGTGGAAAAGTGCCCCTTTCGATTTAGTAGTTTTAGTTGCTGGTCCGGTTGGAATGAAATGCCGTGTATAATAATGTCAAGCTTATTTTCAATCACCTATGCTATAAAAATAAACTTTGAAAGAAAGAAAAAGTGAGAGAAAAACCTGTTGGGAATCGAACCGAGGTCTCCTGCCCAGTAGGTTCACTTCATTCCCCTATACTACTCAAATCCTTAGATTTTCGACTTCCTATTTACTGCTCACATATTACTGGTACGTTGCGGGCCCACCTCTGTGGAATTACACCTCTAAAATCGGAATAATAATCGTGTTATATGTGTTTTCAGGATGATTAAGAAATGATGTCTTGTTTTTTGATTGTAATAAATGAGAAAGACACGATTCTAATACACTGTTCTACTACAATGCAGAAAGTGGTGTTGTTTAAGATGCTGTAAACAATTTTTTTAAAAGCCTCCGATAATATTCATATTCTAAATTACCTAGTAAATAATCGTCTTCATTGAAAATATAAGAGTAAAGATGCAGGAAGACTGTATGTAATTGTGGAGTATAAATTAACATTTCAACAAGTCTTGCTGCCCAATAATTACTTTTGTACCAAAGAACAGCATTATAATACAGTGTACTACGTTACTGTGCAAAAACTGGTGTTCAATCAAATGTTATGAACTAATGTTTAAAAAGCCTTATCAAAATTCATATTTGTAAATTACCAACAAATTTAGTCTTCATTGAAAATACAAGACGAGAGATACAAGTAGACTGCAAGAAATTGTCAAGTAAATATGAAATATTTCAAAAAGTCTTGCTGCAGGTAATATGTACTACTATGCCGAAGGATTCCATACTAAGGGACTTTTCTATATTACAGTGCAAAGCCTCCAACAATATTTATATTTGTAAATCACCTACAAATTGTAGTCTTCATTGAAAATAGAAGAATAAATATACAGAGAGACTGCAAGAATTTGTGCAGTATATATGAAACTTTTCAAGAAGTCTTGCTGAGGTAATATGTACAACTATGCCCAAGGTTTCCATTATACAACACTGTACTACATTATAGTACAAAAGTAGTGTTCACTCAAATGCTATGAAAAAAATTTAATACAATCTCCAACAATATTCATTTTTGTAAATTATCTAGTAAATTGTAGTCTTCATTGTAAATACAAAAATAAATGTGCAGGAAGCCTGAAATATTTTCCCGCCCTTATGTCACAGATATGATTTACTTTTCCTGCAGGTAATATGTACAATTAACTACAACGACACTATTATAATACATTGTACTAATTTACACTGCAGAACATAATATTAAAAAATATTTAAAAGGCTGCGAATAAATATTTAAAAGGCTGCAAAAATCATATTTGTAAACAGTGAGTGTTTTCGCAAAATGCAAGGTTTAATAGGGAGGCTATTGGAAGACAGTGTCCGCTGTTTATGTTTCAGAAAATAAATTCTGTTATTGTCTCTAACATGTATAGATGTGCGCAAAGTGTACATAATAAGCCATGTACATGATTGCCAGAGTAGAAGTAGTCATAGAGTTCTTTCTAATAAATTGTGTGCTTGTTCTTCAAAGTTACATGGAAGGAATAATACCGGTTGAATTGAAGTATGTGTTGCTAAGAGGTGTCTGCTGTAAAGGGAAGTGAATTCCTGAAGGAATAGTTTTCTAGAACATGACACCTCATGGCAAAGGCATGACCGGGGGTCTGGAGGTGGAGCCCCCAGCGAGCTTTAGCGAGTTATTCTATAAGATCAGAAATAAAGTAATCCTCTCTGATTTACGAGCGTGTGCATCTTTTTGAACAGTTTTATTTACCTTACATATAATACTAGGAAATTCAATTACACGTTCAAAGCATAAAAGAATATCATGATTTCCAACAATACACTTTCTATTTAAATTATTTTCTTTCTTCGGATTTATTTGCGAAACAATTTCAAATATTTAAACACATTTAAGATAAAAAAGAAGGCCTAAACACATGTGCGATAAGAAAGAGAGCCTAAACACATTGACGATAACAAAGATGACCTAAACACATGTGTGGTAAGGGAGAGGGCCTAAACACATTTACGATAAGAAAAAGGGCCTAAACACATTTACGATAAGAAAGAGGGCCTAAACATATTTACGATAAGCAAGAGGACCTACACATTTATGATAAGACAGATGTCCTAAACACATTTTCAATAAGAAAGAAATGAAAATGAAATGAAATCTTTGAGTTTTATGTCCCATGGTTATGCCGGTTAGGCTAAAGGAGACGATGATGATGAGTAATGAATGAAATGGTGGAATGCAGAAAATGGGAGGAAACGGAAGAACCGCGAGAAAACCCACGCACACGGTGTTTTCAATAAGAAGGAATATACCTGACTGGCACCATATCTGTTGCCTGATTTCACCTGTGCGCAACAGGCAACAGTCCACAAGTAATACTTTGTTTTCGCTACATAAATGAATAATTTTCTTCATGTGTGGTTTTGCATATATGCAGCGTGGGCATTAAAGTTTGACTTCATCATGTAGGTAATTGCATACATACTTATAGAACGAACGCGACAGAAGTGCAATATTGCTTGTGTATGGAAAACTTTAAATGTGTTAAAATTTTAAATTTCTTAATGTAGTACTATGGCGTGGACTTCGCTGAAGAAACACTTTTAATATTTTATATAATAGTAGAGACTCGATTATAAAGAACGTAATCTATATTTACCGTGAGACCCGATGAGTTAGGCATACCACTTACATTAGAAATCCAACGGCTTACCAATGAGCTAAAACAACCACAGGCATACTAAAATTATCTAAAGTACTATGCTCGTATCCAAGATGACTAACATCCGATCACATGTTTCGAGAGCTACTACTATGGGCACATATTAAGGCCGACATTTTTGAGAGATGGTCTTACAGTATTTCAGTGTTATTATCAGTATAAAAATAATTAAAAAAATATGAAAAGAAAGAAGTTGACTATTAAAATTGACCACAAAGCGTTTATTTCTTACACCCAATATTAGACTGAAGGTTTGTTATTTCTAATCTCGTAAGGAAAAACTGTGGTGGGAAAAATATATTACATAATCTGACAGACAACGCTATTGCAATTTTGAAGATAGATACATACAAAACCATTCTCCAAACTTTCTGCATAAAGTAATGATACACTTGTAAAGCAATATGCGAGATTGTAATCTAGAAAAGTACTATGTCCCAGTAGCACACACTTCGAGAAATAACATCAGAGGTAAAATGAGATGAAGAGGGTTCATATGTAAAATGGTTTATATCTCAGTCAATGGCCATTAAAATTGTTAATATTCTTATATTCATCCCTATTGCTTATATTGAGCTACCTTGTAACTAAACGGTTAGAATATATGCCTTCTGTGCGAGAGTCCCGCGTTCAATTTCCAGTGGAAAGTTATGTGGTTCGAGTCCTACGTTAAATTATAGACCCATGTCTCATATAATCTCGCTGATGAAAAGAACACTAACTTTTAATCCACCCCACCAATATTACGCTTACTAAACTCTTGAAACGAAATATTTTCATAGTGAATTTTCATCTACTGATCATTCACGTTACAACTTGCCCATGCTCTGAGTTTTGAGCAAAAAAAGCAAGTAACAATTTTTTTTTACACAAAATGCCAGCAATAGCACGTTTATATCTCATATCTTTGTTGGTGATACAAAACAGTATTCAAGGTAGTAAAACCTTTATCAACTGAAATCTTATACCAGCTCTTTAGCAGTTCATCTACGCTTAACATGTTGCTTAGATAGAGGCAGTGATTTGCAGTGTAAACATCAACGAGATGTAGGCAAATAATATGATACATATAAAGAGAAGTCATCGGAAAATAGAGACTATTTTTCCTCTTTCCAATGCAGGAGAGGCATGCAATAGTTCATAGTTTGGAGCCGCTTCTAAATGTGACTTTCCTTCGGAACCGCCACTGGAAGTGATTTTCCTTCGGAACCGCCACTGGAAGTGACTTTCCTTTGGAGCCGCCAATGGATATGACGCTTCTTGGGAATCGCCCCTGCCCTGGTACGACGCCTTAGGAAACACCCCTTAGAAACAGTGGACGAGACTATCAAATCGAATCAAATAAAATATAAAATTATCGAAAAATTGTTTAAAACAAATACTAATTATTGACGTTAAAAAGAAGAATAAAATAATATTTTAAATACTTATGTTTAAAAAACTAAAATGATATTGGATTGTATGAATTAAAAGACAAAAAAGGTTGTAGTTAAGACGATGTGGCAATAGCTCGATTCTTCCTTGCCTCGTGCTAGGATACGTCTCGCAAGGTCAGTTGTGACTTGTCGCTGCTTCTGTTTAGTGTTTCTTCGAGTATAGTCTAATGGTTAAGATCCGAATGAAGTTTTGCAGAAGGAATCTTGTTGCTTTGTTAGTTCACTCAATAGTTCAATTCCTTTTTATTTTATTTTATTTATTTTATTTTTTATTTTTTGTTCGTTAAATGTTGGGCACAGACCGAGAGGTCAAAAACAGTGTGAGCAGATTGCGGAAATGTAAAGGTAATTACAGACTTTATTAACTTATTATTCCATCCTTTCTGTGTCTTTATGAAATTTAACGTATGTGTTCGGTCGAGTGTTTGCTCCATTGGGTTCATTATTCGAAGAATTGTTTTATTGATGCTTGTTAGGCCCATTGTTCATTATTAAAATAAAAGTAATTTCCAGAGATTGCAAGACAATACAAAAAGGACAAAGAATAGTTAAAGCACTGAAATATTAAGTAATTTACTATAAAAGATACGTCATTTGTTACCGCATCGTTTGACTGAAAGTAGTATTTGACAAATTATTGATAGCATGTTTAAATTGAAAATTTGATATTAAGGGCGACGAATATTTGTGAGCGATAATCTGACTTAATTAAATTTTGTTTCTTGAAAGGCAAATTAGTCTTGCTGAAGGTCTCTAATACTTAATATATTTAATTAAAATCTTTATACAATTGTCTAGTCTATTGTTCTTGTTATTATTGAATTTATTGATTGTAAATAAAATTGTTATAAGAGTCTTGTATCTGGAATATTGAACTCGTGCTTGAGAGAACCTAAGCGGACACGAGTCCCTGGTCTTGTGGGGTAAGGATTCCTTCCTTTTTTATTTTTCTTTAAAAAATATTCTTGCTTTCAGAGTTGAGTACTTTCGGACCGGGATCGAGGGACATTACAGGCACTGCTGAAAGATCATGAACTAACTCGTAGGATCATGCAGTTGTATAATCGTTGTCTTTTCCAAATACAATCGTCTTACATGTTCTTAGGTATTATTCTACAGAATACCGAAATTGATTTGCAAAAAGTGAAATGAAATATTTGAGTTTAATGTTCTACGTTTATGCCCTTTGGGCTAAGGGATGATTACGGATAATGACACACAATCATAGTCATATGTCTTGGAAATAAAATCAGAAAAATTAAAAACACTGCTGAACAAAACTGCACTTATTTAATAAAAACACATTTACACGTGACGTTTCGATCTTCTAGCCAAGATCCTCATTAGACGTACACTGAGTGATACAAAAAAAAATATACTCCAGTATATATACACAATCCATCTCCCTATCTGCTTTCTCATTGCTCCGTTCAAACATCCAATCAGAAGCGTGGAAATCTATCTGAACTGACCAATGGGAAAACATAACATTCTACCAGAAAGAAACAAGGAGCAAACAACCCCATTTCCCTCCTTGAATACATCAATTCATATACATTTTTCTGTACTTATCGATAATATTCCTCCATAATACTTCTCCCTGCTCTCTCTTAGTTCTAATTCTATTCCTTTCTCCTTATCTTCAATACTAGCAACGAACTCTATCAATTCTCCTTTTAAACCTTCCCATATCCCAAAACAATCATCAACGTATCTACTTAAAAATCGAATCTTTTCTTTCCCCTTTTCGGATAATGATGATGATTCTTTTTTTAACGGATAATGAATGATGATGGAAGAATTGGTGAAATCAAGAAATGGAATGAACGGTAGAAAACGCAAGAACACGATGTTGTCCAGGAATTGAACCAGGGACCCCGTGCATCAGAGGTAAGTGCTGTACCACTGAGCCACCGTAATCCCAAAATGTTTTTTTGTAAAATTACATCTTACATGGTAGAATTGACGATACCTATTAATTTATTTTTCAATCAATGTTAGAAAATCAAGAGTAGATCCGATATTTCAGTCATTTTCTTATAGAAATCAAGTCGTCGTTTCATAACATTCCTTTCCTTTCTCCCAACCAAAATGTGTAGTGGAACACAGTCTATTTAACTGTCCATTGAATTTTGTTAAACTAGGTATTAAAGAATCCGGAAAGTTTCGTAGCGTGTATCTTCCCATCACTAGCAATATATCCTCTGACGGTACAATGATGACAATTGTAACTGGGACGAATGATCTTACTGAACGCATTCCTTATCTAAAGTACATAATCTTTTCGGTAGTATATATGTACACAAAGAAGTACAACATCTAACTTATATAGAAGCAGAAATTTTATAAATTGTTCTCAATCTTTTTCGTATATGTGTGTGTTAGAAAGAGAGAGCAGGCCAGCGAGAGAGAAAGAAAGAGACAGAGAGGGAACTAGAAAGAGAGATGAAGAGAGACAGACAGTGCTGTGCAACATATAAAATATATATTTGAAGTATCCTTCTTGGCACTTTCTGTCGTACTTTTCTTTCACGTTCAGTCGATTATTCTTTCCTATTTTAAAATACCTTTTCATCCCTTTTTTCCACTCATGTTCCATACAGGTCAGCTACTCTTAAGAACAGAGTTAAATCATATATTTTGTTGTCTCATCAAAAGTGCATCTCTTCAGTTAATCGAATCTCGTGTTTAAGAATTCTGAGTACGTTTTCTGTCTTCAATGGGCTTGTTTCTGAACACTTCAAAGACCTCCTTCTATATATTTTTCTAGTCTTACGAAACAGCAGTATTGAACTTAAACTTACTTCATGATGCAAACAATGTCCGGAACAAAACAATACGGGATAAATATTATATAAATTGCTTCTGAAAGAAATTATTATTCTCTTGAGTCCATGTCAAAAATGTTTTCTGTCTAAACGGTAAGAATACGCTCTCTAAAAAAACTACTGATGGCGGATGAAAAACAAACACTTTAAAATTTACTGACCTTCCATGAAAAGTATACAACGTTTCATATAATAAGAAGTATTATAAGAGTCAATTAGTCGTAAAAAATGTAATGGCATTGTCACTCTTCATTATCATCAAATGATTAATTACTTGCGAATGTGAAACAATATATTTGAGTCTCTTAGCACAAATTAGCATGTAACACTCGAAGTTTATATTTTTAATTTTTCGAACATGGAAATGAACACGTTACTAAGGTTCGCCCAGGTATGCTCGCAGGATTTTTCAAATGGGTGGGGAAAAGACCGACACACAAAAGGGCAGTCGCGAACACACATTTTGATGTACGTGTGGACAAAATACATGATATGGAACAAGTTATTTATTCCTTATTAACACAAAAGTTAAACTATTCTCCTATAGTATTTCATTATATGACTTTCACGTACTTTCATCAACTGAACTGAATATCCTTCGAAATATCCCTCTGAACTGAACCGAGAGGGGAACAACTGACCTACCTTTCCTCCCACCGCCGGTGGCCGTGGGTTCGTGTGAAATTCCAGAGTTATCAATATTTTAGAATTGGAGAAGCAAACTTTGAAAATGCACATTAAGATTAGGATTAAATTTAGTAGAAAGCATTTAGTATTTAGGTATTTTGCTTTAGAATTGCGAAGTTGTAAGTTGTTCTTTTAATTATCTGAGTGCTAGATAATTCTTGACAAACTTTTTAATTTGATTTTTAGCTTTGCGTCCCCTTCATCAGCAAGGCTATATGAGGCGTGGACCTACAGCTCAACGTGTAATCGGAACCACATGAGCTCCCGTCGGGAATCGAACCTGGGTCCCCACACTGACAAATGTTTTGCCAGCTGGACCAGGATAATGGTACGAACGTCCCTATGAATATATGTGACGTTGAAAGCACAAGGGGTTCAAGTAAAATTACCCTAGTTGGGTGGGAAAGTGACATAGAGTTTAAATGACACAGTTGCATTTCCACAACTTGAAGAAATCTTTGTACAACTTTTCCTGGCTCAGAGCTAATCCACAGGAGTGGATAGGAACACTGCCAATAACTTTTTGTCAAAGAAAACCTTGGTACTGTCCCAGATTTTGTTAAGGGTACAAACGACAACACCCTTTAAATTTTGGAAGTTGAAAAATTTCAAAATTTGGTATGGTAGTATGGGATCCAGGAAATAGTATACTATGTTTCCAATAGATTTCAAACATTTTATTTTTTCGATCATGGTTTGAAATTTTGTGTTTGAAAATTATCAATTCTAAAATGTTTGAAAATTCTTACACTCACTAAAATATTTTGCAAATCTAATAAAAAGAACCCTTTTTAAAGAGTCAGAACACTTTACATAGAAGAAAAGAATTTTGAACACTGTAAAAATAAAAGTAATTTTTCCCTACAGCGCTTATTTGACTGAACTAAGAGTTTACTTCTCAAACTGAAAGTGTAGTGTTAAAAATCGATCAAATGATACACAATCTCTTAAATCCTTGTTCTTAGATCATGTGGTTTCTTGTATTTGATGAGGTCAAAATTTGGTCCTCGGTCGGTAGGGTATAGTCGGCCAGTAGCATTTTAACTCATAATTACAAAAATTAATCAGATTTAGGTAATAATCAGAAATCAATAAAAAGGAAATAACAGAAATATGGTATCTAACAAAGATTCAATGTAACTTCATAATGCCTGAGGTTCAGGGTCAGTTTCTAAAATATTTTTTCATGATATATTGATTGATCTTAAAGTGCCATTTTCCTTTTTTTATTATAATGAAGTTAAGATACAGTTAAGTTTATACACGTTACCACAACTATTTATAAGGACATACTTAGAGAATGAAAACTTACAAAATTCGTATTTTTGACAATTTTACATCCATCCAAGGAATGAAAGATATCAAATGTACACATACCACCATTTAGAAGGGGCTAGTCCTGGATCATGTAACCATTTTAGGGAGTACTCCCAATTTTACAACATTCATTACTATAGACAATATTGCGTTGTTATCAGCACAGATTTAAAAAGTTTGTGAATGATTCAAATGACTTTTTCTAACGCTCAGCTTTTACTTGGGCTAAGTAAATGCTTAATCTAATCCAATGAACGTTAAACCGTTCGATAATTTAGAAACAAGTCTTTTCTTAGACTTATAAAACTTTTACAGTGAGTACAAGAAACTTCTTATCCAAACGTAAAATTTTGAAATTTAAGGTTGTGAAATTGAAAATATTCAAACTAGAATTTTTTAAACACAAATTTTCAAAACGTGATGGAATAAAATTTAAGTTGAATTTAAAAAAAAACTTTTGAAGAAATAAACTGATTTAAAAAATGATCAGCTAATAAGATTGCATCAAGAATAAACTTCTAACAAGAGCCTTAGACATTCAAACTGTGAAATTGTTATTTTTATGCATCAACAGACTTCAATAATTACCTATCAATTTCAAATGCTAATTTTTTGCACGAATGATCTACAATTTTAAGATTCAATAATTTCAAACTAGAAATTCAAGTTCTAATTTTTCCATCAAGAAACCTAGACTATCAGTTGTAGCAACAATGCTAAGGTTTAGGGGTGGTACCGAGATCGAGACGAACTTTTATATACCGAGACGAGACCGAGACGGAGACGAACTTTTATATACCGAGACGAGACCGAGACAGACTTTTATAAATCGAGACAACACTTAAGTCAGTCTCTAAATTCTTGGTGTGGTCTCGAATATTGATATTGATAGCTATTAAAATTGTCTTTACTCCAAATTTGTTCCGTTGTTGTGTTAGATAATATGGGAACGGTTGACTGATATATATTGGGGCTGGGTATTGGACTGAAAAACTCCCGAAATATATATATATATATATATATATATATATATATATATATATATATATATATATATATATATATATATATATTGCATTGCTTGTAGAACACAAACGTTTCTTACTCGTTTCTCAAGCCTCTTCCGAAACAAAATACACTGTTCATATATATAGATCTCTCTCTCTCTCTCTCTCTCTCTCTCTCTATATATATATATATATATATATATATATATATATATATGCGTGTGTGTGTGTGTGTGTGTCTGTGTAGCCGCGGAGTCAGGATATAATCAATGGAGTGGTTAAACCATATTTTGCCGTCCTGTGATCATGATCACGGTATGGTATAATGTATTTCGAATGAATGAATGAAAAAAGTTAAACAAATGGAAATTTTATTTATTTTTTTAAGATTTTACTTCGAAAACGTGCTGACATAGCACGTCTCATCATATACATGCTTCCAAAAGACTTAAACGATCATAATACCATTTACAACAATTGTTATTTCAAACCGTTTCAGATATACCAAACACATGGGTAGTGATTGTTATACTGCTTAAAATGACATATTTGTGTAAAATGTTTATAATGATTGTTGCTTTCCTTTGCTTCTTACAACAATAATATTACAATAATAGTTTTTGGTGGTTTTAATTACAAGTCACAATTACATTGATTTAAGCAGTGTTGCAAAATAAATTGCTAAATATTATTCTAAATATAGTTTAAATAACGTAGCTAAACTGCAAAATATTTTAAAATTACTCGTAACTGGGTTTATGGTGCAAGAATGTTTTCAATAGATGACGTTTTCGTAGTCTTTGGGCTACTTATAATGTTAATATCAAAGTTTTCGTTCCAGCAATACATGTAAATACAAATTGTAATTGAAATTAAATGTAACTGATAAATTTTTCGTAACACTAGTTGTTTCTCCTAAACCTTAGGCTTGGTGTACACTTTAGATTAAAACCGTGCTTATTGAAAAGTTCTAGTTATGCTCTAATTACATTTCACTCGCTTTAGTTTGACCGCCGACCACCTTGATCCCTAGCATATAGCTAAATGCAATAATCAAGGACTTACACTTAGTTAATGAACATTGTGTTGATTTCTGGTTTGTTTTGTTTTAGATTAACGTCCGACGGTTATGCTAGGGCGACTAAAGGAGACGTGGAGGTACTGATTATAGTAGAATCCGAACCACTTCGGTCGTTCAATTTTACCCCCACAAGTATCGAACTCGGGACCTCGTGAATCGAAGCCAAGCCTGCTAGCCGCTAGACCAAATAGCATTGAGTCAATGAGTTTAGTCCTCACATTGTGTTGATTTAAATCGTTGAGTCAGTGTTCCAAGATCCGAAGATCAAAATGTAGCGTTTCTGTTCTCCTAAAGAGGCGGATTTAAATTATTCGTAGCCCAAATATATAGAAATGAATTATTTGGCAACTAATGACTGGTACTAATGAAATAATTTTAATATGAGCTGGAAAATTTGCTGGACGCATTGCAAGAAGATATTATGATCGATTAACGGAAACAATTGTAGACTGGATATCACGAGACAAAAACAGCCCAGGAAGCGTCTGCATACAAGAAGATGTGACGAAATCAAGAACCACTGGGGAGTATCTGGAAAAGAATTTCCCGCGATAGATAGTTCCGGAGAAGACTTGGAAAGACCTTCATCCAGCAGTGGATTGATAATGATTGATTATGATGATGATGATGATGATTTTATTATATCTGATAAACTAAATCAAGTCATAATTTCGTAATTTTATAGGAGAAGCGAAAAATCGGTTCCTTAAATAAGACATATAGTACTGTTTTTCAAACTATACTAACAAGAGAAGTATGAATGAACTGATATCGAAACCTACCGTAAAATTTCACTCAGAGAAAGGAAGTGCCACAGAAAGACCACAAAAAAAGAAAAGCAGCTGTGTTTTTGAAGTAGATTTAACCAAAATGGCAGATTGATATGTCGCGTATCATATCGACAATTGCACAATACGTTCAATACCACTCCTTGTAAACTGCCTGTTAATAATAAAAAGTTAATAACAACAACGTGGGTACATACTATATCTAAGGGGAAGTCGTACGGTAAGGTGAACCTTGACTTCAGCCATCTTGAAATCCGCCACCTTGAATGCAGGTCAAGTTTTGTAAATAGGAATAGGGCAATATGATACATGATTTGGGGCTAGAATTTTAAGAGAAAAACAGTGGTAGCAATAGTTTTAAGATACTTGCAAAAGAAAACGAGAGAAGAACAAATTCCTTTGACACCAGGCACAACGCATAAGCACTTTGTGCTCGTATTGCCCTTCACATTCGCGTGTAGTGGTCTGGAGGCAATGAACGCAGGAGGCCGCTCTTCTATGTACCCAGTTGCATACCATAAATATAAAATCATGTCCCTGAACCGCGGAGAGGAAAACCGGAAATGAATGTAAGACTACAGTTTCAGTATATTGTCTAGGTGGTAAACTTCAAAATGAATATCGTCTCTCGAGATCAGAATTTCTGTCAATCGACGGTAAAGAGCCTTCCACTGTCAAAAAAAAAAAAAAAAAAAAAAAAAAAGCCAATGTCTGAATTTTTGGACCAAATTTGCCGACTAATCCCCTACAAGTGTGTAGCTTTGCTCAACAACATTTGGGACAAATTGGAAAAATATACAGGGTGTTTCCTTTATTTTTGTATTTTACAGATTGTTGGACAGCTGCTTCATTTGGGAGTTGTGCACATGGAAACATACACAATAAATATGCCTGTAACTTTTTACCAAATGCAAGTATATTAAAACTATTGCTACCATTGTTTTTCTCTTTAAATTCTAGCCTCAAATCATGAATCATATTGCGCTATTTTTATTTACAAAACTTGACCTGCATTCAAGATGGCATTACCATATGACTTCCCCTTAAGTATGTATGTACCCACATTGTTGTTACTGTCCTTTTATTATTTGGTCTAGGAATTAATTCGTGCGGGTGGACAAGAGATGGCGCAACGAACGGAGCGTCCCACAGTTCCGTGTATCCACACATGTGTTGCAAACCCCTGTCATCGCGTATCGTTCGTAGTATAGGGCAGTGGATTAAAGCGTCAACAACACCAGTTTGTAGTTAAGTGAACATGGCGCAATTTGTGCCTGATAAAGTGTTTTTGCGGGGTGTCCTGCTGCATTACTTTAACATGCAGAAAAGTGCGACTGAAAGTCATCGTATTTTGGTGGAAGTGTATGGTGACCATGCTCTAGCTGAGCGAACGTGTCAGAAGTGGTTTGCACGGTTTAGAAGTGGTGATTTCGGCTTGGCAGACCAAGAGCGAGCTGGACAGCCAAAAAAAATTTCAAGACGAAGAATTGACAGCATTGCTCGAGCAGGATTCGTGTCAAACGCAGGAACAACTTGCAGCAGCATTAGGCGTTGATCAAACAACAGTCTCCAAACGCTTGAAACCATAGGAATGATTCAAAAGATGTCACATTGGGTTCCACATGAATTGAAAGACAGAGACCTTGAAAGACGAAAAAACATTTGCGAATTGCTGCTTCAACGACAGAGCAGAAAGGGGTTTCTGCATCGAATTATTACGGGTGATGAGAAGTGGATCCATTACGAGAACCTTAAACGAAAAAAGGCCTGGGTGAAACCAGGTGAACCAGGTCCATCACAACCAAAACGAGATATTCACTGTGCAAAGGTTATGCTGTGCATATGGTGGGATATGAAAGGTGTGGTGTACTATGAGCTGTTGCAACCGGGTGAAACTAAGAATGGAGAACGTTATCGACGACAATTAATGCGTTTGAAGCAAGCTCTGGCCAGAACACGACCAGAATGGGAGAACAGACATGATAAACTTATTGTTCAACATGATAACGCTCGCCCACATGTCGCAAAACCGGTCAAAACCTATCTAGAAAATGTCGGATGGGAAGTTTTACCCCACCCGCCGTATTCACCAGACGTTGCTCCTTCGGACTACTACTTGTTCGATTGCATGAACAACGATTTGATTGGACAGCGGTTTACTTCTTCAGAAGATATCGAAACATGGGTCTCTGACTGGATCGCTTCCAAGGATGAGGACTTCTTTCGCCACGGAATCCGTACATTGCCTGACAGATGGGCGAAAGTGGTGGCTAGCGATGGACAATATTTTTCTTAAGGTATTTATGTATTTTGTGTTTGTACTACAGCTTCAATGTGTGCGTACCAACCGCACGAATTAATTCCTAGACCAAATATTAACAGGATTTTTACAAGGAGTGGTACTGAACGTATTGTGCAATTGTCGACATGGATACGCGACATTTCAATCTGCCATTTTGGTTAATTCCACTTCAAAAACGCAGCTGCTTTTTTGTGTGTGGTCTTTCTGTGGGAATTCGTTCCTCTGAGTGAAATTTTACGGTGGGTTTCGATATGAGCTCATTGATACTTCCCTTGTAAGTAGTTACAAACTAGTAGGATGCTTTTAGACTTACATTGTTACACCACTAAAAAGAACATAGCCTATTAAAAAGTATTCTTAACTCAATTTCGATAAAAATGTGACTTACCATAATCTACCTCTAAAGTTCCTATATAACTTTTACTAGGTAAGGTAGGGTAAAAGTGGATCCAAAAATTAACGAAAGTCGTACATCAAAAAAAAAAAAAAAAAAAAAAAAAGAAAGAAAAGAAAAGAAAAGAAAGAAAGAAAGAAAGAAAGAGAGAGTGACTATCCAATTCTTCATGTTGCAGCAAAATTACGAAAATTAAGTTAAGAAGAAAGTTAAGAATCACTTGTTTTGGCGAGAGAAAGAAAATAGATACAAATAGCTCGAATTACCTATATACTTATATAATACGTATGTCCATGTTTCGCAAGTAATTTTCAATCGATATAAAATTTCAATGTAATGAACGCACGATTAGTTTTCTCGAATAAAGATCGAAAGCACCGCTGAGAGGTCAGGAATAAACTTAATCTATATTACGGCACACTGGATATGTGTTTGCGTAATGCATTACGACTTTATGAATTTGTATAAGAAACAGAATGCACTTAAATAAAACGCGAACTATGCGAAACATCGGACCTTCAATCTAACTTGTTTAGTGATCCAATCCGCGACCACACATAGAAAGGATGAGTGTCGTAGCTCCCACTGCATGGTTCAGGAAATTCGTCAATTAAAAGTGTTAATAAAAGTGTCAATTAAACACGGAGAAGAGAAACGGTAATAGAGCATTTGATCAATTTGAAACAAAATATATTGTAGTAATAATTTACCTGTAGTATTTGTTAAGATAATGAACGTTATTTTGTGTTTTTAAAATGACAGTCAAAGGAGAATATGTTGGATAATAAATAAGAAATTGTAAAACTTCAATATCGATCCGATTAAATACATTTGTACTGGTATGTGTTGCGTTATCCATTAGGAGGTATTGTACAATTCTGATTCAAAGGAAGGGAATAAACTACTGTGTAGTACTGGCGTTAATTTAATAGCTTTAATTGTATAGGCAGTACTGAGGCTATATGAGACAAAGTCTATTGCTGAAAGTTAATGATGGGATACTATTAGGTTTTTACCCCAGGTATGATATAGGCCTACCTAGTGATGAATGAACCTGGAATACACTCACGAAAATCATTAGCACTAGCAAATTAGCTATGAAGAGGTACACCATATCATAATTCTAAGTCAAGAATGATTGCAAAAATAAGAAGCTGAAACGCAGACTGTACGATAACAATCCCTTCACAATTTTAATTTCCCGCTATTTATTTCAAGACTTTTAAGATGAGACCGAGACTTGGTCCTCTTGACCGAGACAGAAACCGAGATCGAGACAAGCATATGTTGACCGAGACCGAGACGGCGATTTTTGACTCGAGGCGAGACCGAAACCGCTATTTATCAACCGAGGCTTTACAAAGTCTCGTCTCGTCTCGATACCATCCCTACAAGGTTTAAAAATTTTCAAACTAAATGTTAAAAAGTCATAGTGTTCAAACTAAAAGTTTTAAGCAAAAGTTTTCAAATCAAATTTCAATGATTTTGGACTATTAGTCGTAATTATAATATTAAGGTTAAAATATTTTCAAACTAGAAATTTAAAACAAAAATGTTTAAGCTGTGTTAAAGATATTTTAAACAAAACTTTTTTTAATTTTGAAAACTTTTCAACAGAAATTCAAAAGTGTTTAGCGAACCAGATTGCAGTAAAAATAACTTATCGCTAAACATAGAATACGAGTTGTAAGTAAAGTTCAAAATATGAAATTAGCGTTGATGCTTAATAATTGTTTTAGATAATTACCTATGAGGTACTACTACAAAAGCTATTGTTCTAAAAGCTCAACTACATTATTTAGCATAACAAACATTGACAAACAGAAATAAGAAAAATTCTTTACGATTTACTGTCAAACTTTATCCGGTTTTCAACTATTCGATTAGCAAATAAATGAATTTTCAACTATTCCTCTACATCTATTTTCTTAAATTATCATCACAACTACGAGTCATAAGGTTACAAATGTGAGTAGAAATGAACCAATCATATTTCACCAAAAGTATATTTTCAGCAATGATCTTAGATTGTGAACTACGTCTATAAGCCCAAATGTAAAATTGTTGTTATATATCAATTGGTAATATATCAATAGAAAATACCAAGACTTGTTAGACTGCTCATTCATTGTTTTATTTAAGTTCATATCTAGCTACAACTACAACCACCTGATACATAAACCTGAGTCACTCCGCTATAAATCCCATTATTAATACACATCCTGTGTAATAGTCTCAATAATAATGACATTAATGACATTTCATGTTTACCAAACAACTAACACTCATGTTCTTTGTTGGATACTTAAATTAATTAACTGTATCATGTATTTAAACATTCCTGCCCCATGCCAAAATCACAATACGAATTACACTACAAAAGCAAGAATGAGTCTCTCTACTAAATCTTGTAACCACATCACATGATAAAGCATTTATGTCAAAAAAGTTCAAGACTGAAATTTTTGACAATGCATACAAATTTCTCCCATCGCCATTTTGCATTTCGACCCACCGCCATTGTTTATATTTCGACCCACCGCCATTTTCCGCAGGCTTATCATCAAGAGTCGAGACTTGTTTCATCTTCTTTCACTTAACATCAGCTTTCATACAATATTCAACTTTAAGGCCTTTACCATTTCAACATTTTGAGTTGGGGACTCTGCGAAAGATCTTGAATTTTTTTTTTACTTTAAATCATTATACTTTTAAAATAATGACACATGCATGATTTTGTTTTAACATCTATCCCACCGTTTCAGATTCATACGAGTGGCCAAACACTTTGCAATGAAGATTTTATTGATATTTTGACCCACAACTATTTTGCACATGCTTATCCTAGAGGGTCGAGACTACATTTATTTTCTTTCATTTAACAGCAACTTTCATACGATATGCAAGTTGACCCCCCTTTCCATTAAAAAATTTTGAGTTGGGACCCTTCCGTTGACCCTGGGACAATTTATTTTACTTTGATACGTTGTACTTTTGAAGTGATGAATGACACGTTTTTCTGTTTTCATATCTGTCTCACCGTTTCAGATTTTTCGGGGTTGCAACGGACTTTATGGATACGCTAAAAGATATTTATAACAATGAGTAAAGTGCTGCCACCACGCGGAATGCATGAGACCTCCCCAATTTTGGTAACCGGTTTTAATCTTACCTTCACCCAAGCTTTCAGGAAATATACATCACACCCATTCAGTGGGTTCAGGTTCAAGTAAATCCCCTGTAAGGGGCATAATTTTGGGACGTTAAACTGAACTATTTTATTTCACTTTTACAATATTACTAGCATTTAAGAAAAAATACATCTAAGCAAGAATAAGAAAGGTATCAATCAATAAAACGTATTAACCTTAACAAAGTAGCATGTGTGACTGTAAAAGTCCATGAGAAAGTGGACTCGAATGTTTTTTTTTTAAATTTAAAAATTAATGCTGTATATAATCTATGTTATCTAGTGATGTGAAATTGATACCAAAAGATACGCTGATAAAAATCTTCATTAATACACTAGCCTGATGATAATACATATTACAATTAAAGAGATACAGCCTAATAGTGCGAAGTTATTCAGAAAATAAGGTTACGAAGTCATCAGTCAAACGTATATATATTATTTCACACAACCAATACAACTACCAGATCTCCATGTGCAAGACGTAGTCGGATCGACCGCGAACAGTTGCGGTTTGCCATTTAAAAAAATGGCGGGCCGGCTCGGTGAGACGTAGTATTACCGTCACACAATTACACGAATGTCACAATTTTACTGCCATTGTGAAAAGGATTATAAATACGAAAATTAGAATGAATAGAACAAAATGTTACTAAATGGACAAGAAAGATTTATTTTCGGTTTATTGATTCTTATTTACTGCTCTTTTGACATGAAACTTTCCACATACATGTCTTTGCCGATTATACGCATGCTAACATTATAAGAAATACCAGGGCAAATTCGTTATCAAATTCTATTCCTACAACAACATATTTATAGACATGCGACAATAATTTTGGACATGAGTGTACCTTTATATTCCCTTAACGTCAAAGACATCGTCTTCCAAGCATACCAGATGTAATAACTAATTGCCACTGATAATTTTATTTTTGTAGTTTATTGTTTGTAATGAGCAAAGTTTTAGGCAGTAACTGGACATGGTTGCCAAGTAACAAACAACGTAACATTTTCTGCTATAATCGGTCAAAAAATAGTTTTGTAAGCCGAGGAACTGTCTCACAATAATTACATGACTACAATTGTGCTACCGGTTGGTCTTATATCCTAGCTCTTGGAACGTTACCGAGTTCTCACAATCATTCAGCGGTCATTCGTAAAAAAGGCACTATAATACCGCGTGGCGGGAAAACAACAACTACCATTTAGTTTTACGACGACGGCAGCCGCTTCGATGGATTTCCGCTTCGAACCGTCATTTTTCCTTCATTTAGGCGGCTATCCGCCAACAGGCGACAGATTACCAATTATGGTTGGCGGCACTTTGCACATGGAGATATTACATGCATTTGATTATTTTTCGAAGTAGTCTTCATATCGGTTGAGGCACTTGTCGCATCATGGGAAAAGTTTCAAGGTTCTTTCCAGGTAAAAATCCTGTCCTTGAATGGCCAGCCATGTTGTCGCGAAGTGTTTCACCTTCTCATCTGAAGAGAAACGAAAACCTACTAGATGTTCCTTCAATTGCGGGAACAGATGAAATTCGCTTGAAAAATGGTACGGGTTGTAGAAAGGGTGGTCGATGATGTACAAGCTAAACTACTTCGATCTTTTGGGTTGTATGCGGGCGAGCGTAATCGTGAAAGAAGATGATTACAGTTTCTCCGTAAACCTTTCCAGCTGTCGATATATTTCAACCGCGGTTACATGATTCATCCACAAAAATCGAATAACTAAGGGTACTTCGCGAGACCAGTTTTCAAAGGAGTCGCCATTTGTGTTTGGGTGGTGGTGGTGGTTGAAACTGTGCACAGTTGCCATCGGCCTTGTAATCTTAGTTTCTAAGTCTTCCTCGTATAATTAACTCTTTAATTTTAATTACTATTTAACCAATATATTGTCTGAAGATATATCATATATCAGCTGAAAGACTGCATGTAGCTGAACGAAACATAATACTTGAGGGTAAGATCTCATAATAGATTTCATGAAAATCGCAAGAAAATTTATGTTTTATAAAAGTGTGTAGTTCGTAGACAATAGCTCGTTGTTTACATATGTACTGAATATATAACAAAATACACTGTTTACTAATAAGTCCTGCCTTGTGTTTACCTAACGGCGATATATATATATATATATATATATATATATATATATATATATATATATATATATATATATATATATATATATATATATAACCTCTTACGTATATACAACTTGGAAGCATTTCTATAAAAGGGATAAAATTAAAACTAGTGATGCGTATGACACGAAATCCGCTATATAGATACGAGGCTACACAAGGAAATGGCTATCTCGTACCATCTTTCCGACGATAAAAGATAGAAGTCTTACCGCTGTAGTCTATCAGGAGAACGTCATCAGCTGATTGTAACCTGGGCGCAGTCATGTCTTTACTAATTTGTCTCCAATATTCATACAAAATTAATGAGGCATCACCTCCCGTATCAAGTAACGTTTTGACTGGGATATCATTTACTTTAGTCTCTATGTACGTGGAATAGTCTCGATCATATGCGGTAACAAATACTTTTTCTTCGCGATCTTCCTCCACGTCACTCCTTTCGACACTATCGAGGGTGTCATCCGAAGCAAAAGTATAATTTCTAATACGTATGAAATTTGGGGAATTTTCAAGAGCGCTACATTCGATGGACGACTCCTTCGTGCCCATCGGGATATAGTTTCTTTGTTGACTTCGGTCAGAAGTGTGCCCACCGTCTCGCTCGGGCGCACGTTCTCGCCAATTCTGACGTTCGTTACATGGGTGTGATCTAAAATTTCTCCTTCTCCTACTATTATTTCTATTATTTCCTCTTCGCCAACCGTCCCGGTTTCCCGAATTGTTATTATTAGCATTTCCTTGTTGCCTTGGACGATTGTCAGATTGTTCATTGCCTGCCTGAGTATCACCCATGAAATTCTGCTCATGCCCATTTTCTTGGTTATTTCTCCCATTCTTAAGTTGGTCCGAATTCCTGTTTTGTTGTGAATTGTTATTGCTAGGCCCACCTCTGGTTGACTTAGTATACTGAACTCTGACAGGCTGGTACGGTTTGTTCCAGTTATCTTAATTATTTCCTTCGCGCTTATAACCCTTTTCATTTGGTTGCCGCAAAGATTCAAGACGTTTGACGCTAGCAATAAACTGCGCAAAGTCAGTGCACGGATAAAACGCTATCATTTCCCTATATTTATATGGGAGTGTAGGCGCAATACTGGCTAATATCTTTGCGGGTGAGCTTTCCGGGTTCAAATCGCTCAAGGAGCGGTATTGCATAGCCGCAAATTCTAGAACTGGACTATGCATTCGAGGATCAAATGATGTAGTTCTAAGAGCGGTCAGGTTACCTATTTCTTGTTCCAACTTAATGACCCTACTTTTGACTTCCTGCTCCCCCTCTGCCTTAACAGCTGATCGTAATGGAATGTCTCATACGCGCTGTTTAATGTTTTGAACAGATTGTGTCGTATGTTCCTCTAATCTATCAACTTTTGTTATTAACTGTGTGATATGGACGGTAATATCGCTTAGTTTTCGATACTGTTCCTATAAACCTGACATAATCTTCCGTATGTGTGTATTTTGTATGCCTATCGTTGCCTCAAATTCGAAAATCTGATTTTCAATTTGTGCATGGTGTTTGTTAACGCTAAATTACAACACAGTTTGTCTCTTTTAATTCTTTAAACCTCTGTTGATTTTCTTCGCGATCACGTGTAATTTCGGTCCTGCAATCCACAATCTCTACCTTCACGAACTCTAAATTTTTCTTACACTCTACTCTATACTCCTCTATTTTCCCCTCCATAGCCTGTATAAGAGTTGTGATATCCGTGACAGAATTATTCGTCTGTAGAATGTCTTTGCAAACTTGCTCTAATTTACTTTCCAAATTTTCTCTTAAATTGGTAATACTTTAATTTAATTTATCATTATTTTCTTCTAATCTATTGTCTAATTTATTGTCTATACCTTGAAGTTTCATGTCCATTTCTTCCCTGAATTCATTAATATTTTCTTTAATTGTGCTGACAAGTCGTCACGCATTGTAGTAAGCATTTGCTTTAACTCTGCGGGGTTTGACATTTTCTATACTTATTTCTATTGACTGTTTCTAAGATAGGCTAATGATATCTCTAAAATATCTAAAAGTTCTCTAAATTGTAACTAATATCTCTAATACACATATATAAACACAATAATAAACATACACTTCACGCTTGTAATGCACAAATCACCATACGTGTTGACCTACATTTTCTTTCTTTTTGGTCAATATCGGTATTTAAATGGAATTAATTTTCGCGTTTGCGCGGATAGTATTCAATCTATAAAAATGAGCAATTATGCTAGAACTATTTAAATATTAACTAGTTACTGTACTCGCGGGTTCTACTAAATCAATTAAGTAAATTATTTTACTATGATCTCGGGTTTCATGCACCAATTAATTATGTTATCGCTGGTTTGGAAGATTCTATTTATCCTTGTACACAATAACCAAAATACATTGTAAGTCTCCCAATTATCCTCCTCCACCGAGATACATAATATGCTTTGCCAACTGTCACTCAAACTTGGGAGGATTTGAGTGAAAGTTGGTACGCAACATGGTCGGTCGTGTTCGAGCTATCTGTGTGTAATAATTAACACTATAAGTACTCTTTTTACCTTTTGGACTTAATGCGAGGGATAGCTCACTGCTCCTGCAAATTATCAGAAAGCACGTACCTTGCGGTATGAAGGATTCTCAAGTTCAAAGCTAAATGATTACGTCAGTAACATATACATTTAAATGATCATATTTCAACATCAAAATTATCTGAATTACATACATCTGCTTTAGATAAGTAACCTAACATACACATGAGAACACAATACGAAGTACATTTGACACTTTACAACAAGAACTACTTATTCGGCCGTGAGAAGTTTTAAAATAAATTATGTTATTCTAACTGAACTTTTTTTGCTCAAAGATGGATTAAACCAAAACATGTAAATTAAACTCTCGGCGCAAGTGGCTTATTCGCAAGATAAGGTGTATAATGAATCTTACTTTTTACTTTTTTTTCTTTGAACAAATTCGTAGTAGGTGTGCTGGGTATTTGAAATGATTTTAAATCTTAACGCAGTTGAAGAAATATATCTCTCGGGGAGATAATTCGCTGAATATTCCTGTCGCTGTCTCAGAACAAAATTGGCACTTTACTTACAATTGCATCCAGGTACAATCAGTGACGACGCCAGCTTTAAGTTCTTAGGGGGCCAAAGGAGGCTCACATACATTATCCGGGGGGCGGCTATTTGCCATTTAAAAAATGACATATTTATTACGTTTGAATTATTTTACATTACATTGTGTATTTCGTTGCTGTTTTCATATTAGACCTAATATGATTATAAATTAAACTTATTTCGAGAAAAATTTGTAACTAACAAATAAGTAAAGTCTGCACATGAAATATTTTCAATGTCAATTTTGCAGCGTAAACATAAATTGAATTACTTTCGCATATGCTACAAGTAACACATTCGTCTAGTACTATATGCTACGTATCTCTCTCTCTTTATATACCCAAACAGCAAAATTTCACGAACATCCAGATCCTAACTGTTATAACATTTTTGTTCCACCAAGGAAAGTCACCGAAGTAAATTACAGTAGAGCGTCGATTATTTGAAGTAATTGGGGAACATGGGTGTTCGAAAAACTGGTTTGTTCGGATAATCGAACTGTACTATACTTCTACAGCCAGTGCCAAACCGACAGAAGTGTGCTGATTGTTGAAACAGAGCGACTGGCGGCTTGGCCGCTCAGCAGCGCCTTATGAAGGCCCCATTAGAAGCAATGTTCCGCCAGCGGTGGATCAGTGCGGCGACTACTGTGGGAAACTTGGTTTGGGAGTGAGGGGGATGATGGACGGTAGGGTGGGGGAGTAACAGGTGCGAGCGAGTACACAGTTCGGTTAAGCGGTCGTTCGGTTGACCGACGTTCGGATAATCGACGCTCTACTGTAATTAGGAAATCAGTGAAACACTATGGGACTCTCCTCTGTTATATATAGTGGTGAAGAAGTAAGTGATTTAGCATAAACGTTGCGATTTCTCAACAAATTATGCTTTACATCCAGGATGACTAAAAGCAATGACTCTTCCCGAAATCATGGATGCAATTTGTTACATTATTCTTGAAAATTGCAGCATTTCAGCCAGTGGTGGATATAACCCGGGACCGAAGGGCCTAGGCCCCCCAGTTTTTAAGTGACAAAACTAATTTAAGGTATTATTTATATAGTTTTTAAAGTGTATAGTAAACTCACGATATACTTTTTATAGTCTGAGGTCTGGCTGCACCCCGCTTTCTCAGTTTTTACCTTCTCAGCTAACCTTGTGTCAGAGATTCTTAGCATTTCTTTGGAACTCCTCGGTAGCATAAGTCAGAATGGTTTCTGCATGCGCAAGTTCTCGGCAATAACGGGTTTCCAAAAAATCTGTCAGGAGAATGAAAGAGTGATGGCATTAAGAGAAGTCTTCTTCCAATTTGACCGTAATGCTGATCAATTTCGCTCACGAATAGTAACCATGGACGAAATATAGTTGTGCCACTATGATCCTGAAACGAAACAACAGTCAATGGAGTAGTAGCACTCATTTCTCCCTTGCTCCAAGAAGATCAAGACACAGAAGTAGGTTGAGAACTGTTTGCAATATTCTTCTTGGATAAGTATGGAGTCGTACTCATAGACTACCTCCGCAACGGTCAGATATTTAATCCAGAATCTCTACATTACTTACAAAACTGAAAGAAAAATTCAAAGTTCAAGGCCGCGGAAAATGAAAAGAAAGGAATTCTGTTCCTTCAGGATAATACACCTGTCCATCAAACCCCTGCGAACACAACTGACATTGCATAATCTAAGATTTTAATGTCTAGATCATCATTCTTATTCCGCAGATTTAGCTTCGTCTAACTATTACGTGTACTTATTTTCCAAACTTAAATAACACTTGAAAGGACGCCAGTTTAGATCTGATAGGAAGAGTGCAACGAACAGTGGTGCGAGGAAATCTTCAGATTTTTTAACTTTTCTGCAAAACCTGGAGCACTGTACGAGGTAGTATTTAACTCTTGGGAGAAGAGTAGAAGAAGTAAAACTTCACCATTGCACGTGCACTTCTTCTGGGTTCGACTAAGAATTTTTCAGCAGTTCCTAGTCAATATGGTAGACATCACGTCAGTAGTTTGAAACAAAATAAGTAAGGGAGCACTAGTATATACCAATTACTAACGAAAGATCAGCACTCTGACAATACGTTTTATTGGGAATCAATTTAGTTCCATAAATTTATTATTATAATTTGCAGGAAGGGAAAAGACAACTCTTTTTATCCCCTTCAAAAAATTAAGCCCTGGTAGTTGCAAACTAAGCTGTTATAAGCACATCCTCCGAATATTGAAAGCCGAGAATAATGTTTCAGAAAAAAGAAGTATAGAACCTTTAAATAAAACAAAATACGAAACTGAAAACTTCAAACCTGGATAAATACAAACAAGTTACGTAACTGGTTCTACCTTTCTTTTGTTCCCAATAGAAGTTGATCCAATGAGAAGAAAACAGGTCTACCAAATTATAACAAAATACTTTGGGTAGATTAATAATTACCTGTACCTTGGGCAGAAAGTGCTCATACATGTGCACTATACTTAATAGAATGTTAAGTTAATAATAACAAAAGAAGAATGTTTTTAATATATGTAAATTATTATTATGGGATAGTTGTTATTATGTAAAGGTTTATGGATACCTAGTCAGCAAGTTTGTGTGCTTGACAGTTTGAAGGAAAATATATTATAAGTATATCAGCTAATAAACCATTTTTAGCAACGTTCATCGACATTATCATTCTCATAAAAAAAAGGTGAGAATAATGTTTTATAATTATTAAAGATAATTTTTACAGGCAAACAAATACTACCACTCAATATTTGTATATCTTACTTAGACGGACCAGGTTGACGACTACCTTCGGTGAGTCGTTGTAAAAATTTTGGTGCCTTCACACCGGGAGTAGCTAAAAATTTTGGTTTACCTCACCCGGGAACATACCGCAAATTTAAATCCCGAAGCAGAGTAAGGTTGAATTTGCTTTTTGTCATATAGTTAATGAATACAAATTTGACCATATTACGAAGTGGTAGAACAATTATAAGAAAAATGGACACTGAAACAATGGAAAAGGAACCCCATAATAGTGACAATGGTGAACATAATGTTGCACCAGAAATGACATCATCAGAAGATCGAATCTTGCTATTACTACAGCAGCAATTGATGCAGATGTCTACTGAGTTAAAGCAGACGATGAAGCATGACTCTGAAGAATTAAGTAGACGAATAGAACAAAAGTCTGATGAATCTAACAAACAATACGAAGAATTAAGCAAACGAATGGAACAGAAGTCGGATGAAACAAAACAATTAATTATCCAGACGATGAGCGATATCACCTCGCAGTTCGAGGAAAAGTTAAAAGAGATATCGGAGGAATGCCAGAGTAATCACAACCACCTGAGTCAAGAAATTAGTAATATAAAAAAGGATTTAGAAGTAACCGAATCTTCTGTTCAACAACAAAAGATCCAAGTCATCAGTAATGCTAACAACATACGTACAAACACGCAATTGTTAGCTACGTTACAGGAAGAAATTCGAATGCTACAGGTTAAGGATCGTACATACTACAATAACTCGTGTGATGGTCGCTTGGAGTTTCCACATTCGCCAGAGATGAACCCACCTTCGCCAGTATCTGATGAGGATATCATTCTAGAAGAAAGTCATCCGAATGGTACAGATGGACGAAACATAGATGGCGTAACGACACATCACGTCATGAATAGGAACTGTCACCCAATGGATACATGGAATGATAAAAGGAAGGTAAAATTAAGTGTTAAGATGAGTGAAATTCGAGCTATGAGCAAATTCAGTGGTAAGTGTAACGAAAATGCCACTTCTTTCTTAGAGAAATTCCAGGATGAATGCAATATTATGTGTATAGATAGATCACAATATATGAAATTAATCCCTCATGTATTACTCCCACCTTGTTCACTATGGTTTAAAGCAGTACGTGATCACATCAGCACATATGATGAATTCAAAGCGGCATTGATCGCGAATTATGAAAATGACTTTTTGCTGGCAAATAGAGATGCCACCATTAGAAATCAACACTTCAATCCTCGATTGCATAAATCTATTGTAGAATTTGTTGTAAATACATACAACGAATTAAAGGTCGTTAATCCATTGCAATCGGAATCGAGAATAATCGCATCGATTCGAAATTTGCTTCCATTTAAATTGCAACAGATCTTATTTTCCACACAGTGTATGAGTTTCAACCATTTGTTAATGCTTGTCCAATGCTATGAAACGCAATACCATGCCATGAATCAACAAGCAGGAATGGGTAAAAATAGGAATAATTCAGATCATTTGGTGCCTGTTCGGAATTTAAATATCCGAAGTGTGAATAATACGGAACATAACCTAAGCCGAGTACACTCTAGCAATCAAAATGAGCAAAATAGACAAATTTATGTAGAGAATCCGCCTAACCCAATTAATCGTAGTAATCCATATGTTAGACCCTATAATCAAAATAGGTTTAACAGTAGACGAAATGTATGGCGAAATTCTAGGAATTCAGCGAACTACGTGGATAGACGTAATAGTAGGACAAGAGATGGTACTTCGCATCAAGATCCAGGTATCGAAGTAATTTCTGTACAGAACAATAATACGGGACATCATCACGATTGTGCCGTGCAATGCACTTTATTAGAACCCTACAACAGTATGAATTTAAACTAATTACGGCTGATGTGGTAGGGGTTAAACCCATATCAGCTGTAGATTCTCTTGAATATTTATCTAAAAATTTCAGTGATAATTCTTATGAACATTTATCTTCTAATTTACATTTTCATGTTAATGATGAAAATGATCTTTCACATGACGTCTCTGTAAATAATTATTCAGAAATAGCAATTAATAGATGTCAATACCAATTTATACCTGTTGTAAATCGTTGTTGGTTCGAGGATGATACTGTCAATGATGGTTTTAATATTGAAGAAAATTTTGTATTTTTAAAATCTTATAGTACAGCTAAAATACCTATTAAAGTCAATGGGTTAAGCACCGAAGCTTTACTAGATACAGGAGCAAATGCCTCTCTATTATCGTATTCATTATGGAAAGCAATTACTAGTAATTATTCAAATCCCAAACTACAAAAGGCTGAGAACCTTATCATAGTTGATTTTACCGGTAAACATAAAAAGAGAGTAGCTGGAATCACTCGTGTGACAATAACTATTCAAGATTTTGAAATATCAATTCCTATTCTGGTAATAAAGGAACTTAACGAGAAATTAATTATGGGTTTAGATTTATTATCTCAATTACGTGTCATGCTTGATTTTAAAAATCAAACGTTGACTATACCGGGTATACCTCAGGAAATCGTGCAGAAACTGCTTCCAAAATTAGATAATCTTGCTTGTCAATATAATGATATTTCTCCTGTAGTGAATAATGCTTCTGTCAGTGCTGAAAGTAGTAAACTAAATGATCAACGAATGGAAGACACACGAAATGTAGTGGATATAAAGGACGATGTATTATTTTCTGAGCGTGTTAAATCAATCGAAAGCAGCCTTGACTTTACTGATAATACAGTAAAAGCTAACTTTAAGGATATCTTATATAAACATAGAAATGTTTTTTCCGAACGTCCTGGGCGTTGCAAGGATTTTGTTTATTCTTTTAAAGTTAAAACAGACAAACCCCTAGTAACCAAGCCTTATATAATTCCATATAGATACAGGGAGAATGTACGTCAGCAAATTACAGATATGTTAAGAGATGGGATCATTAGGCCTTCACGAAGCGTCCATCTTAATCCATTACATGTTGTTCCAAAGAAAAATGGTTCTCTACGTGTGGTATTAGATTTGAGACGCACGAATAGTCACATTGATCTTGAACAAGTGAGGTACCCTCCCGTGGAAGAAATACTAGCTTCCTTACAAGGGAACACTGTATTCGGAAATTTAGATCTAGTGATGGCGTATAATCAGGTCGAATTACATGAAGATTCTAAACCATACACCGCATTTAGTTTTGAAGGTCACTTATACGAGTACAATCGTGTAGTCTTTGGGCTTATCAATGGTAGTGCGGCGTTAGCATCCTGCCTGAACAAAGTTCTAGGTCAAGACTTACGTAGCAACGTGATAACTTATGCTGATGACATCTTAATCATGGGAAAAAATCCCCATGAATACTTGAAGTACTTAGACATCGTTTTAGACAGATTGGAAAGTTCGGGCCTTACTATCAATCTACAGAAATCCAAATTTCTGCAGAACTCTATAGAATTTCTTGGGTACCAAATTGATGCCTCTGGTTTACAATTCAGTCCATCTAAAGTACAAGCCATAGAAGATCTGCCTGCTCCAGTAAATGTGAAACAGACACGACAAATATTAGGGCTCTTCAATTGGTTTCGCAAAACCATCCCGCGATTTGCTGAGATAGCCCAGCCTTTATTTATGATCATAAAGAAAGGAGTACCATGGCAATGGGGTCCGATCCAAGAACACAGTTTCAATAAGTTGAAGGAATGCGTGAAGCAAAATATCCATTTGAACCATCCCAGATACGACGTTCCTTTCTATGTTCAGTGTGATGGTTCTCAACTTGGAATCTCTGCAGTACTATGGCAACCTAACCCAACTATTCAGGAACCGGCTGTTATTTATTGCGCTAGCCGTACTTTAAAGAAAGCGGAAAAGGGGTACACCACAACAGAGATCGAACTTTTGGCTGTACGTTTTGCAATACAAAAATTTGCTCCATATCTTAGCGGATGTCATTTCATAGTACTTACCGACCATAATTCATTGCAATACCTTAACAGCGTACAGGGATACAATAACAGATTACTTCGCTGGTCGTTAGATCTTCAAGCTTATGATTTCGAAGTACAACACATTAAAGGGGTAGATAATGGACCCGTAGATACATTATCACGTCTGTTTCCTGGAGAAGAACAACATATTTTGTCCATTAACGAATTTAAGATCTTACAGGATGAAATAGCTACCATTTCAATAGAAGATTTACGAGAACATCAAATGAAGCATCATGAATATAAACAAATCATGAAACATTTATCTTCATGCGGTGAAAGATGTAATTGTCCCAAACAATGGAATCTCAGATTTAAATTATCTAATGGAATTTTACTTATTAAAGATTTTAAATTCAAATCTAGGAACAAAATTTGCGTTCCACCTACGTTAACAGCACGCATATTAAAGGCTACCATGATGATTTCGGACATTTTGGGTACGTAAAGGTATGTGCCTTGGTTAATAAATCCTTTTACTGGAAGGGAATGAGAGCTCAAACCAAAAATTATATCAATGATTGCATTGAGTGTATGCGAATTAAACACAATTACCAAGCTATACAAAAACCAATGCTCTCAATAACGCCTGAGAGACCACATTCATTTCTGTCGATCGATTTATATGGACCGTTACCAAGAGCAGCTACTGGAGAAACTTATTTGTTAACAACCATGGATATCTTTTCACGATATGTAGTAGCCTATCCCTTGCGTAGAGCAACTTCCGCTGCTATCGTAAATAAAATTATGAATGTATACATTCCTCATTGTGGCCCTATCGAACATATATTATGCGATAACGGTTCACAATTTAAAAGTGATGTGTTCCTCAAAGCCATGAATAAGGCTAACATTAAAATTCATTTTGTAACTCCGTACCATCCCAGTAGCTCTGTTGTAGAAAATGTACATCGCAATTTTGGTATGTTGTTTCGACATTTTTGTAAAGATAAACATGCCGAATGGATTAAACATGTCAGTCAAATCACATACCTTTTGAATCATTCTATATCAGACACTTTAGGTGTGTCTCCTGCTAATGTGCATAATGGTTCTGATTTGGTTTTCCCTGTGGAACAACATTTTGATGTCAAATTAGAAGATTCGACAATTATAGATTCTTCCAGTTTAGTGAATATGGTAAAAATTCGAAGACATAACAAATTTTTGAAACGTAATTCACAAGTAGAATCTTTGCAAGAAGGAAAATATCGGATCAAGGTCAATGACTTGGTTTTTGTTAAACAACATCCACAAAGTAATATGGTGTTAAAGAAGATTTATAAATTTTGTGACATTTTCTCAGGTCCTTATTTATGTTTTAAGGAAATAAATCCTAAAGTTTTCGAATTGTTGAACGCTAAAACGGGTACGTCAATTGGACTTCGTAATATAGATGAGTTAAAGGTTTGGAAACCTACTCCGTATACAAAGGAAAAATGGATGCATCTAGTGAAAGAGTTAGTTGCGCCTGACATTCTTGCTCAAATAAATAGGAATGAAGAAGACTGAAAAAAATATATATATATATAATACCAAAAGGGTGTTTTCTGTTTATGTAAAAATAGACTTATTTTCTTCCTTTTTGGTTATTCAAACGTAGGTCATGTTTAAATTTTGATTTTTGTTCACTTTAATTTTCTTTGATTTTCATTAACTAACGATAAGTTTTCAATGATTTTGAAGTCTTTCTTATTAACGTGAAGGATTATAATTTAATTCATGATTGATTAAGCACAAAAATTGTTTTCATTATATCAATTTGTGTTGAAACTTTATTGTTAAAAATAAGTAGTAACGAAATTAAAGACTTGTTATAAATGTATCTATATATATATATATATATATATGAAATGTAATGAAGATATGTACGAGATGTGATCAAGATATAAAGAACCTATGTAACATAATAATACTATTGTAAACGGACCAGTGGTTCTTGAAGATAAAAGCCAAGCTCACACATGACTTTTATATCCCGTCCCATTGTCGGGCGACATTTTTATATAACAAAATACTTTGGGTAGATTAATAATTACCTGTACCTTGGGCAGAAAGTGCTCATACATGTGCACTATACTTAATAGAATGTTAAGTTAATAATAACAAAAGAAGAATGTTTTTAATATATGTAAATTATTATTATGGGATAGTTGTTATTATGTAAAGGTTTATGGATACCTAGTCAGCAAGTTTGTGTGCTTGACAGTTTCAAGGAAAATATATTATAAGTATATCAGCTAATAAACCATTTTTAGCAACGTTCATCGACATTATCATTCTCATAAAAAAAGGTGAGAATAATGTTTTATAATTATTAAAGATAATTTTTACAGGCAAACAAATACTACCACTCAATATTTGTATATCTTACTTAGACGGACCAGGTTGACGACTACCTTCGGTGAGTCGTTGTAAAATCTACTATTGTTCGCTAGGCACAATAATTAAAAATCATAAGAAAGAAGTATAACTGAAATTTACCTCAAAAGGCGCTAAATTAGAAAACAGAAATATGTGTGCATACCCAGACGCTCAAAGAAGAAAGCTTGAGGACTAATCTGCCACATATAGTAAATGAATGGAAAGTAGACTACAATTTGTCAATGAGATTGGTTATGATACTGATATAAAATACTACATGTAGAATGTTTAAAGATTGTAAGCGTTTGGGGGGGCAGTCTAGGTCGCAGTCAGGGGGACAGAAGTAGCTACTAGGGGGCGCTCGCCCCCCTTGCCCCCCTTCTGGCGTCGTCACTGGGTACAATTCCATAGAACAACGTGTCCTGTCGAAAAGTATGATGAAACGATCCTCTGACGATTTGGTATCCTCTCAACAAAAATTCTCTGCACTCTAAGACTACTGACAAGCGTCTTCTACCTGATGACCAAGAGAGATGCTTTTCTCTTTGTATAATCACAAACGACTTATATTCCAGAACTACCAAAATAATGTTCGTCGTAACTTGTCGTTCGGTTAAAGCACTTGACTTAATTGTCCACTATTAGCTTGTCGGGCTGCTCTCTACATAACCTCTCCGCTGTGGAGATTTCAGTCTGTCGTCCGACTTCTTTCGCCCGGTTTTTTCTCCCGTGATGGGGGCTTCGCTATATGTAGCCAGACTACCTTGTGCTTCTGCTGGTCACCGTGGGTCACGTGACTAGCAACCACTCACTGAATATAACATTGTCCACTATTGGTTAATGACCAAAAGTTCAATCCAATCACAAATTAGTTTAGATGTCACTTAGACACTTCGGGTGAATTGCTAATTTTCGTTCTCATGGGAACTGAAGTAGAAAAAGTCTCTCAGCAACTTTTCGAACAAAGGTTATTGTTCTACGCACATACACATATAGAAATAAAGTTAATTTTTGTAGTCTCCAAATCGGAGTTTGACTATAAGACGGAGTTCACTGTTGCCAACTAGCGTCCTTTTCACTAAAATTAGTGGGAAAACTTAATAAAATAAAAGTTTTAATTTTTTTGCTTCGATGAGCAGTTGCTGTCGATAGCAGTTTTGTAGATTTTGAGGTCATCTGCATATATTAAACATTTACAATCTAAATTTTCAGTTAGGTCATTAATAAACATAAGGAATAGAAGTGGTCTGAGGTTTGATTCTTCCAAAACACCGGAGCGAATGTTGTATACATGAGGAGGACTACCTTTATATCTAACAACGAACTTTCTTTGATATAAGTATGATACTAACAAGGCAATAAATAAAACATAATAATAATAATAATAATAATAATAATAATAATAATAATAATAATAATAATAATAATAATAAAACGAGGTGAACCCAACGCAGTGCTCATAGTTTGTAAAGCTGTAGAGCACAGCCTCTGTTCGAAAGCTGAGACTATCCTTGAATCGTCCTAGTCATGAAATTTGAGAATCTTTAGTTCTTAGGTGATCGAATACTTGCATGCTTAGTTTCATTCCTAGTAGTTACCTAGAAATGAAGTATCACTTACCAAGCAAGCTGAGTCTGTTCGTAGTGGACCATGGATCTTTAGTTCTTATGTGATCAGTTACTTGTCTACCTAATTTTGGACAGATACAACTAGTATACTGGTAACCAAGAATGTTATACCGCTATCTGTGTAGGTCTGTGTCTAATTCGTCCTCATGCCGTATGTTGAAAGCAAATGCCAATAAGACGATAATCAGTTGTTGATGTGAGTATAGCCAACATTCTACTCGGTGGTGGCAGTTCAATTACATTCGTAACTTGCGTAAACTTGCGTAAGGACAGAGTGAACATGGAACCTCCACAGAGTGTCATAAGAGCACGTACGCTGTACGAATTCAAATTGGGTTCAAATGCCGCTGCAGTGGACCGGAAGGTATGCCTGGGTTCAGTGAAGGTGTCGTGGCTACGCAGGCAGTGTAGCGATAGTTTAACAACTTATATAAAAGTGTCGAAACACTCGAAGACGCATCATGTGCCGGACGGCCAACACATGTACAAAATGAAAATATTCAGGCAGCAATTGAGGCGAACAGTGGCCAGACATGTGAGGAACTGGAACTACATTTCGGCGTGAGTATAGGAATCATTCGGCTCATCAACTTGTGAAGCACTACAAGTTGGGTCTATGGTCCCACATGATTTGACTCCAGGCCAGAAGGCAACACTAGCAGACATCTGTGTTTCTTTGCTGCCTCGTCTGAGAAAGGAGCCATTTTTGGACAAAGTGTTGACATGTGATGAGAAGTAGGTCCTGTACGAAGTTCGACGGCGCCGTCATCATTGGCTAGCATTCCATGAACAGATTGCATTGGTTATTATACATAATAAATTGCATTGCGCGTTAAACTTATAGTAGCAACGAAGTGAATTATTAAGCAAATGTGAATCACAAAATGATATCAGGAATACGAACGAATAGTTTTCAACGGAAAGCGAAGGGAGGAATCTGTGTTATGTAGTTAGAATTTGTATTACAAGGATCTGATTTTTGTATTTAATTAATTTTAGTTCGTGAGCAAAATTATGTCATTTATCCAGAACCAGGAATAACAGGAATGTAGTGATATGTACAAAAAATTTGATTCGGGGTTACTACATTGCCAAAGCTCATGATGAGTATTCGAAGAAGTCACTCATGACGTGGAATTTATTAAGCGCATGCAGCAAGCATAAGATGTTGCGTATCACATAGTCATGAATCATCATGTTGTAAAGGTGTTCTACAAAGGACCCGTACTAAAGAGAGCAGAATCTAATCAGTATTATTTTCTCTCCAAATACAAACTAGTAAGTATTTAATACGAGCGGGCACGGTATTGAATTACGCTCAGACCATAATGTTGATGTTATGTCAATACTATGATGCTGAATAAAGAGAGATCGTGCTAGTGTTTTTACAGTATAGTGAGGCGTAAGTGATGATGGAGATGGAAGATGAACTGTGTGTTGTGCCATTAGACTCAACAAATTTAATATCTTATTATTATTTCACCATCGAATGTTCAAGATTATGATTTTGCATTATACAACAAGATAGAAGAACCGATATGTTGGAAACATTATTTTTATATTCAAATGTAGGTTGATCTGATGTGTCCTTCTAGGTGCAACATTTCTAACTCACGTTGTGTAATTTTCTGGGAAGGAAGTCAGATAGATCCTACCTTCCATTTCTATCAACAGATGAAATCTAAAGGTAAACCAAGGACGCAAAACAATCAAGTATGCTAGCCCTTGTAAATGTGGGAATGTTTATTTTACAGTTCGATTGCAGTCATTTTGTCTCGTGTTGTATTACCTGACCAGGATATTAGTGCGGTTTTTCGTGGAGGGCGCTAGTGTTGTGTTTACATCAGTTTCTTGGTAAGCGCGGTGGGACAGGGGAACGGAGAGCGTTACTCTGCTGGGTATCCAACGATTTTCAAAAGTTGCAGTTTATATGTTATAAGTAGCCTAATCTGTTCCGCTTAATAAAAAACTCCATAAATTATATAGTTGTTATTGAATGCAGTAATGGTTGGTTATTCCTGCAGTAATGCAGATGTATTGTGGATAATAGCATATGCATGGAAATTAACAATTTAAGAACAAGATAGCACACAAGTGTATTTCTGCCGTGTATTAAGCAGATTATGTAAAAAAATTGATTACGTTTTATTTGATTTCATTATAAAACAGTAGAAACCTGTAAAACTCAGTAATAAGATGTTAATGACTGAAAAATTAATTATGTTTTGGTAGCTTAGATACTTGCGCAATATCTTGTAACTGTAAGTTTAAATCAAGTTAAGGCTCGCGATGCTTGTATTTGTTTTAATGTAGGTCTATCGATTGACAACTAAATTATTTTCTTGAGTTTTAGCCAAGAAAGAATTCCGATACGTTTCCACTCGAGAACTGTGGAAGTTCTCTTCGTTGGTCTATTAGCTAGCGCATATGTCTTTGTTGTACGTGGTTCTGTGAGAGCTCAACAATTAATTTTACAATCTTTCACTTTCATTAATGATCGGTCTCCTCTAGCATAAAGAGCATAATCATGGGACGTTAAACTAAAGAAATTTCTTTTCATTTTTTCGATGAATGTGAATCCTTTGGGGGAAAAGGAAGTGAAGAAGAAATTTTCCTAAATTTTTTAAAGGGCTACGGGATTGGATAGCTTGTCTTTCGGGATTGCCTTGTAAAACCTGATTACAATGCATCTTTCTTTTAGGATTATTATCGTAATCCAGCCTTTTTGTAAATGTGAAATAAAAGTATCGATAAAACATCAGCGTACGGGTAATGAATGTAAGCATAAATATCATTGGTTCAATACACAATAAAGTCACAACTTTTATTTATTCTATTTGAACTCCCTCAGATTTTCTTTCAGACCCTACGTCTCTTGTGACAAAGAATTAATTCTACTATCTGTTTTCATACACAATATAATTTTGAAACTTGGGAGCCTAGTGTTGTCTTTGTGTCTGTAATACATAATCATTTGTCGATTGACTTCAGAAGACTGAGTTTAGCCCGTGAGCATAAGTTGCATATAGTTCAAACATATCAGATGTACGGTCTTGTTTAACAAATCCTGTGTGCACATATGAAATTCAAAGACAAAGGCAATCAATAGTCTTTAAACAGCTGTATTTTTATGTCAAGTGTAAGTACTAAAATGTACTACGTATAGTTCCAAGAGGGGATCCTTAAAAAAAAACTGAACTTTCGTATCTAACATTGGCACTCATCTTCTTCATGATTTGATGTAAGAAGCGGCCGCATGATTTCCGGCCAATTGTTTCATCGCCAGTATCTTTGAGCAATGAGTTAGCAGTGGAAGACAAACTTCGTTCTTCTAACTTGATATTTTGAAACATTTACGCAAGTGGTTTTGTTACTTAAATACATATCTATTCACTCTAGTAAATTTCAAAAGTACCATTAACTTTATAATAACGTAATGAATGTAAGAGTTACCATGAAAATGTATTTTGTATTTCTTTTTTAATATGAAATTCATTTTTTTCTGAATTTCACTGGAGCTATAAGAAATCAATTGTCAGGCTCCCCTCTTTAAATTTTAATCGCTCCCCTACCGCCCCAAATGTAACATTGGGTTTATTACTTTTAAATAAATTTTTCAAAATATGGTAGAAATACTGGATTTTTAAATTACCAAATCATGCTAAATAATGACAGGTTAGATATCAGAGAAAGTTATCTTTATCTACCATCTTAATTAGAGGCGGATCCAAATCTCCTTCGGAGGCGTTTAAATTATCAGTTTCTCTATCACCGGTCTTTTGCAGCACATTCGAAAATGATCTCAGTGCAAATTTGTTACTGAAGGCACTGTCAATCGATCGATCACATGGTCCAAATTGGTAGTAATTTCGAAGACGCCTTACCTCAAAACTACAGAGTAAAACTTGCTTGAAACAATGAAAGCGCAGTTGCCAAAGTATAACTTTGATTTACAAACATGAACTTCGAGGTTTTGTTGACAGATGAAGTAGGAATTCCTTACATTCTAATGCTACGAAGTTCTCAGTGTTCCTTTGTACAACACTGAGGTTAGTTTATTCGCAAGTTATTACCAAATTAATATGGAGGGTGTATGTACTTTTTTTTTGCAGTCCCTTAAAATGTTCTGAAAATAACTTACATAACTTTTGAAATTGTGTTTGTTTTAACTTGAACATATGCGTGAAGTGGTTTATTATGAACACGGCAAAAATAACTGTGATAGATTAATTACAAGTAATCCAGTTAGAAACACTGTTGTTTGTATTTTAGTTCCAAAACTGGCCGCTCGCACTCGTTCGCTGGTCAGGATATATAATACTAAATGTGATTTTCCTTGTATTCATCAATTAAGTTATTCAATATAGAAGAGATAAATATCTGATAGATAATTATATACTGTTTCTTTCAAACACGAGGTACAGTGGCTAGTGTACATTTCTTTTTTCTTCTTCTGTATCATTGTTTGCATATTCCAAAACATGCTTATAGTTTTATATTGTTGTATTTGTTACCATAGAGATATGTTTGCTTTACTTTATGTCAAGAAACGTAACCCAATTTCAGTGCATAAGGGAATAAATTCTTTTGTTTTATTGGCTATTTTGAACACATGTTACAATTAACATCTCTATTTGAAACTCCTCTCGAAGCTTAGGAGATTGTAAATATTGAGAAAGGATTTTGCAAATATTCCAAATGACTCCTGTAAGGTACAATAACAATATACATAATGTAAATAGTCTTCAAGTATTAATTGACTCTTATAAGGTAGAGAAACGTTGTATGTTCTCCCTGTAATTAAGTGGTCTGTCAAACTTCATGTCTATTTTCTGCCACTGTTTAATGCAACTTGAATCTCTTGTTCTCGTGGACACCCATTAGTGAAAGGACTTCTGAGTGAAAAGGTAAAGTGATTTTTTTCTTATATTTTGAGAAAGTAAATGAATTGTATAAATTTTCAAAAAAAAAATCATCGAGAATACAATCAATAAAAGTATTTACGTCCTTGCCAATCACGCATTCACTGTCGTATGTTGCCATTTCTTTAGGTATGTACGTTTTCTTAGTTTATTACCTCCTTGTTCTTCGCCATTTTATTTACAGACTTTGTAAAAAGAAAATTAAATATTGGACAACTGTTCAAAACTAGAATCATCACAATAGTAATTTCAATCCATCACCTAATCACTATGGAACATATTGTCAAAAAATTCATGCTTCCGACATAAATAATAATCTTTCCTTAACTCGATGTGTTCAACAAAAATATAACAAATAAGACGCTGAGTTGCTCGATTTCTTTGTAATGTGTGCACCGGTCTTCTGATTTCTTTTGTAGTGTAGTTTGTAATCGACGTAGAAAGTATCGCTGCTGTACTTCTGATAATACGCAACTAGAAGTTTATTATTTGGGAAACATTTGCTCTGGTTTCTTTGCTCAATCTTAGCAATGGTCTTCTCAGAGTTCGACATGCTTCTGGCTGACCGGCCCGCAGATATAAAGAACACATCCAAGTGATATCACGTATCCTTTTAGAACCATTTGTAGACAAATTTATGATACAAAGTGAGTACATTTTCAACACGACCCTTCTCTTTCTCACTCTTATTACCCCTTCGGAAATTTGCTGCTACTTGACAGAATGCATTCCAAATCTGTTTCCATTTACAATAAACAAATATATCAAATTTGGAATCTCCAGAGAGCTACTTAAGCTGAAGCCCCTCAAAACGCTCTGTTTATTTTTTCCTCCACGAGTCTTCTTTTTCAAAACAAGTACCTAAATGGAGTTCCATTCTTATTTCAGGTTTCTTTTTATAAAGTTTAGACATAACCGAACTTCATTTGTCAAGGTGAAATTATGAATTTGTTCGGTTCTGTCAGTAACTGGTACTTTACACTTGTTTACACAAACTTAAAAGATAGTCGCTGGGACAAATTTTCGTTGATGTAGTAAAAGTCGCTTGCTCTTCAGCCTCATAGACAAAGGAATCAACAGTAGTTTGTATATGCCTGCAGTAAATCCATCAGCAAATCCATGAAAAGATCAACTTTCAATGTTTTTTTAGATTTGAAGAAGAGTCTGTTTTTTATCATGTCCTCTTAAAGCCAATTCGAAGGTGCCACGAAACGAAATGCAATTGGTGATTATATTGAGCACATACCTGTTTTGCGACACATTTTGATTGTGATTCTCAATGGGCCGCCCATAACCAGCATCTAGTTGAGCAGCAATATTTACATTTCCCAACACAGTGAGATTGGAACATGTCTTATATGAGCTGACGAATTTTCATGTTATTTATTTATTTATTTATTGGCAATTTTACTGTCCGTTAGTCCTGGAAACCTGTAATGCCGAATTTCAACTTTCCACGTCAAACGGAAGTACTCCTTTAATTTACTTCAGTTAATATATTGTGATATATAGTTAGGATATAACCTTCAAATATGAAACTGAAAATCGAAAACAAGCCACTTTTTACTTACAATTGCTTGAATTCCAGTTCGTCTTTGTTTGCGTAAAAATCTCTGGATTACTGTTTTAGAAACAGTAATAAGGAGGCCCAAAACCATAAATCTTGAGGATTAAGACTAGGGAAAATTAGGGAAAGAAAAATGCAGAATGAAAAACCGTTCTGTAGCTTAACGTGCAGGGCTTTTTTAGAAACATCTATTAACCCTGCGAACGCAACTTTATTGGATCGAGAGAAAAATTATTATATTTCTCTTCACCGAATTCCTTACATGTATTTTAGCAAGAAGTAGATTGCACCCTTAATTTATGAATTGAACGATATGTTGAACAATAAACAAGTGCGTAGATCATAGCCCCACCAAAAAAGAATTCTGTATTGCTATAAAATACCTGTACATCCACTGATAAATCTATAGACTTAGCAACGCTTGAGAGAAGCAGAAAACTCAAGACGTTGATTTCTTAAACAACACCTTGAATCACATAAGCAGGAGGTGAGCAACAGGAAGCGCGCGTACAATATGAGTCTTCTAAAGCAGTGAAAATTCAGCCAAAGCGTCGCTAACGACTTACTGGCAGAGGTGCCGCAGTGAGTAAGAGGATTCACTAAAAGAGCGCACGTTAGAGTAGCCGTAGAAAGTAGAACTCCCATGTGACATAATGTGGAAATATGAACAGGAAGTCTTCCTGTAACGCAGCAATTCCAATGGCGTTTGTCAGAAATCGAAATTTCGAGCCGTTCCCGAGAGCTATTAGACGAACTGTCTTGGGGTTGCAACACTGTATGAAATCTTGAATGCTTTGCAAAGCGCAGAAACGACAGTGCAGCACCTGAAAAGTTATAGAAAAACCGTGACACGAAAGATAACAAATTTTAGTATGGCAAAATACGAATATTTCTCGCGTTTTTTTTTCACGTTTTATGCTAATTCTTCTTTCACGTTTCTAGTTTTTCCTTCACGTTTTAATGGCATAAAATGATTTACACTTCATTTGAGAATCTGTAAGTTTATGTTGGGGTGACGACACTGCTTGTTTGACACTACTGCCGTGTTCTTTGTCATGTGTCTGCCTCACATAGATATCAGGTTATATGTACACATTTTTCATTTTCTGCTTTTTCCCCGCGTTTTTAGAGTACAACTCGGTACAGTCACACCCGGACACCGTGGTAATTATATGTAGTATAAGTTACGAGTAAACAAGACATTTCCGGATCAAGTAACTATGACCACGATGATTGGAGATTCACAATTGTCAAGGTACCAATTTTCATAAATATCTATATGTCACGGTTTGTATACGTCTCTTGTAAGATTTGTGTCGAATTAATAATTTTCGTGATCGTGGAAATCAGAGGGTGCAATGTCCGGGATGTATGGCGGATGCAATAGTGTCTACCATCCAACTCATAGAATGGTATCCCGGGTTATCCTACCCACGTGGGGCTTAGCGTTGTTCTCTAACAGGAGGACCCATTTGTGATTCAGAAGGGTTTTGAGTTTTTCTTGAACACGACTCAACTGCTTACAATACGCAGTTACGTTGATGCTCTGACCAACTGGTAGCAATTCCCGACACACGATATGGCGAGCAGTCCATCAAACATACAGGAGGATTTTCTTCTTGTGCAGTGTTGTTTCGGCTGTTTTTGAACCGGTTCATGGTATGCTTACGAATGATGACGACTTGTGAAGCTTCATACAGGACCCACTTCTCATTACATGTCAACATTCTGTCTAGAAATGGCTTCTTTCTCAGACGAGACAGCAAAGACACAGGTATCTGCTCGCGATGCCTTCTGGCCCAGAAATAATGTGGGAATTATCGACCCAATTTGTAGTGCTTATGCAGTTGATGAAGATTCTGCCGAATGGTTTCTCCATTCGCACTGAATTGTAGTCCTAGTTCCTCACATGTGTACCTCAATTGCTGCCTGAAGATCTTCATTTGTACAGCGGGGGACACTTCTAAATGGTACAGCCATATGGAGATTTACGGCTAAGGTGTACCATTTAGAAGTGTCCCCCGCTGTACATGTGTTGGTTTTCCGGCACGTGGTGAGTCTTCGGGTGTTTCGTCACCGTCCTGAAACTTGTTAAACCACCGCTGCACCATCACTGCACTGCAAAATCTATTGTTAGCTGTTAGGTACAAGTTATTAGTGTCGCCATTATGGGCGACTGCTAGAACTATTTTGCACATTAACGCACTACAAGACGATAGCGTCATAATCGTCTTGAAATCCAAACTGGGAAAAAGTCAACTGGAAGCTTAATGGAAATAGTTGTTCTAATACGTCGATTTTTCAATGATATTCTTGCTGTATGTTAGGTCGCTATAATTTCCGGTATATTCCAAGGTATAATTTGAAATATTAAAAATCAACCGAAATTGAAAAGTTAAGTGCAATTTATCAAATCAGTTTTGTTCAATGAAATTATGTGGTTTAATTATTCCAGATATCGAGTTTAAAGTTATGATGATGAATCAAATACAGAATGGCTTGTATATAGTTTGAAGTGATTTTGTTAATGTTTCATTGGTATATTTTGTGTGATATAATATTATATCCTGTTATTCCTTACATTAATGAGATAGATTCTTCAATGGGTAAGTTGGAATAATTGATTTGTTCATTTTTGGACCATTTGCTTTTTATAATTATTGAATTTAGCCAAAAGCCCTTAAGGCAAATTGTAAGGTCCAATTTAAATATTCTGCTATTTAATTGTTTCTGCTTCATACTTTTGATACTTTTAAGATTGTGTACAAATGGTTATTTCATTATAACTATTTAGCTTTTCTCATGCAACCTAAATTACAACTATATTTTACGTCCGTAGATGGTAAAGATAATATACACTATAACCTCTTATCACTGAAAAACTTGGTTCGATCCTATTACAAAAGATAATATTGGATATTATTGCGGTACCATTCCAGTATACCTGCCTTATTATAATTAATAAAATGGATTGAGTTTTTTATACTCTTTCTCCCAGTGATGATATTGAAATCTAAGTAGTTAGGTAGTAGGTACGTTACAAGACCATACACGCCCTTATAACGCTCTGTGAAGGTCACATCTTTACTCTGTCCTTACGCACGTTCACGGTGTAACTGAACTGCCCCAACCACATAGTATGTTGGATATACCCACACCAACAACTGACACTCTCCTCATCTCCATTCGCATTCAACTCACGGTGTGAGGGCCAATGAAATACGAACCTACACAGAAAGCGACATAACATTTTTGGTTATCTTTATAGATGATGATAGAGCCTGGAACGATTTCTATCATTTCAATGGTCGAAAATAACCTATATTAGCGCCGAATCCACATTTTTCGGAGTCACTGAGGTGGATAGTGATACTTGCTATGCCGCTTAAATCCTAATTCAGCCCCACAACTTCGGGGAAGAGGAGATATATGTATATAAAAGTAATCGAAAATGACCGTTATTAATGACCAACCTATAGTTTTTTGGGGGTCGTTGAAATGAACAGTGATACTTCCTATGCCGTTTAAATCCAAATTCATAGTTGCAAATTCGGATATTGGGAAGGGAAATATATAAATTGATTGCAAATTATCGATATTAATGTCGTATCCATAATTTTCGTGGTCGCTCAAACAAACAGTGACAGTTCTGATGCAGTTCAAAAATAGATTGAGCCCTCTATGTCCAAACTGAAACGTAGTATCCCGTGCGAAAAACGAGTATTCTGTTAGTTTTTTATATTAAATTTTCATAGTTTGGAAGTCTACTGTAGTTTTACAGCTGCAAAAACAGAATTCATTGGTTAAAATTTTATGATCACGTTAGATTTGTGAAGATTCTTATGACCTCATTAAAAATGCGACGTACTGTAAGTTTAATCATTCAAACGATCAGATGACTAGGTAGGAAGCTGAACGCCCTTTCTTGCAACACTAATGGCGACCTTCATTTTCGAAATTTCTCTGTTTTCCTCCTTTGGAATACTAGAGTATGGGTAAGAGGCAGTGCGTAATTAACAAGTCACACTCTATACCAGAACCCGCTACTAACAATTTAATGAATGAATAAGACATTAAGAGATAACGTAAATTATAGACTTTAGAATTAAAAAAAAAAAAACTCGAAATAGAACTATATCTGGAATAGCCTTTCCCATGTTTCAAGTTATCAATAACTCCTACAGGAAAGATTAGAATAAAAATATACTTGATTGATTTTTATCTTGCGGTTCTATACGCTATTAAAATGAAATATATATGCCAAGTGTTATTAACTATTCATGAATTATTTATCACGCAGGATATTGTCTCCACATAACCTCATTTATTATTTACTTTTCCATTTTCCTGCAATAAAGGATAATAACTATTGGCGACAAGTTGGGTACCAAGCAATATTATTGAGAAATTTCTTGTTGATTGTAGACGGTAAGTCTTGTCTTTCTAGTTAGTTCAAATTATTACTGTCTTCAAATTATCTACGCTGACTTCCGAAAAGGAGCTGCCATAGTCCTTTATAAAGTCGTCCTACCATTAAACTTTAATTTACAATTGACGGCTTCTTTGAGCTGATTTAAACCAAGACTAAAATAAAAGTTACTTATGACCTGGTTAGGTGAAGCACATGAATTGCTCCGCTTTTGCAAATACGGTTCGTAACATTCATTCAAATTTCAAATTTCATTGCATGATGTTCTAAGGGGAACCTCAAAGCTCTATTACCTTCATTGGTATTCTAAAATTGCATGCAAATTACTTGCTTAACAGCATTAATGTTTCTATACAAGAGTGTTCTCAGCCACCATAATCAAAATAATCTCCCGATTTAATACTGTTAAGCAAGACTAGTAATAAATCACTTTTGAAGACTAGTAGAAACAATTGAAGACTAGTAATAAAATCACTCTTGTTTCTTCTTCTTAAGGATAACAATCGTACGTGACATTTTGGCCCACTGGGAGGACGACCATTTTTCATACATAGCAAAAGGAGATGAAACCTGGATATCGTAAACCACTGGTCAGTCAAACCAACAGCTAATGCAATGGCGGCGCTCGATTCCAATTGCCAAATCCCAAACTTTTCCTTCTTAGCTTCCTGTTATCCCTTTATTTTTTCTAAAGTTGTGTCTAATTTCGAATAGCCTCATCTTTAAAATTGGACGTATATTTCCTTGTTTTAAGGAACATGAGGATGCCCTCTAAATTTAACAATTTAATTGAATTTATATTTAAATTATCAGCAATAACAGGTGCTCTTCCAGTTTATTTTGCCCCACCATTACGATAATGTGTTCGTATCTTTACCTACAATTTACTGGAAGGACAGACATCACTCAGAGCCAGTGATGAAAGTTTTTCGATTTATAAAAATATACTCCACTTATTCCTACATCGTTGTTTAACCGTGATGTGAGATGGGAAATTTCCTTCTATATTTTTCATGAAAATATTCCGTTCTAAACAAATATTATTAGTGATCAAGTAACAATTCCTCACTAATCATAAAACTAATTAATAGAAATGTTAGAAAGTGAAAGATCGTTTAAAGAATTTGAAAATTTTCATGACTGAGACAATTTTCATCACTATGTAAGAACAAGTGGAAAGATTTTCATGAATCGAAAACTTGTCTGCCCTGTATGGAAAAATTGAAAAACTTTTTATGAGTCGGAAAACATTCACCATTTTGAAGCAAAAAAAAAAAAACTTTTTTGAGAATCGGTAAGTTTTATTGCTCTGTAGAAACATGTGAAAGGAATTTTCATGGATCAGAAAATTTTCATTGCCGTGTAGAAACAAGTGGAAAACCTTTCACAAGCCGGACATTTATGGATATTATATATAGTAATGTTAGGTGGAAAATTTTCCACTATATTTAACTGCACATTGAACTATAAAATTCAATTCCTGTAAAAAAAGTTAGACAGAAACAAATTATAATTTTCCAATTAGCTTACGGGAACCAGAAAATTCTCTTATATTTCAAGTTGGGAAGTAAAAATTTACATAGTGTTTTTCTCTCTCTCCCTCTCTCTCTCTTTTTGTGTGTGTGTGTATGTGTATGTGTGTGTGTGTGTGTGTGTGTGTGTGTGTGTGTGTGTGTGTGTGTGTGTGTGTGTGTGTGTGTGTGTGTGTGTGTGTGTGTGTGTGTGTAAATTGCAGGAAACATCATCGAGTTCGTAGAGAACTAATATCCCATTCCAATACTTAAAATGTAACAAGAAATCAAAGAGAAACCTTTGTGATATTATGAATTATTTTACAAACAGAAAATTCCACTATTTGTTCACATAGGCCTTCCTATGTAGTAAAATAACTACAAAAAAGTTCTTTATAAAGATTAATTTTGTAACAGAAAATAAGAAGAAATGCTTTAATTTTTTTGTGTTTAACACTCGTAAATCATAATTTCAATATTGGACTTTTGTATAATCAACATCTTACCAGGGATGATATCGAAACTGCACCTTGAATTCGGAGACATTCTATATATTTCCTGATAGGACTTCTCGAGCAAGTTCCAAAACAGGTGTTCGTATCGTGCCCGGAAGTGACCCCGCCTTTGCAGGGGCTAAAATATACAGAACATTTTTACCTATTTTCTATAGCAGGTGTACATAAAGTATGTTGCTACCCCTAAAAGTTGAAACCTATGCTAAAACACCAAAACACCTGTTTCATCATTGTAAAAGCACAACTTAACGAAGTGAAAATATTTGCCCCAGGGTCCCCGCAGGGTCCCAGGTGAGGTCCAACTCAAAATTTGCAATTGGAAAGAGGGGCAAATAGCATATCGTTTGAAACCCAGTGTTAAAAGAAAAACGCTAACAGAGGTATCACAGCTCTAATCAAACTCTGTGCAAAATGCCGGAAGATTCAAAATTTGAAAACAGTCTGTAGCTAACAGTGCATGGCCACCACTAGAATTCCAAAACGGTAAAACAGGTGTCAAAATTCTAAAACATGCGTTTCATTATTTGAAAAGTCTTATTTATCGAAAGGATAATGTTTACCCCAGGGTCCCCGCACGATCCCAGGTGGGGTCCAACTCAAAATTTGCAATTTAAAAGAGGGACAAGTAGCATATCGTTTGAAAGCTGGTGTTAAAAGAAAAACGCTAACAGAAGTTTCACAGCTCATTACAAACTCTGTGTGAAATGGCGGAAGATTCAGAATTTGAAAACAGTCTGCAGCTAATAGTTCATGGCCACCACTAGAAATCCAAAACGGTGAAACAGGTGTCAAAATTCTAAAACACGTGTTACAATATTTAGAACGTGCAATTTATCGAAATGAAACTGTTTGCCCCAGGGCCTTCGTAGGGTCCCACGCGGAGTCTACCTCGAAGTTTTGATTTGGAAAGGGTTCAAGATATATATCGTCTATAAACTATCGCTCTTCAACTTTCCGACGGTCCGTCTTGTAGCAGCAGTCTAGAAAACACGGCTCCGTTGAATGTTGCTTGCTGAAGATTGGGTTTTGTTCTGGTCTATGTGTGATAGCCACTTAAGTCACACGCCACGGTCGTAGAAACGTGGTATCTGCCAGGACATTATCTTCATTATGCAAGTATGAGGGCCATATGCATGACGATCACTCTGCAGCGTGGCTTGAGTGTCTCGTGGAGGGGTGCGCCCATGTTGTTCATAAAGAATTGATAAAAGCACAGTGGTTGCAGACACCAACTGCACTGAATAAAACTCTTCTCCATGCAGTGTTAGTCGTCCGGAATCGAACATGTCGAGAAAGCTGGATCCTTTGTGTGGAAACTGAAAGAGAAGTATCTCACTGACTGGTAACTAAAATCGTCAGGAAGGTCGATGTATCCACATTTGCCGAAAGCGTACTTGATCATATCTTGGAATCTGGGTGATTCCAACTGATTTCGTGTTATCCCAATCAAGTGAGCACTGGAATACCGACTTGTCATGTGCAGCTTGCCTCCAAGTCCTTCATACCCAACATACTTGTGGGCACGTTTCACCATCATTTTTCTGTAAAGAATATATCCCAAATCGAATGGCTGTCAATAGGAAGTACACCCTGGAGTGATTGTTCGTGGATGTAAGTCAATACAGTTTTCTATTGCAAATTTTGAGTTGGACCCCGCCTGGGTCCCTGCGGGGACCCTGGGGTAAACATTATTATTTTGATAAATAGCACTTTTCAAATAATGAAACACATGTTTTAGAATTTTGACACCTGTTTCACCGTTTTGGAATTCTAGTGGTGACCATGCACTGTTAGCTACAGACTGTTTTCAAATTTTGAATCTTCCGGCATTTCGCACAGACTTTGATTAGAGCTGTGAGACTTCTGTTAGCGTTTTTCTTTTAACAATGGGTTTCAAACGATATGCTACTTGCTCCTCTTTTCTATTGAAAATTTTGAGTTGGACCCCACCTGGGACCCTGCGGGGACCCTGGGGCAAATATTTTCACTTCGTTAAGTTGTGCTTTTACAATGATGAAACAGGTGTTTTGGCGTTTTAGCATAGGTTTCAACTTTTAGAGGTAGCAACGTACTTTATGTACACCTGCTATAGAAAATAGGGAAAAATGTTCTGTATATTTTAGCCCCTGCAAAGGCGGGGTCACTTCCGGGCACGAAATGAACACCTGTTTTGGAACTTGCTCGAGAAGTCCTATCAGGAAATATATAGAATGTCTCCGAATTCAAGGTGCAGTTTCGATATCATCCCTGGTTAGAGCAGATATTTGTATTATAAAACTAGCATTATTATGTATAAAATGTATTAGAAATAATAGCAATAATAGAAATAATAGATTGTATTAACGATACCATAAAACAAGTATATATATATATATATATATGTGTGTGTGTGTGTGTGTGTGTGTGTGTGTGTGTGTGTTGTGTTTGTATGTCTGTGTGTGTAAATAAAAGGAAAAATATTTTTTAAATATATTTTTATTTTGTAAATTAAAATGAAATTACATGTTGTTTTTAGGACGGAGCGCTTTTTACGTTTCTTTTTTAATATTTTTTGGAGGAACACATACACAAATCAGATTCCTTATTAGTCGTATTTCACTTTCTCTTCAGAATGAATATATGAATAAATAAATGTTTGTTTCCAGAAAATGGTCAGTATTTGTTTTCATGAGTTACTTAAACTCGAATTTTGGGTAGTCAAAAATTTACAGTAGGCACTTTATATTATCTCTACTTATTTATAAATTTTGCAGTATGTAAATCTAGAAAAGTAGTAAAGCTATGAGAAAACTTCATCTTACTCGTATTGAACTGACGAAATATAATTTTATGAGATCAAAGGTGGATTCTGAGAGTAAAACGCTTTGAAGTTTTCGGAACATTTTTGAACAAATGAAGAATCGTTAGCTTTTCACTTCATGAGACACTTTAGACAATATTTATTGCCAATAAATTTTACGGCTAGCCAACTATGTACAAATAAGTGAAGTATGTTTTTATGAATAGGAAAATGTTAATCACTTTTAATAAATTTAAACTTTAAATAATAAAATGGGATATTTGTACTCTACAAACTCGATGTATGTTTCCTGCACTATACACACACATACATACACACACAGAGAGAGAAAGAGAGAGAGAGAGAGAGAGAGAAAGAGAGTGAGAGAGAAAGAGAGAGTTGAATTGAGTTGATTTTGAGTTTAACGTCTCTTTGAGCAGCGAGGCTATGTGAGAGGGGACCTACTGATTAACTTGGAATCCGAACCACATGAGCTCCTGCCGGGAATCGAAGTCAGGTCTCCCATGCCAAAGGCGCGTATGCAAATCTCTTAGAAACGAAGGAGCTCGCAGAGAGAGAGAGAGAGAGAGAGAGGGAGAGAGAGAGAGAGAGAGAAAGAAAGAAAGAAAGAAAGAAAGAAACACCATGCAAATTTTTACTTCCCAACTTGAAATATTAGAAAATTTTCCGGTTGCAGAAAAGTAATTGAAAATTATAATTTCTTGCTAACTTTCCTCTACAGAAATTCAATTTTGTAGCTGAATGTGCAGTTAAATATAGTGGAAACGTTTCCACCAAACATCCAAACATAATATCCAAAATTGTCCGGCTTATGAAAAGTTTTTTCCACTTGTTTCTATATGGTAATTAAAATTTTCCGACGTATGAAAATTCCTTTCACCTTTCTCTACACAGCAATAAAAGTTACCAATTCACAAAAAGTTGTTTTGTTTTTTGCTTCAAAATAAAAATTTTCCGACTCATAAAAGGTTCTTCAATTTTTCCATAGAAGAAAGAAAATATTTTCGATTCATGAAAAATTGTTTCACTTGTTGGTACATAGTATTGAAAATTGTCTGAATCGTGAAAATTTTCAGATTCTTTAAAAGATCTTTCACTTTTTAGCATTTCTATGTACCAATTCAATCAATTTTATGATTACTGAGGAATTGTTACCTGATTACTGATATTTTTAGAACATAAAATTTTTCGGAAGAATATAGCGGAAAATATTCCGAAATGGAAAATTTTTCATCCTACATCACTACTCCGAGCTGGCTATAATTACAAGTATATCGAAATATGTAAATTGAGAATTACGATTAAGTGAAGGAAATACAACATACGCATATAATGACATACGAGTGAAATACGAGTAGTCGTAACAAATGTCTCTTACATCATTATAATAGGTATTCAGCCATTATTGGCAAATTGCTTGACGCAACTGCGAAGCTTACATGCTCAATAGTCTTCTCCTAACTTTTTCGCCTTGATATATGATTCTTGTGTTTTTACATTGTCCATTTATTATAGTATTCTTTGTCCGATCCTTCTCTTTCTTACCATCATACCCCTTAGCACGTAACTCATGATATAATTCCTACATGGCCAATGTTCAAAACACTTTCTTTTCTTTCCTTTATAATATCTAAAAATTTTCTTTCCTCCCCCATTTCTAACACCCTTTCGTTCGTTTTCTGCTTGAACCATCTAGTTCTTTAAATCTTATTTATACCCACATTCCCAAAGTTTCCAGTCTTTTAAATCATTTTTTTAATAATTTCCACGTTTCTTCCCTATACAGTACAATACTCCACACGAAACATTTTATAAATCTTTCTCTCAACTCTTTATTCAAGGTCCAACAAAATAGATTTTCTTTCCTTCTAAAAGCTTCTTTCGCTACTCCTATACCTCCTTTCATTTAACGTTCGCCTTTTACATCAGCACTAATAATACTACTCAGATATCGAAAAGTAGTCAAATGTTCTATTTTGTGTCCTCCTACTTGTATATTTGATACCGGTCTTTTGGTTCCAATCACCATGGCTATTGGCTTTCTAATTTCATATTTTCATTCCATAGTTTTCTAGTATATTATTGATTTTCTTTTAAGATTCCGCAACAAGAGTCATATACCTAATTATTGTACCTCCCATATGCTTAATCATTTCACTACCTTTTTAAGATACATATTAAATATTGTTCAGGACGGACAGCATCTCTATCGAACTCCCTTTATAGTGGCACTCTCCTGTGTCATTTCCTTCTCTATTCTAACAGTTTCCTGTAGGTTCATATATAATTTTCTTCTGAGTCTTCTATCTTTCCATTGCAATCCAAGGTTCTTTAGATCTCCCAACAACAAATCCCAATTCACACGGTCAAAAACCTTTTCCGATCAATATATTCAACATAAATCTCTTTCCCTTTTCCTGTAAACATTTCTTTGATCATCCGTAATAACCCAATTGCATCTCTTGAACCTTTACCTCTCCTGAACCCAAAGTGTTCCTCTTTAACTCTTTCATTTGCTCTTCTATACGACTTTTTGTTCAGAATCTAAATAAAATTGTTGGTGCATAAGATATGAGAGTTCTACAACTGTCATGCGTCTGTGGAGTCGATTTCTTAGCCATTGCTATCATGATCGTCTTCATGAACTCCTTTGGCCACTCTCTTGTTTCATATATTTCGTTGCAGAGTAGGAAAGATTCTTTCTTCCTTTTGTCTCCCATTTTCTTAAGGAATTCGATTGGTTAATTATCTATCCCAGTTTCGTTTCTATTCCTAATCTCGGATATAGCTTTCTCAAACTTAACCTAAAGGATACTAAATCCTTTATCATCTTCGCATACAAAATTTTCTACTCAACACCTAGTTCCCGACGGTCTCTCTCTATTGTTATTTAAATCCTTAATACAGTATTTCCCTCTTCTCAAGGCTTCACTTCTCTCCCTGTCTATCATCCCATCCTCACTTTCAACTATCATTTTATTACACCCCGGTGGTAGAAATGTAAGATTTGGCATCACTAATTTCAACAGACAAGCTTATAGGGGAGTAACGATGTTTCCATTGGAAGGACCGGGTTTTCAAAACTAATTTTTTCGGTATGTAGAGGACAATAAACATGCAGATCCATTAAAATGTAGAATTGAATTTATTTTACTATAAATATATTTTCTTCTCTCCTACCGTAGTTCGAAAGCAAAAATTGTTTTATTTAAGGAAGTTCGTACTCATTATCATTGTGAATCCATATTGTAAATCTGCACACAAGTAGTTTGAGTAAAATATTCGTGCATGAATAAACTGAACATCATTTTATAAAGAAATCACTTAACAGAAAACTTAATATGGACGTGTTCAAAACCAGTTACAGCTTAGACTACCTACAGAGCGAGGGATTGAAACATAAAATTGATATTACATTTACTTCGTTTCCTTTTCGTTGTCATTATTGTTTGTGATAGCTATAAACCGAAGCTTTTTTCTTTCTTTTTCTTTTTTTTTTTACAAGAATACTAAGTATAAGAGGTAATTCATTTAATTCATTCACTGTTTTTCCAAAGCAAGTTTAACTTCTTAAATAACTAGTGTACATTTAATGCGTTTTAAAATTATTACAGTAACAAGGACATTATAAAGAAAGGTTTTAATGAGGTAGGTGATAATTACAAATATAATGGTTGCAATCTAAAGCATCAAACTTGTAGGCACAATGTGAAATCCATTTCGAAATCCTGTAAAATTTATTATATATTAATGTTATTAATTTAATAAAAACGTTTCATTCAGAATCATAAATAACTCTAATATATATAACTAAAATTGTGAATACCCAAAAGTCATCAGAACAAAGAACAAATAGAAAATATTGCACATCATGTCAGAGACATTATAATCATAAAGAAAAACTCCAGCGAAAATAATCGGACAACAAATTATGTTGAAGATAGTTCACTACTACTATATCTTTGCACTTAAGAAATCAGTAATGCCATACAACACATAGATCACTTTTGAGTTGAGTTGAGTTGATTTTAGTTTAGCGTTCCTTTCAGCAGCGAGGCTATATGAGACGTGAACCTACTGATTAACGTGGAATCGGAATCACATGAACTCCCACCTAGGTCATTTTTGATTCATAAACCTCAATTTTAGGTTGTCCATTCTTAAGTTATGTCCTTTGTTCATTAAAATGCATTTGTGGGCTGAAAACGATCCTTTGGCATATATCGACGCAACAGAATAAGAGTTGAAACACAGGCTAGTAATTCATATACAGTAAACATCAACTATGATTTCCACTTATTTGGTATGGCTACTCTTCAGTTAAGAGGCCCTAAATTCCATATCTTAAGGATAAGCTGTATTCAACAATGACATCAATAAGTGTGACTTGTAACTCGTAAAATAGGAAACGTGATTAATAATCCCAATAATTTGCATTTGTTCACTGTTTCTTAGAGAAATGGAAAAATGTGGGATTTTAAAATAACTCCCAATATTTAGTAATAATAACCAAGAACTAATAACTTTACTATATAAGGGTATCCGGTGAGGATGTGCAGATACACTGGAAGGTGTTAGAAGTGGACAAACTACGCAAAGAAGTATATATAAACATATGATCTATTCCCCGTGGATTCAGAGATAAGGAGTACCTTCTCAGCGCGTAAAACATGCTGAGTTTCAGTTAATTACGTATAGCAGTGATTCTCAAACTTTTCGATAACGCGAACCCCCTGTTCATTCGGAAAGTGATAACGCAGACCCCTTGCAACGCTCTCTGAAATTTCACATGGTATTAAAAATATACCAATTAAAATTACCACTGACAAGAAAAAAGATTTTAAAAAACGCAATAAGTAATTTATTCTAAAGATACATGATTGTTTCCTAGTGAACGAAATTTCAATTGAAAATACAGTAACTTTCAAGACTGAAAATCAATGTCTTTTTTTCAAGTAATCCACTTGGTAAAAAGTGTTCTCAAATGTGGGGTCACTAATGTGAAAAATTAAATTATTTCTCTTTTTCCATAATTTCATCTGTAATAACTTTCGTAATCATCAATCTTTGGTCCGATTCCACATTAAGACGATTTCGCTTTAAGGTTTTAATACTGCAAAGAGCAGAAAAGGTCTGTTCACATAAGTAATTGGTAGAGAAAGGCATTAAATGTTGCAATGTATTTTTAGATAATTCTTGATACTCACAGACAGAAATTTAGTAAAGTAGGAAACATTAAATTTACAAACGTAGGTACAGCTGTGAGTTCCATTTTATTACAACACATTTCAATTTTTAGGCATCGCGGACCCCTGGCAAGGTCCCGCGGACCCCACTTTGAGTACCACTGACGTATGGAATCCTCTAGTTAGTTTAAAGAGGAAAATTGTAAATCCGTCGAAAACTAATGAAAAAGCCTTTGCTACAACTTACAGATTATTGGAAATATTCCTAAAGGAGGGGAGTAATAGAAGGAAAATTTTATAATTTCCCTCTATTTTTTTTTACAAGAGTCCCCTATTATTAAGTAGGCACTTCAGCTAGAACAAAATGTAAAAATGGGTAGATACTGCTCTCTATCCCGAGGATGTTAAGGATTCACGTTGTTGGATTGAGCAATAGTGGAGAAAAAATCATATTGTAACTGTACGATTGTAAAAACGATGTGTCTTTTGCCTTCTGACAAGGCTATTTCAATAATGTTATTAATAATAATTTACGCTTCAGTAATAATTTATTTAATTGCAATAATAATTAATTTACAATAACAGTGACATTTTATGTTACAGAACAAAAAAATAGTAAAGTACAAAAATACAGTATATACAAAAGTGAAAGATAGTAAAAATGAAATTGGCCTCAGCTTTTAGATACAATAGAAGGGCAAATTGAGTAAAAGAAGTTACAGTTAACACTAAAGAGAACCTAATAGTGGATATTCCGACAGTTTATGGTACGTGATGAAAGAAGATTTTCAAAAACATCACCACCATGTTCGATGCATTCTTATTATGGGTCATTGCATGTTTTGTTGCCCATCTAATGTCTCCTGATCGCCTACTCAATGTCCTTCAACCACCCCGACAAGCAAAATACATATGTGTTAGATCGGGTGAACGATGTGACAAGTTAATGACAAGTTAATGTGACAAGTCCCGGTAAGTCATCGCGTATGAAGTGCTAACAGGCTTCGCCTTGCAAACGCTGAAGCAGGAGAAAAAGGGATCAATAATTTGATCATCAAAAATACCAGTTTGCAAGTTTACCATAAGTCATTCTTGACAATTTCTTACTACCGTTGCTCTAGAATTCTCGTTACTCCAACGATGATCGTTGGGGCGTTGTTCGAGTCAAAGTGACATCATCAATAAACAGAATAAATGCCAAAATATTAGGATGCACCTGCTACGATACGAAAACCGCAACACTGTACCCTGGTTGGAAGATAATGCACGTATTGAAGATTAAATGGGTAAAGCCAATCTCCTTGAACTGCATTATGTACATCCGTCAGGAGATTAAAAGATAACACAAAATTCTTCTAACTCTTGCTGTTGGACTCTGCTATACAGTTAGAATGATCCCTCCGTTTTTCTTAGGAATATACACTAAGGCAAATTTCGATGTTCTCGTACAATGGGAAGCTCACAAGTTCACCTAGTTGATCATGTAAGTGTGAGAACACTCATAAATTACTTACTCTACACTACAGTCAAGAAATCTACTAGGCATGCTTCTACGTCAGCTGTGAAACTACCTTCTCAAAATCAGTAGACGTACAGCATGTCCACATGCTCAATATGTATGAATATGAACCGTATATTACTGTAAACACCTTACATACTACCACTTTAGTAATTTTGAAAGAACTGTATTAATCACTTCCTCACTCTCACTATCTGTAATTAAATGCTTTCCAACTAGTTTAACAGTCTCTGTATTGTTTATAAGTGCCTAGCTGCTTTGTTTTGTATCTTGTCAGAATATTAGCTCTCTATTAGGTTCCTAAAGTATAGTAATACTAGATGAGAAGCATTTTGAGAGGGTATAGTAAAGGTTACTTATTAAACCTTTGTTAGAAAGATTTTGAGAGGTTTAAAGAGCTCTGCTTACCTTAACATCAGGCCGGGTAAGTGGTAAATCAATTTCATGATCTCCGCTAAAGGGAAGTCTGAACATAAAGCAAGAATTGATACATGGAGGTGTAACATATTAGTCATTATGTAAGTATTCTATGCTTTCAAGATGAGGTGTGCGATCACATCACAACATAAGAAGTTACTTGAATAACGAAGTTTTCTCTCCTAGAGGCTGCTCTATACTTTGATGTAGACAATGGGAGCCATGTTAGTTGTAGATAGGCTCATTGTGCAACAACATGATGAAAAGATGAGTGAAAGAGAAGCATGAATTGAATAGTCTGCAAGTAACGAAAATCTAGGGCATCAGGGAGTAGGGTCTAAAGGGTGTAGCATTACAGACTGTAAAGCGATTGAAACCGGTGGTTAGGAATATCGAGATAATTCTGGATGGAGTAAATATGTTTAGTAGTCAAACGTAGAGGTTGTAATACTTGACAGTGATTAGATGTAGAGGTGAGACGTAGCTATAGAAAATGAAACTAAAGCAATGGAAACTGAATACTATGGTACAGCTCTATGTTGGTCTAGGTAGCTTTATTCAAAATGTAATTAGCAATGCATACCTTTCTAACACTAAAAGCACGACAGTGTAGGAGCAGTTCATGCTGTGTGACAGTATGTTTGAATCGATCGTAGGAAAGTTTTACAGGTATTCAAAACCGTTTTAAGTTCCAAGACCCATAATGCTTCGGTTAACCATTTTAACAGGCTTAGTATATTGTAGGCCTTGGTAGGGACTGTTCAAAGTTACAGTTTCCATGTGAGATGTTTATAGAAGATATATATAAAGCAGGAAACTAGAATGTGATAGATAGTTGTTTATAGAAACGTGGCAGAACCGACCTATTAAGAAGTTGTAAATCAGTTTAGTATATTTGACTGTTAATAGAGTAGTACTAAGTGCGATACTTTGACAAACGGTTTCTAAGAACAAATGGTACAAGGCATGATGGTTTGGCAGAATTATAATTATGTGTAATCATAGTTGTTCAGCGAAGTAGTTGATCGATTATAGAATACTGCGGTCGAAATCCTGCTTGATCGATGGAAGGAAGGTTTTGACTTTGATGTATGAATGTAGACGTTGGACTAAAATGCGTTCTAAGATTTAACTGAAGGTAAACACTAATTGTACAAGAAGATAAGACGATATTATTGCAGGTGGCTTGAGCGGTTTTGGAAACATTAAGGTATTCGAAGTCTTCAAGATAGCTTGTACGAAGAATGAAGGTAAAGATATTGGCGAGTAGAATAAGCAACTGGAGTGGACTTTCTTTGATATGTCCAAAAATGATACTACCGAATCTTGGAACTCTTGTATTTATTTCGAACAACTATGGTGATGTCCTAAGCTGAGATTGGTCTCTCAGAAGTTGATTGTGTGGAAGAGCGTCAAGTACATGAGGATATAACGAAAGGAGACTACGTATAAACTTTGTCTGTTGAATGCGATACGTACATGTAGAGTTGTTAGGTGTAAAGATTATTTGAAGAAAATCAGCAAATATGTTGGCTTTGTCTGTATTTGTCTGGATTCGAGACCTCCTTTCTAATAGTAAATTCTTCGGGCCTACTTTGCACAAAGAATGTTAAAACGTTTCCAATACATTGTGGAATGATTGACGTCAGAGAAGTAATTACATGTTTTTGCACAACATCGAAGTTTGGAAGCATAAATATAGACCTTCAACATTTGCTGAAATTACTGATAGTCATGGATTGATTTAGTATTGTTCGTAATTTAATAATCTCTATAAAACTATCGAGAGTGAGTAATGAATGTGATGTACTGATGATATAATTCAGACCGGTATGGTTTGAAGGTAGTAACTGGTAGTAGAAGAACTTTTCTCCTGGATCGTAGTTGAGATGGCTTCGATCCGAGTATAGAGTTCTTCTCTTTTTAGTAGTTTACTTCTAACTATCATTTATATCTACATCTATCATTTGCTTTGCGATTTCAGTGCGGTTTCGGAGTGTGATTCTGTTTCGGTCTAATCTACTCTATGCGTGTTGAAATTGGCCATGATTATAAAAAAAGGTTTATAATTATCGGAGATATGCTGAATGAAAAGTTGATTAGTGCATATCCCGATCTAAAGTTAAATAGCGACAATAGTGATCGCTACGTTAGTAAATGTGCTGTGAGTAGCAGATATCCAGGAAAACTAGGTAAATTACAATAATGTCTGCGAATGAATACGGAGAGGAAATTCCACATCTGATTCCCATTAGCATGTTCGGAAGAAAGGAAGCATGATCAATATATAGTCAGCCAACTGACAAGAGATGGTGGAATTGAGAAAGGATTCATTAGGGTGAAGAATTACTTTTTCCTCTAGAGTAATGCTTCGAGTAAAGAATTTTCTTGTGGGATATAAATGTTGTGAATATTAGCGTTAAATCCGTTATGACACAAGCTAAGCTAGACACTTGTTTCCAAAGGAAAGGTATGGAAATAGACATTTTATCCTGAATAAGCAACATCGAAGTTATCTTAGAAAATTTCTTTCACTGAGTAAGTAATTTTTTGTAAGACATGGGAACCATGGAATGGTTGGATATTTGAAAGGTAAGTGTGAGAAAGGCAAGGTTTCGTACTAGGTGAATCAGGATAGGGAGGAACTTAGGTGGAATATTTGTGAGTGCGCAGCAGCACCACATATTCTTGATGATCTACATTAGATGCAGGTTTTCCTTTGTATTTATAACTGTATATTGAATGTATCTCGCGACAATCAAAGAAGTAATTGGCATTTGGAGATTTGGAGTTAAGTGTTCGCCAGAGTAATAACATACTTTTTTATTATATTTGATTTTGAGATTCAGTTGCGAGGTCATATGATACGTGGACGTATTGAGTAACGTGAAGTCCGAACCTCATGAGCTCCGCCGGGAATCGAACCCTTTTCTTCCGCCCCAAATGCGCGTACGCTAACCGCGTAACCAAGAGAGAGAGCTCAACAGACGTTGATATTAGTACATTTGTGCGTAGTCTGTTAATTAAGTATGACATTTTGCACAAAGGAAGGGCGAAGATGCAGAGGAAACATGAGGGTTCGACACGATGCTTCCTGTTAAATATGTATGTTCTATTAGAAGGATACTATATATATTTTGGTTTGTAAAGGCGTTAAAACTCGAACTTCTCAGGTTAATTCTTATGGGGGTTATTCTCAGGTTAATGTATATGGGGATTTCTCAGGTTAATTCTTGTTGAATCTACTCATTGATGTAGGAAGGATCAACAACCCGACTAACCACAAAAAGCATTGATATACGTCATGTTGAAGGCATTTGCCTATGTTTAGATACATTAAAGCTGCTAATTTGTGCATTTTTATCAAACATATCGACAGAGAGTTTGTTCTTAAAAGCGCTGTGTAAGTTGGTTTTCTCAATTTTAAAGATGCATCTGATACATGTTTTGATAATTTCCTTTAACGAATCTATACGGAGATATTCATGAAACTGTAGAGGAAATTGTTTCTCATTCAAGCGACTGTCAAAATTAGTAAATAGGAATAAGTAAGTCGTTGTAGGTGATGGAAAATCAGACGTTGGGAATAACTCATTGTCCATGTTAACAGTGGAGTCTTCTGTGCTGCTTTCACTTAGGGGTTGCAAACTGGAAGAAGGCAACATACTTAGCTACCTTATTGCATTGAAGAGGGAGCAGCCAATGTTCTAACAGAATTTGTAATGCGTTTTTGATACGAACAGGTATCTTATTAAATCACGCTTTTCCTTTTCCCACCTTAGAAAAAAAATGAAATGAAATCTTTAAGTTTTACGTCCCACGGTTATGCCGGTTAGGCTAAAGGAGACGGTGATGATGAGAGATGAGTGAAATGATGGAATGAAGAAAGTGGGAGGAAACGGGAGAGCCCCGAGAAAACCCACGAGCACGGTGTTTGTCCACCACAAAGTCCACACGGCGCGAGCTGGGATCGAACCAAGGACCCCAAGCACCGGAGATGAACGCTCAACCACTGAGCCACCGCGCCACCCTCCCACCTTGGAAGAACACCTAGAAGGACCAGGAAAGAAGCTTGGCAACTCGTGACTTGCATTGATTTGCCAAGTTCGATGAAAGATTCCGGCATCGTGAAGATCCTTTGATGGGCTGACAAGTGAGCTCAACTGTGGTTAAGCGTGACGTGATGTTGATAAATAAGCAAGATATAATGTGAGGTGCCCCGTTCGGATAATTCTCTAGGTAAGGCAGTTCATTCTGCCTTAGCTGTGACAGTAAGAGCTCAATTCCCCAAATAATTTAGAAAAAGAAATGCCCACGATGAGGAAACGGAAAGTAATTAATAACAGAAAACACAGCAAAATAAGTAAGTTGCGGTAAGAATCGAATCGGTAGAAGAAACTCATTCGATCAGAAAATGTGCGGTATCCGTATTATTTTAGGTCCAGTTTTATGACCTGCCTCAGATGGTTGTGCCTCAGAAATTTACACCTTTACTTGAACTATATATGTACTGTACATCACATTAGTTATAAATAAAGGATGTTTTGCTGTAACAAACCAATGAGTGGTACCATATCATTTCAGGGTACGTTAAAATATGTAAAATACTTGAGTGTAATTAGACATTTTACAACTTCTGCCAATGTACTGTAATGAGTGACTTTTAGAATAGTGTCTTCTGCTGTGTGTTTGACTAAATGCTTTATTTTAATGTCATCTGTTATTCACAAACGTAACTGTTGATTGCGTATAATGTCAAGATATTTTAGGACAACTATTTAAGTTGTATCATGTATTTAATTGTTCGTATGTAACTGTAAAGATATTTTGATTACTATTATTGGAAATTATTTATTACTGAATTAAATAAATTATTATTGAATGACATTATTGAAATAAACAGTCGTATGGCCCAAGACACATTGATTTTACAAGCTGAGAGTTATAATATGAGTTTTCTCTACTACTCTTCATGGCAACAACGTAAGTTTTAACAACATTCTCAGCACAAAGTGTAGATGCACCAAAACCTTTTCTCTTGCTCTAGTGTTTCCAATCAATAGTTGGAACTAATTGTGAAAAATGGCATTTTGGAGGATTTTGTTAAAGATCTGTCTGTTATTTCACTCCTTTAGGCATAAGCACAATGATCTGCACACCGTCGGAATGGTTATTTCAATACCTTTCGAGTGAGATATAATTTTCATCTCTTTAGCAAGTACATGGTGTGTTACACGTAATTAACTGTAACTAAGAGGGATTCATGGGTTGAAAAATACCCTATATTTCGAGATCCAGTGTAAATAAACCATATGTTTATATAAAAATTTTACTTTAGTATGACCTCCGGAAGCACTACCAAAAATATCTATACTCCTATCTGGGCACACTATACATTTGTATTTAATTTATTTTACTCACATTTTGCTCTGCGATTGACTAAAATAACATTTTTACTCTTTCCAGGAAAATGGTTTCTATAATTCTAATCCTCCTCATAATCATACATCTGTGTTTATTTAAGCAGATTGAAAACTTTATCTCTAGTGAATTACAAAACGGAGACTTGAGTAAATGTGTTGATGCAGTTTGGCTATCGTACTTGAGTAAAAGCAAAACAATAATTCTCTTTCAAGAGTACCAGGTGGAGAATAATGCACTAATTACAACAAATATTACAACACCAATAGTCAGATTGCAAATGCCACCTTTAACAGGAGACAAAAACCGTATTAATAATGCAACAGAAGAAATAGAACAACGATTAATTTCATCGTATAACGGACTGGGAAATGTCGGTTATATATTTATAGTTGAAGACGTTTCGCAAATCTCAGAATTAATGGAAAGATACTATTGGATTATATTTGCTAATATTCCCACTCATGTTATTGTATTGTTTACAAATTGTTTTTGTGAAAATACACACGTAAGAAAAGCGCTCAAGATTTTGAATTACTACGGCATGGTGAACTCAATAGTCTTATGCAATAGTAGGTTTGGAGCGCATGGGAATGAACATTTAAAGAGTAGTAGTTATCCTATATCTGTTTATGCATATTTTCCATTTACTGAACATTATTGTAGATCAATGCAGGATGAGGTTCTTATGGATATCTGGGTTGACGATAAGTTTGTCTTTGGAATCAACCTGTTCCCCAGCAAAGTTCATAATCTACATACTTGTAAAATACTAATAGCCACAACATACGATCAGTTTCACTATTACTGGGAGAAGACAGATGAAGGAACTGTAATTGTCAGTGGTACGTATGGGAAATACCTGACAGTGTTATCGGAAGTCATGAATTTTAGTTTACAGCTTAGCGTTCATCGTAATACTCAATCTGGAGCGCAAGAAGCTGTTATGAAAGTATTTGTAGAGGGATATGACGGGATGTTTATGATCATGGATATAGGTAGTTCTAGTGGATATTTGGATTACATATTATCTGGGTATTTTAGTCACAAAATTTGGATTTTCCCACTTTCCTCTGAATATCCGAGATGGATGTCTTTAATACTTCCATTCTGTTATATGACATGGATGTTCTTACTTTTGTCTTTTCTTATTTTGTTTTTCTCATTTAAAAGTTTCTCCTATTTTAACGTAAGTCAGGTGCTAAATCACGCTGCTTACAACAACCCAATACTACACAACTTGGCTATTTTATTAAATATATCTGTTTCCTCTGTCCCTTCAAACCTTCCTTTTAGGATGATGTTTATTGCATGGGTGTTAGAGTCGTTGGTTCTCAACACTGCGTACCAAGCTGCTCTCTTTTATTTTGTCATGCACCCTGCGATGCATCCACCTTTAGACAACGAAGAGGAACTTGTAAAATCTTCTTTGTCATTTGGAGGTTTTGTAAATAATAGGCAACTCTTCCAGGGAAAAAATGACAGTGTGTCAATAAGTATTCTAGAGAGATGGACCTATGTGAATTATACGTATGACTCGTTCAAAAGAACAATTGGAGAGAAAGATTTTGCTTTTGTTTCTTCTAAGGAATATGCAGATTTATTCGAGAATGTTGTTTATCGTGATTACGAGAAACCCTTATTCCACATAGGCTCTGAAGTACTTAACTACAAGCCCTCAAGTTTTTATATGAGTCGTGGTTCAGCTTTCACAACCACCTTTAGACGTATTATTGATATTTGTTTTGAAGCTGGGCTTCCTTTGAGGTGGATGAAAGAGGCATATAACTATTTCAGAAGAAATAAAGTGAATAATTTGCCTTTAAATAAAACAAAATCAGGGCCTGTATCCATTTCATTGCACAATATTCTGGGTGCTTATGTAATTTTATTTCTTGGTTTAATCTGTTCAGTCTTAACATTTTTAGTTGAGATAACATACAGGTATATTCGGAGACAATCAGAAGCTAAATAATGAACGACTGATTTATATACAAAGTATAGAATACATAAATATAGAATATATATAGAAAATATAGATAGTATAAAGCAGGCCCGCAACTAAAGGGGGCCTGCCCTCCCTAAATTTTTCATGACCCCACCAGACCTCAATACAAAATGCTGTTATTAATACATAAATCACAATTTAGATATCTGTAAGAGATTTTTTACTGACTTGGCCCTCATATCCTATCGTGCCTCCCCAAACTTCTGTGTCTGGTTTGCGGGTCTGGTACAAAGTATAGAATGTACAAAATATCACAAATTTTGACCAGTCGTATAAGAGTTAAAAGAAATTGAATTATTCTGTATCCAAAGTTGACAATCCTGTATAACTGGTCTGTGCTGCGTTGGAAGAAGATGAAAGTCGCTGAGATACAACACTTGTTTTTTTTTTCTTAATTCAACATCCTTTGAAGGAAACGAAGAAATGAGAAAAACGTGTTAGGAAAAAATGAAATGAAATTTTTCAATTGACCGTCTGTTTTAGGCTGCTGTAGGCCGTTTCAAGCTAAAAGAGACAGATGATTAAGATAAATGAGTTATGATAAAATAATTGTGTATAACAAGAATGCTAGAGAACAAAGAAGTATTCCAAGAAATTCTAGGGTCCTAATGTTATCCACGACAAGATTGCTTAACAAAGAGATCGATCTAGGAATATCACGTACTACAGGTAAAATGTTTAATGTGAGCTACTGTGTTTCCATATAATATGTAAAGCATATTTTTCGGTATGACTGGAATTAATTATGATTAACAAATTGCTGATTTTTATACTTCCTACCTTTTATTTCTTTTGTTCACTGAATGTATGTGACTATATTATGTGGTTATTTGTAGTAATCTAAGTAATCTATATGTGCATGTGATATGATGTGATGTGTGTGTGTGTGTGTGTGTGTGTGCACATATGATTTGGAGTTTATATATATATAATACACATTTTATTGTTATTATTGTATTACTAATCATAATACTAATGTATTGCATGTGCATGGTCAAGTGGGAGACAAGGCATTAGCCTTAACTTCGCCATATAAAATAAGACTAAATAAATAAATATAAACTGATATATCTTAAAATAAAAGTTTTCACTTACATAGTATAAAATACAGCTTGATTGAAGCCGCAAAAAACAATTTAGTTTATATGATTTTTCTGTCGATATACTGGTTTTCTGTTCATTAAAACCTACATGTTTGTTTGAGAAGTAAATGTTGGCCCCTATAAGATCTAGAGAAAAATCAATTTAAAAGAAAAAATATGGTTTTATATCTATTTAATGTAGTTTACAGCTATTATATTTTTATGTGAAATGATAAATTATTGTGAAGAGACTCATGGAACTGGACTTGACTGGATGATTTTTTTATAAGTTTTAATAAGCTAAAGATGCATAAGAAGCCCAAACTATGAATTCTAATGAACTATTGCAAGTATATATCAGTAGACTATTGCGAGTAACCCACAAATATTGTAATTGTTTTAGCATCATAAAATTACCAAGAGAAAGTGTGAATTTTTTATGGTTGTGAAGCCAGAAAGATAGATACGGAATACAATGGGTGATATCAATAAAAATAAGTAACTACTCCTGAGAAGTCCTGCTCGAGAATCGGAGTAACTACACCTGGAGTAATCTCCTCCCTCAATTTCGTATCAATAAAACAAGCCACTACTCAGGTCTAGTCTGCTCCAGATTTATGAATGTTCACTCGCGTTTCCTCTGCACGTAGCACTGAATCGTATCAATAAAAGAAGTGATTACTCATTTCTCCCATCTGTTGGGCGGTCATTTCGTTGTGGGTAACATATGGCGCAGTATCTAAACGCCATGGAAGGGACAAATAGCAACGACAGTTTCAATTAAAGTGCATTTGTGGATATTATAAAAGTTCCTGTGCTACTTTCAAAGTCACAGTTACCAGAAAGTAAACGAAGGAAAGCCGAAGCTTTGCAACGAAATATCAAATACATATACAAATGAGACACAAATTCAAAAGAGAATCTTTATTATCCGAGCGAGCATTAAAAAAAAGAAAAAGAAAACGGGAAACAAGAAAGTAATACTGAAACCACGGAAACGAACCTCTTGGAACTGATGGATGTTGATTGGAATCCAGCAATATCAAGATTAGCACAACAAGTGCATATCACGTGTTGTCCAAGGTCTTGTCCAAGATTGTTTGGCTTTAAGAACGAAATCAGACACTAGGTCCCTTTGTTTCCTTTTTCTAAATAGTCCAGCCAGTCACGTCGTAAAGCACGTCCATCTGATTGCGTTTAGCACACCATACGTGTCACCTTCCACCTTGGCATAAAAAATATACATTCTCATGTATACACCCTTCCTATCAGCGTTGAGTTGATTTTGAGTTTAATGTCCTTTTCAGTAGCGGGGCTATATGAGACGGGATCCACTGATTAACTTGGAATCCGAACCATATGAGCTCCCACCGGGAATCGAACGCGGGTCTCTCATGCCAAAGGCATGTACGCTAACCGCTTAGCTACGAAGGAGCTCTTCCTATTAGCGTATTCGGCTTCAAAATACTGTTTTTTTTATTGCCACATGTTTATAGTCAAGTGCTCTTATAGCACCCAGAAATGTATATTGTTCTTGCCATTCTGCCTTTGCTGTTTGAATATTACACACACCTCCTTAAACAATCAATTTTCAGATTTCGCAATAATCGCATCCATTACATTTGTAGTAGTCATAGACAGTACTTTGAGCCACAACAGAATCCCCTGACATTCAGACCTGGAATCCCGGATCACTCACGTAAAGCAAGAAAACCCGCATCTTTTCATCATTACGTAGTGCATCACCCCAAATTTCCGTTGATTCTCCTAAAAAATGTCGTGCTAACTACTCTACATTTTCTTTCATGAACCTATGTTTTTTGTAATCTCCATTTGCAACATTTCTATGCAATTTAAAAATTTTGCTACATAGCAAAACAATCATATACTCTGCCATATTTTGCACAGAGTCACCTATTTAGCTTGCTCCACAAATTTGGAGAAGTTACTAGCATCACAGAAGAGTCTTTGATTTTTATTGATATCAAACGCGGAGTAGTTATTCGGCTCGAGAATAAAGGTGTGGTTACTTCAAAAGGGCGGGGCTTCTTCGAGGTCAGCCGAGACGACTAGTGCTCAGTTCTCTTTTTATTGATACCAATGCGAGTAACTACTTCAAAATTGGGCGTAATGAGTAACTTCTCCGTTTTATTGATATCACCCAATGAGTAACATTATGTAATTGAACATTAAAAAATCTTTTTCAGCAGCATTCAATTAAAATCAAAGTAAAAGTGCTACTGGTTTTAATAGATAACATATTAACAGAAAGGGAGCTGATTGTTAGGAAAGCAAACCTCTAAAGAAAACTCAAAATTTTTTGAATTATTTATTATTGTTTGATATCATAAAATCTTAATTTACATTTACATAATTAATTTACATCCATTACGATGTTCGACAAAATTCAACTTTTTTCTTTTCTCTGGGGTGGCAATATCTGATTTTTATCTCAACGGACCTCCTAAATGTGAATTTGCAATTTGGTTTGCTCTGACAGGGATAGTTTTGGAAATATTTTGTGATATATGTTTTCCGATATGTTTTGTAGTAAAAGTTATATGACGTCTGGTAGTTCAAAATATAATTTCTTTATTGCATATGAAATTAATACACATAGCACTATAAACACATATAATCATCGTGAAAACAATACAGACATGTTTCCTGATTTCAAAGTGATAATAACTGTAACTAATTCAGGAAGTGATACCCGTTTGCGTGTGACATTTTTACAGTCTCTGGCAATCATTCAGCAATAGTCACCCAGAAGTCAAAGCACCCACTTTCCTGCATAACGTTTTTCTAATGTTTATATGTCCTTATGGAATCTCTCACCATGTTCATGCGAAAAGTCACTGCAATTAGCTGGGAAGTAAACTAGAGATAAGGTGCATAAAGTGTACTTTCACGGACATATTGCATCTCAAGGATTGATATGTGCTAAGAACTTTTGTTAATAAGTATGCCCGTTCCTTGCCCAGGAAGTTGAATGCACAGAAAACCAATTCCTGCACAGTTTTCTTTGACCGTTAATCTGGCTTCCAACATAAAGTCACGTATTAGTTCATGGATTTGTGGATCCAGAAACACTCCTTCCTTTATCTTAGATAACTTAGGAAATTTGAACAACATATATTCAAAACCTTCGCCACTTCTATCCATCGCCTTCACAAATTGCTTAATCAGTCCTAATTTAATGTGAAGATGAGGAATGAGAATATCTTCGTGAGCAACTAGAGTTTGGCGCTGAACATTTTTTCTCCAATTGTCCAATTTTTTTCGGGCCATTCTTGTCTTATTTAATGGGTATCGCGTTGAGGACTATCCCATTCACAAAGAAAGCAAGCGTATTTGATGTTTCCCTGTTGCATTCTCGAAATAATTATAAGAAGCTTTAACTCACAACCAATCTTCCATTTATGAGTAATATCTTGAATGTAAATTAACATACTCCTTAGAGGATCATGTGATTTTATCTTCATAGAAGCATATGGAAAAGGAATTGAAGGAAGAGTATCGACATTATGGTGAAGCACTCCTTTCAAAGTAATCTTGCATGCATCGATGAAGATTTTCCAGTTCGTCGGTTCGTAGTGTATTTAGAGGTACCATTAAAACGTTTATGTTGTCGCAGAAGGAATATTGTTCACCGGTAGCTGAACAATTGGAGACATGCTCGCTTTCTGTGTCTGAAGCTGGTTATATTTCTAGCTGGTTGCAGTAGGAAACGTTCCTGCAGCCTTGATGATGGAAGTTCTGTTTAGTATTTAGGAAAAAAAAAACAGGACTAAGTCATTAAGATGGGCATAATTGTAAATGATTAGAGAACGAGTACCTGGAGGACATCTTAACGCCATTTTGCAATTTTCCATCGGATCTCTACAAAAATCTACACAGCAAGTTTTGTGTGTCTCCTGAGACTACTCTCAGTATGTCAATTTAAAAATCTGAAAAGTGCGTCCAGAGAGACAAACGAACAAATGTAGATCCGTCGTTTCAGATGCCTTTTTGACTTCGACATTTAGTGCTATATCCCAACAACTATCCCTGATACCCAATTTCTGATGTCATATCCGGATTTACCATACCAAGACACAAATTTCCAAGTACTAGAAAAAAAAACAGTTGTCGAACAGTGTTTTTCACTTCTAAACTTTATACTTTTTGTTAGTGAAACATAACATGATCAACAAGCTTTATTCTTATTAGTAGTAGTGCTTCACCAACTTCATCCAAACACAATATACATTAACAATATAAGGAAATGAACACACATTTCAGAAAAGTTTGTTTTTATGCTATTTACAGAACAAAAAATGAACTGAAATTCAAACATATGTGATAGATAGACATTCGCCATAAACCAGGGTTCATTTGCGCCGTACAATAGTAAAGTTAGGCAACCAACCACACAGTCAAGTAAGCTGGGTTTCCTAAACAAGAGGGTAACATGCTTACGAAAGCACTTTGTCTTCATATAAAAAACATATCATACACTAAAAATTATATTCTGGTATCATGCAAGTCGTTTTCGACGACACTAAACGTAACAAACTATATTCGTATAGCATAAGAGACGTGGAAGTTGTTAACAAATTATTACTGCTCCAAGAAATATATAGATTTAACAACAATCTACATATACGGTAAATGAAAAAACACAAAGAAGGAAAGGAAAAAGGAAAATAACCCAAACATCCAAGCCAAGAAAATTTCTAAGGCAGGTTACGTGTTATAACATCGAACCCCATGACGAAAGATCTGTTGCATCAATCGTGAGTTATTCCTCGTAATTGCGTTTACCCGAAATTCTGAATAATAACGTACCAATTACTAATCAACGCACAGATCTAATTTGTTCACCAATTAAAAAACCAAACAAAAATCAATCTTATTTTAGACAATCTAAACTACATCTATAATTTCTAATTAAGAGACGTCATCGGGTTTCAAAGCCATCACTTAAGAACACATCTTTCATCTAAAATAAGTAACCTCTTACTACATATCTAAATTTTCATGTCCATCAAGTTAGACCGCACCAATTTCAAATTTAAATCAAAACCTTACCAAAAATTTGTACCCAATATGTACCAATTTGTACTACCAAAATTAGCATTTGTACCCCATCAATTCCGAGAAAAATAATGTTTTGATGAAGGGTCAGCTTGACGTCAAGCTGGCCCGCAGAATTTATTTTTCTTTCCAATTCAAACCAAAACGGAACCATAAATTTCTACCCGAGATGTACCAATTTGCACCACTAGGATTTGTACCGCCACCAATTTCGAAAAATTTATGTTTTGGATATCGGATGAAGTTAACGGGCATATTTTGTCTTTAAAATTTGAACCAAAACTTAGTACTCAATATGTAGCAATTTCTAACAGTTTCGTACAATTTGTAAAATTTGTACCCCCACCAATTTCGTGAAAATTGAATTTTTAATGGCTGAACAGCTTAAGGGTAATTGGCCCGCACAACTTGTTATTCTTTTCAATTAGAATCAAAATATTACCAAAATTTGTACCGAATATGTACCAATTTGTAGCACCAGAATTAAATTTGTACTCCAACAATTTAGAGAAATTTGAGTTTTCATTGCTCGGGCCAACTTAATGTCAAAACTGGACTCACGCGACACATTTCTTTTGCAAATTGTTATCTAAATGTTACCAAGAACTTTTGCCAAATATGTAGCAATTTGTATCACCAAACTTAGAATTTGTACCCCTATCAGTTTCTAGAAATTTCAATTTTCATTGCTGTCTGGGCGGGCTCGCCAATCCTTTTTCTTTTATTTTTGTATTCGAATCGAACGAGCATGCGTAAGCAAATTTCCCTTGAATTCGTAAAAAGGGCACGAAAAAATTGCATATAACCTGCCCCAGCAAAATTGTATATGAATAAAAATTAGAGATTGTTATTTAACGAACAACCAATTTGTCAAGCTAGTCAAAAAGAGTGTCAAATCTTTCAGCACAAGGGCTTGTTTAAAATTCAAATGAAAATTGTCTAAGAAATTTTTGGACAATTTGCAGCAAAAAATGGAAATTGTTCCTGCAAAAATTCAGCAAATTTGAAGAGTTGACTCAAGTATGTGGATCTATTTTATGTCAAGCTAGTCAGCACAGCACAATTTTATTTTTGGTTGTAATTTCAACGTCAGCACTTTGCAAACGGATTTTTGACTTGTTCCAATGAACATTCTTCTTCTAGTGCTTATTATTTATGATGATATAATTTGTACCAATTTCTATTGGCAAAATTATAATTTAGACTCTGTTATCTAAACGAAGGTATGAGTAAATGGTAACGACTTCACAGCAAACTGATCCTTTGAACATGTTCTATAATAAAAATTAATATTCTCCATGATGACAGACGGTTGGAGAAAAGAATTATCCACCCATAAAACATCAACATGTGTAGATGTTTACTTCTCTCACCCAACCAAGTTGTACAAAAGCCAATGCTATCTACTTAATCTACTACTCCCAAACGAACTGTTTTGAGATAATGCTTTAATTTATTCTTCTAGTACTGCAAAAGAACACCGTCGGCTACCTTGATCTGCCATAAAGATTGAAATTTCTCTAAATTGGTTGGGCTACAAATTCTAATTTTGCTTGCACAAATTGGTACATATTGGACACATTTTTTTCTTTCGTTTGATTTGAATTGGAATGAAAAATAAGTTGTGCGGGCTAGATTGACCCGCCATCAAAATTCAAATTTGTCGAAATTGGTCGGAGTGAAAAATTCTAATTTTGGCTGTGTATATTCTAACATTTCACTACAAATTTTTGGTACCGTTTTGATTCGAATTAGAAGAAATAATACGTTGTGAAGGCCAGCTTCACCTGCCAACAAACGATTTAAGTTTCTCGAAACTGGTAGGGTACCCTTTTTCTTTTTAGTGATAGAAAGCTGTACATATTGAGTACAAATTTTTGGTACGGTTTATATTCGAATTGCAAAAAATAAGCTGTGAAGGCCAGCTTAATATCAACCTCGCTCGCCATCAAACGTTCAAATTTTTCGAAATTGGTGGGGGTACAAATTCTAAATTTGATGGTACAAATTCGTACATATTGGGTACAAGATTTTAGTACTGTTTTCATTCGAATCGTATAAAATAATTAGTTGTGGCAGCCAGTTTGACGTCAAGCTGGACAGCCACCACATATTAAAATTTCTCGAATTCCTGGTGGTACAAATCCTAATTTTGGTGGTACAAATTGGTACATATTTTGAACAAATTTTTCGTACTGTTCTTGTTCGAATTGGATAGAAAAATAAGTTGTGGGAGCCAGATTGACGTCAAGGTGGCAATCCATCCAAAATTTAAATATTTCGAAATTGATGGGGTTACAAATTCCAATTTCGGTGTTAGAAATTGATACATATTGGATACAAATTTTTTGTAAGATTTTTAGTCGAATTTGAATTTTGACCGGGCCAGCTTGACGGACATAAATTTTCTATTCCAACTTAATCATGAAATCTCCTCTTTCACTTAATTGACTTAATTCACGCATGCCAGACAATAGCACCAAATGCATTAGTACGAACATTAGGAATACAATTAAGTCGTATAGAAACCATTTTCTCTATTTAAAAAATAAGATTACACGATCGTAATTTGCTGAAATTTCAAAAATAGCATGCACATCGAAGTGAATAATAAAGTATACTAGCATACGAGCATTTGGAGAACGTTCGTAGATGTTCAATTCCATTCCGTACTGTCAATTCCGTGCGTGGTTTATATCAACAAGAACTTAATCTGAATCAGTGTTGTCATAGGCAGCTGTCGAAATATCATACACAAGTGTTTAAAATTGTACGTGGTTTATGTTTATCCTATTTACGAATAGTAATTATACTAGTATCTGCACATGATATAGGAGCTTAGACGATTTGTATTATCACAACGTAGGAAGACAACGAGTTAAGCTAAATTACATAAAAATGCACATAATTTGGTATTATCCATATACGCAACAAAATTGCATGTCTGAACATTAACTCAGACACTCGCACGTCGACGAAAGCAGATGTTGTATTTGTTGTGATACGTTTGCTAATCTTCTCTACTGTTCAGTTTGGTGTAAATGTCACTGAGAAATCATTCAATAAAGCCTCAGGAATAAAAAATCAACTATATCTATTTATATTAATCATCTTCTAAAGCGTGTATTCATATGTGTTTAAAAGATAGACCTATTTTGTGGTTTAACAAATCCAACTATCCAAACATACATTATCAAGAGATACATGTTTAGAATAATAAGATACTCAAGCAACGATTCCTAAAGTGTCAGTTTGACTATAATTTGAAGTACTCACAAAGTATCTCTATAAAAATAGTTGCGGAAGTACAACAGGATTCTGAAACATGGATATTTAAATAGGGCACATACTAGTTCCTAAGTCAAGTCTTGACCCGACAATTGCAGATCCCATAGTTTTGGAGCTATGGACCTTCAAAGTTCATTTGTTCATGGTTTCGGCAGCCTATAACTCCGAAAGGAAGCATTTGTGCACCCAGGAAGCATTTGTACTTTTCGTCTTATCTTGATGTCAGGAATCACCTCCCAAACGTTGTCGGTATTGTTTTGAAACACCCTGTACATAGTGTATTTAGTTGATGACTGAAATGAGGCAGATGTGGCTGAAGGTATTTGTACGTTCAAGAGGTATTATAGCCTAATATGGTTATTGGTATTTTACGTGTATTGTAATTCCAGGCGTGGCTTACGTTACTGGAATAGTTTCTAGAATACAGAGAGGTTCCTGTTTAGTAGATGTCGTAGTACAAGCGAAGTAAAGATTGACCGGGAAAGAAAGTTATATACTCATTCATTTGTAAAGTATATTACTTTTAGGAAGTTAATTAAAGTAATACCTTTGCACTAATTGTTGACATCGTAACATTGAGGTTTATTTCTGGAGACATGTACCAATGAAACTGATAAGGAAGAGAAAAAGGTTTGTTACTTCATTCTTAATATAAGTGTTCAAAGGCTTATCCGTTATGCCTGCTGCAGAAAATTAAGCGTGCCAGTATTTTATCATGTACTCTTTGAAGCATCGCTGGTGTCACAGACACACATGTGCCAATCATTCTTTGTTGTAAAACCTCATGACTTTCAGGTTTGGCTTTAAATATTCGCTTATTTTAACGCCATAAGAAAAAATTATCGAGGTTGAATCTGGGAAACGTGGTGGCCACGCGATAGCACCTCCACGACCACTCCGTTTTTCAAGTTTCACTGCATTATGATGTTGTGGTACTGCGAGAATTTGATGAGGTGGTGCGTTGTCGTATTGAAACCAATGATTGGCGACCAATTGAATATACTCATTTCCATGAAAGTCTGCAGGTACAATTTATTTTGAATCAATTCAGATATAATTGTCGGTAAGTCTAGTTTCGAGAAATACTAGATGGTCTCTACGTATATCACACCAAACATTTACACCCCATGCGTATATTACGTACGCACCCATTGTGAATTTTCAGCTGCTCAGTACTGCATGTTTTGCATGTTAACGTTGGAATCATTACAAAATAAGACTCGTCACTCCACAGGATGTTATTGATAAAGTGAGGAGTCTCGTCTAAAATGCGTAGAACTCTTCCCCAGAAAGCAAGTCTTGTTTCAAAATCATTTCCACAGAGCTGTTGATTCAGATTTAGTTTGTACGGATGCCATCATCTTTCTTTCAAAATCCTATGTACTGAAGCTTTAATAACTCCAAGGGTACGACTAGCTCTCAGTTGATATAAGATAAAATAGAATATATATAAGATAAATTACAGAGCGAAACTTATCAAACGATTTCGTCATTCATATACGTGAGATACTGTGGATGTTGTAACATACCATCCTTCTGGATCTGAGAAGAAGAAGAATGGATGGTTACAAGAAGGAAAATTGTATATAGAGCTTTATATTTTCTATATAACTTAATATTGTGAATAATTTTCAGTGTTATAAACAATTATATTCTTTTTGTAAAAAGTCCTCTTTTTAGAAAAAGAAGAGAAAGAAAAAAGTATTTTAAAAAAGTTGAAGGGAATTATGTAAGGAGGAATTGACTTTGAAAAGCTAGGCTATGACAACTAGAGAGAAAAAAGGTGTTTGCGCGTGTTTGTAGGGTGGGCGTGGCTGTCTCGCCGATTCTACCTGGCTCGGTGACTCAAGGACCCGTTATCTAGTTCCTTGAGTGAATCCAGAGAGGATGGAGTTGTTTGTGGTTACGTGTTCTCGTTTTGCTTGTGTGTTAAGTAGGACATGTTCTTGAGTGCGTATACGTGGGCAAATCTAAGTTCCGTGCCGGAAAAGCTTTTACTGCTATATATTCTTTGTGAGTTAAGTGAAGTAAAGTATCACGATTTGTGGAACTGTGGAGTTCACAGTTTTGTATGGAAGAAATTGGCAAAGAAATAGGGTTTTGTGCTTGTAAAAGTTACAGAGTCAGAGAGGGAAAGAGTGTATGCAAAGTGAACCCTCATTTCGCTCTATCAATTGTATTCAGAGTGAATGTGCATTTTGTGCCTGTCTCATTACTCCTTAATCTTTCCGAAATATTTCTTTTTTCAAAAAAAAGGAAAAAAGAAAAAAGAAATTTATTAAGGAGAGAGAAATTTTTGGTGTAAGGCAATTCTTTATAGAGTCTGAAGTGATTGCTAGTTAAGAACTTTTTTTCTACTGGCAATCCTAAAGATTTGTCCTGAGGAGAATCTCTGTAAATACGTGATTAGATGTTTGAACTTGTCAGAACTTCGCAAGTTTAATAGCATAATTTCTGGCACAGAGCAAAGAATTGCGTACGTGGCTAGTCAACCGTTAGTCAAAGATGCCAAATACCCAACGAGAGGAAAGAAGCTAGTAGTACCATTTGAGTATTACTGAAACTGGGTGAGTTGCTACTTGTACTTTTACCTATAGTAGTTGTGTTCGTTAAAAGTGTGGATAGTGAGGTTCTCTGTAGGTTGTATCCAATGGGATTAAACTCGCGGGCCTTTGCTTTCCAACAATAGTTAAAATCCTCCCAGAAATCGTGGCGAGTATTCTTTCTACTTTGACCGTGATAGTTGAAATAAGATTTGAACCACCTGCAGATCCAAGATTTCATTTAATTTAAGTACTTTCTTTTCAGCTGTTTAGCTATATGTTCAAAAGGAGAGCGTAATACGAAATATTTTCTCGAACGATAAATATAGACATATTTTTTCTCGAAAGTTGTCATAAGCCTTGAAAGTAAAGATTTTGATTCAGAATTAAATTCGACTGCTATTATTTGAATAAGTTAACAATTTAAGAACTAGAAGTATTGTCAGATTTATATTTAGAAATATTTTTCATTTTTGAAAGAATTTACTTATGAGTAGTTGATGTTCGTAAAAGTGGACAGGAGTTTTGTGACTGTTAAAGTAAGATTTTTGGCGAGAAAGGTAATTATTGACTGTAGATTCTATTTGAATTACTATTGCTTTTGAATTGAAGGAAGATTTGAATCTGCTAGTAAAGTTAAAAATTGAAATCTTGAGATTTAATTAAATTTGCCGAAAAATTAAAAATTATTAGGATAGTGTATATTGTACGTTTCATCCGAGTGTATATGCGCTATTCAAACGATTTAGTGTATATACACCACCTTCCATTGGCAATAAAGTTGTTATCTTTAAAATTGAAACACTGTTGTACATGTTTATTTTGTTTAAGTTTGAAGTGTTTCCCTTTCTGAAAACAGAAATATTGGATCTGCAATTCCATCTAATACGTGCTAAGTTGATTACGCGATACTGCTCGACTCCTCTCTCCCAAGCCCTCTCTGCCAGGCTTTGCTCTCTGAGACCATATTGACAGTTTGTTTAGTTTTTGTTTTTTCTTATAAACTCTCAATGTGGATTCGATTAGGCGAAGCTAGTTGGAAGGGGGCGTTACAATGTAAATGAGTGTTCTCTGACTAGAAACTAACTTACCCACCTAATGTTTTAAGTTTTCGTAAATATATCGTACACGAATAAAGTGAAGCAAAAGGCTAAAATTGTGTGAAATTGACGACACTATTATCTAACCATCACAGTGATTATTGATTCTTTTGTAATGCCTTAGTTATGAGATATCGTGTAATTTAAGCTCTAGCGTATCAACAGTATAGCTCTACAAAACGGTGTTGTGTCCTACAACACTACATAGCAAAAACCGTTGAAATAATGATTCAAACTAATACAGTTTGTTATTACATACTCTATTAAAACATGAAACGTGTAAAAGCACCAGGAGAAGATGCAGTTATCATTAAACATGCTAAAAGAAGGTGGTTAAAAAGTAAAATATTCTAGCCCGGCTTTATACTGGGGTGCAAAAATGTAATGTCCCTGAAAAATAAAAAGTTACTATGATGATATTGTTGCACAAGAAAGAAGACAAATATATAAGGAATTATAGAGCCATAGCTCTCTTTCTGGAAATAAAATATTAACAAAAGTACTGATGCGTCGACTACAGAAAACATTTTGATCTCGACCACCCAAGAGAACAGACCGGATTTAGGAGTTGCTATAGCACACGGGACCATATCAAAATAGTGAAGAAATTGATCCAAAGATCAGACTAGTATAAGTCGCCTCTATCAAAGTCGTTCCAAATATCTATGACGAAAATAGTGCGACTATCATGTTATTTGGTTATACCAAGACTGTGGAAATTGAAAAGGGAATGCGACAGGGAGATATAATTTACCCCAAATTGCTTACAAACATACTAGAAAGACTATAAGTTTTGTAAATTTGGAAAATACGAGAGAAAATATTAATGCGGAATGTCAGACCCATCTACGTTTCGCCGATGATATAATTCTCTTATCTAACAGTAACACAAAATTTCAAGATATGATGGACAGAGCTAAATAAAAAAACAAAAAAACAAGGAAGTTGCTTTAAAACCGAGTATGCAGAAGACGAAAGGGTTTGTTCAACAAGTTCTCAATCAAGTAATGGATAGAAGTGGAAGAAAGGCAGTTAGAAAAACTAAACACGTACATTCAACTGAGGTAGGTCTCTGTGGATGGAAACATTAAAGAAAAAATTTAGTAGACGCATAAAACTACATTGGAGTGCATTCGGAAGAAAAAAGATTACATTGAAAAGTAAAATGTAGATGTGTCTGGAAGGAAAAATGTTTAACAAATCCATTTTGCCTGTTTTGAGGTATGGATCGGAGATTTGGACATTATAAAATCAGACACTCAGCATCTTTACACTATACAAGGAAGCATGGAGAAATGTATTCTAGCTGTCACCCGAAAGCAGAGGAAAAGAAATACATGGATCAGAAAGATGACATGTGTGACTGATATAATCGAGAAAGCAAGGGGCCTCATAAAATTCTGTCAGTACGACAATATCTTGATGCAGTGTATCCTGAACGATGGAGTGGTCTTGGAGATCCCATCGCGTGATCACCACAATCCCCAGATTTAACCCCTGTTGATTTTTCTTGTGGAGCTATATTAAGGACTAAGTGTTTTAAGTGAAACCTGAAAGCTAGGAGGTTCTACAACAAAGAATTATTCACGCATATGTCTTTGTGACACCAGCGATGCTTTGAAGAGTACATGCTAATACACATGCACTTTTAATTCAAAGCAGCAGGCATAACGGATAAGTCTTCTATACTTATATTACAAATAAAGTAACAAACATTGTTGTCTTGCTAATCAGTTTCAATGGTACGTGTCTTTAGAAATAAACCTAAATTACAGCTACAGATGTAGAAGTTAACAGACTTTTAGACCCTACGAGATGAAATATAAGCATCACCCAAAAGTATGGCCGCTTCTGTTATTATTATTGTTATATTAATTGTTGTAATAATTCACTAATGTCATTTTACAATTAATTAGTAGTATACAGAACATTATAAAATGTAATTCAGTTTGCAGTTTTGATCTGGTTAATATTTTCCTAGTGACGTGTGTTTTAATTCGAAAAATATGTCTAAGTTATTTTAAATATATGTGAATACACGTTTTAGAAGATGATTAGTGTAAATAGATATAGTTGGTTTTTATTCTTAAGGTTTTTATTGAATGGTTTCTCAGTCGCATTTACACCGAACCGAACAGTAGAGAAGATTAGTGAACGAGTCACAACGACTACAACATCTGCTTTTCGTCGTGGTGTGTGTGTCTGTGTTATTGTCCAGGCATGCAATTGGGGTGCGTGTACGCATATGTATAATACCAAATTATGTGCATTTGTAATGTAATTTAGCTTAATTTCTTGTCTTCCTACAAATCGTCTAAGTTCCTATATCATGTGCACATACTATTATAATTACTATTCGTAAATGGGATAAACATAAATCTTCAACATAGTATAGTATAGATTATTTAAAATTCAGTCTAAGAAACCACATGCAATTATAGACACTTGTGTGTGATATTTAGATAGCTTCCTATGACAACACTGATTCAAATTAAGTTGTTGTTGGTATAAACTACGCACGGGATTCACAGTAAGGAATGGAAATAAACATCTACGAATGTTCTTTAAATGCTCGTATGCTAGTATACTCTATTGTTCACTTCGATGTGCATGTTACTTTTGAAAGTTCAGCAAATTACGATCGTGTAATCTTATTTTTTAAATAGAGAAAATGGTTTCTATATGACTTATTTGTATTCCTAATGTTCGTACTAATGCGTTTGGTGCTATTATCTGCCATATGTATTAAGTCAGTTAAATGAAAGAGGAGATTTCATGATTAATTTGGAATCGAAAATTTAGATATATATCAAGAGGTTATTTACTTTAGATAGAAGATGTCTTCTTAGGTGATGATTTTGAAAGGAGCTGACATCTCTTAATTAGAAATTATACACTATGTGATCAAAAGTATCCGGACACGTGGCTGAAAATGACTTACAGGTTCGTGGCGCTCTCCATTGGTACTGCTGGAATTCAATATGGTGTTGGCCAACACTTAGCCTTGATGATAGCTTCCACTCTCGCAGGAATACTTTCAATCAGGTGCTGGAAGGTTGCTTGGGGAATGGCAGCCCATTTTCACGTAGTGCTAAACTGAGGAGAAGTATCGATGTATGTCGGTGAGTCCTGGCACGAAGTTGGAGTTCCAAAACATCCCAAAGGTGTTGTATAGGATTCAAGTCAGGACTCTGTGCAGACCAGTCCACTACAGGAATGTTATGGTCATGTAACCACTCCGCCACAGGCCGTGCAGTATGAACAGGTGCTCGATCGTGTTGAAAGATGCAAACTCCATTCCCGAATTGCTCTTCAACTGTGGGAAGCAAGAAGGTGCTTAAAACATCAATGTAGGCCTGCGCTGCGAGAGTGCCATGCAAAACAACTAGGGGTGCAAGCCCCCTCCAAGAAAAACCACACCATAACACCACAACCTTCGAATTGTACTGTTGGCACTACACATGCTGACATATGACGTTCACCGGGCATTCGCCATACCCACACCCTGCCATCGCATCTCCACATTGTGTACCATGATTCGTCACTCCACACAACGTTTTTCCACTGTTCAATCGTCCAATGTTTACGATCCTTACACGAAGCGAGGCGTCGTTTGGCATGCCTGTGTGATGTGAGGTTTATGAGCAGCCGCTCAACCATGAAAGCCAAGTTTTCTCACCTCACGCCTAACAGTCATAGTACTTGGAGTGAATCCTGATGCAATTTGGAATTCCTATGTGATGGTCTGGATAGGTGTCTGCCTATTACATTTTACGACCCTCTTTAACTGTCGGCGGTCTCTACGGTCAGTCAACAGACGAGGTCGGCCTCTACGCTTTTGTGCTGTACGCATCCCTTCACATTTCCACTTCACTATCACATCAGACACAGTGGACCTAGGGATGTTTAGGAGTGTGGAAATCTCGCGTACAGACATCTGACACAAGTGACATCTAATCACCTGACCACGTTCGAAGTCCGCGAGTTCCGCGAAGCGCCCAATTTGCTTTCTCACGATGTCTAATGATTACTGAGGTTGCCGATAATGAGTACCTGGCAGTAGGTTGTAGTTTAACCCTCTCATGCATACTGGCCTCCTGGCATAAGAAGACACATATTTAACCGATCCTTCCTTATCCAATTCAAAGCGGAATTTTCTGTAAATGCAAGTATGCCTTGTAGAAAAACAGGAAAGCATCGATCAGAAGTCACAAGGTGGCAGCACCTCTCGTTCTGGTGTTGCATTTGCAGATTCAACAAAAATTATTTTATAACTTTTTCATAATTCATGAATGAGGGGGTTAATGCAACTAATATGAAAAGCGTATGTTTTTGGGTGTACGGATACTTTTGATCACATAGTGTAGATGTAGTTTAGATTGTCTAACATAAGATCGTTTTTTGTTTGTTTGTTTGTTTAAGTGGTGAACAAATTAGATAAGTGCGTTGATTAGTAATTGCTAGTTTATTATTTAGAATTTCGGCTAAACGTAATTATGAGGAATAACTCACGATTCATGCAACACATCTTTCATCATAGAATTCGATCTTATAATAAAGTGATTGCTGAAACACGTAACCTGCCTTAGCAATTTTCTTGACTTGGATCTTTGGGTTATTTTCCTTTCCCTTTCTTTCTTTGTTTTATCTCATTTACTGTAAATATAGATTGTTGTTAAAACTGTATATATTTTGGAGCAGTATCAATTTCTAAACAGCTTCCACGTCTCATATGCTATATGAATATAGTGCGTTACCTTTAGTGACGTCGAAAACGACTCGCATAATACCTGCAAAATAATTTTTAATGTATGATGTATCTTTTTATACGAAGACAAAGTGCTTTTGTAAGCATGTTACCCTCTTGTTTAGGAAACCCAGCTTACTTGACTGTATGATTGATTGTCCAACTTCACTATTGTACGGGGCAAAGGAACTATCTAATATAGAGTTTGTTTGCACAAGGGGTTACTTTAGAGTTACATTTAGCTATGCATATCTTTTAATAATTTAGTTTATCTATAATTCAAGTTGTGTTGAAACAATTGAACTTAATTATAAGATATATTACAATGTTTAAGAGTTTCAACGTTACTAGAACTCTTCCTAAGTACATAGCGCAATTATAATAGTCATACGTAGCAGTGCTTTTGTCTAATTCTTTTGCTGTAATCAAGAAAATGAGATAGAATATCAAAAAGATTTCTAAGATATTAATATTGTATGCAATTATATTATTATTATATCCAAAGAACAAGTTAAAAGCTAAATCGCTCACGGTAATTTGTAAAGTGAATTTAATTATATTAGCATTTCTATCACAAATATTATTGCACTGTCAGTATAACTACCTAAAATAATAAATGACGTTCTTTATAAAAATTGTTTTCTAGTACATTTAATTCAGCACCATATATAAATAATCTGAATAAGAAAGAAATTTAGAATTATTAATAACGGTAAAGTAAAATATACTCAACACGATAACTAAGTCGTAAATTATACAATACTAAAGCTGAAACATAGAAAAGACTGATCTGACTCTTACTCAAAAGTGTTCATAAGATTATTAAAAACTGGAGTAATAAACTAGGGTTAAATAGTATCAAATGAATCATAAATGTAGCATCTATGTAGCTTATATGTAGTACATATAGCAGAAATAAATGTGCATATGTGAATTATATTGGTAAATCTTGTGTGTTTATGTTTGCATATTATTACTTGTATGTACACACAGCGTGGCATTCGCATCCACTTTTGATCACTTCGGATACATTTCATGTCTTTCGAACACTATCTCATGGTTCTTTCATACTTTAAAACATCCTAGATATTGTAAGTAGTTCTTATAATATAAAGAAACTCTAGTAACTTTTCTACGTACTAAGTATGCTAAACAAACTTTATATGTTTTTCAATTACAAACTCACAAGTTTTGTAATTGTATTAGATTTTCATCATCTGATTACCACACGTGTGAGTTTATCTCTGTTATGAGTAACCACGCGTGTGTTATTTTAATTATTGCCACAGTTCATATATACAGTTAGTTTTTGCATAAAGTTTGTGTTTTTGAAGGAAATCTGTTTTGTAATTTCATTTATTTAATTGTTTATGATTTCATTTTATTTTATATTTGTTTCATTCCTTGTAAATGTCATTAATATATACAATAGTTTATGTAAATTCTTAGTAATGGTTCGTCTTTCTCTGAATAATGAAATTAATAAATGAGTAAAATGAATAAATATTTGAGTAATCTTTGTAGGATTGTGCTATCTATTGTATGTGTCTTCCACGATGTTCTTTGATATTACCCTACTCAACAATGTGCTAGTTACTAATGCAACTATACATTGGTATACATTCGATTTTGATCAATGTTGATTTTTGTTCTTTAGACTAAAGCTTCTAAAAGTGGAAGATCCATATGCGTGGTAGAGCAGAACGCAAAAATTGATTCCCCTCGACTGAATTTTAGTGATATATAATATCACACTGAATATGGAAATTAACATATAATCTTCAAATGTAGTCTCTACTAAAAACTAATTAATGTACCTCAACGTTAATAACAGAAAGGAAATTTTGTAAAATAATACTCGAGACTATCAACCAACTTGCGTAAATTCAAGAAACAGTATATTATAAGGGTATCTGGGTTCGTTCCCTGTGGGTTATTGTTTGAGACAACAGGTTTAATGGTATCGAGTTTAATCCCTGAACGTCCTTTTACTGATTCATGAAAGAAAACAGACTCTTGGACTGGATGATACCAACCCGCTAGTACCTATATTAACCAACAAAGAAAAATGGTTATAGTCGGGATTCGAACCATGGACTATTGGTATTAAGTTTATACCGTGTTCGTGGTAACTCCCTACATTCACCTCAGCTGAATCAGCTAATTGTTCCTGTGGCGATGAACTGGAAAATATGGTTATATTTGCCCTTACTTGAGTGAAGTTGAAAATTTGGGATTAATAGACATCTTTCTCCTCTTCGGTTGCTTAGTGCTAGCAACAAAAGAAAGGAAATACGTAAAACGATGAAGGTAACTGATATGGCCGTCACTGCCCAATTTTTGTAGGAAGTTTACTCAGTGAAGGTTATTGATGGTAATCTAACAGGATACAAACTCAATCATAACTTCAACGACGTAATAATGACAGGAACATTAGTCAGTATTTACGGATGTTTGGAAAATTCTATGATACATGACATTGAATCATCCGTACACGTGTATATGTATCATGCCTCGTATCCTGGGTGCGGCACTTGCTAAGAACCAATGAGAAGGCAAAAGGGCAATAGGTTTCCATATTTAGGGAACTGACGCAATGTATGGTCTGATTAGCACAAGATTTGGGTGTGACCCTTGAGAATACTTAAAAAGGTCCTCAGGGCCTCCTGTTGTTGATTCTGTTAGCGGAATGATTCGGACATTAGTACGAAGTTCATCAACGAGCAATTTGTTACACAGCTATACAAGATCCAAGGTAAGGTATGTAACAAAGATACATATAGTACCATTGTTAGACTTAGGGATGTCCTAGCATATTTCACTATGATTTGTGTACCTACAGTGAAGCTTTCACGTATAAGAATAGCAGTCGTATAATTGCATTTCGTCTTCTATCGCAAAAGAAATAGAAATAATAAATATGATGTTACTTATTCATTATAAAGCCGAATGTAAGTTGAAAATTGCTTTAATGTAATAAATTTCAATTAATATTAACATAGCCTTTATTCTACCCCTAAATTAAGTTCTCATCATTCCCAAGTGTTCCTTGGTGTAATTTTTAGTTATTTCTCCTCTTGTAACATCCTCTAAAAATTAGCGTGAGCAGTTCTCCAAAAATGTGAGAATTAAACGAGCAGGATAAAAGTAGAGACCTGCACCAGCGTCACATTACCAATAGTGCTTACCCAGTTTTACTGTCAGAAGTTCGGGGAACGTTGGGTGCGATATATATTCCCTACTCCATTCATTCCATGAAGAATGATACCAACCTGTAGCACTGCGGAAACTGTAAACATAATAAAATATACATATGCACAATACTTATTTTCTAACACTGAATATTATTATTTAATATACACAATCTCACCTTTTTATCATAACTACTTGAGGAAGTAACTAAATATCACTGAATATATATTTAGAATATATATTTGAAACTATAAGCCACCACAACCCTCACATAATTATAACACAAACAAATTTTTGTGGATAAACTGATCTGGCCCCTTTTCGTATATCCGTGACGGAAGAACGATATTCCCGCACTCGGAAAAGCGATAACTAAAGTCAGTTGATCGGTACGCGTAAACACTGATCACTAGAAATTAGAAATTTTTCCACAATTCGTTGAATCCTTTGAGTGCTTCCGCATGCTGGTTCCTTCGTCCATTCTAATTAACATATACTACTGTATTTCTTCGTATGGTACATTTTATAGACAATTGGAACTTTCGGAGTACTTTAACGTCAAAAATTCTTTCTTGACTATAATTCTTATTGAGGAATTAGTGACAAAGTGAGTTTCATGAGTAGCGTTGAGAATTTTCATGTCACCATGATCATGAAATAATAAAAAAAGAAAACTGAAGTGGGAAAGAAAGTGATGTCATGCGTTGTCTTTAGTAGCCATTATCCCGCTCATCGCGCCCTGTGGGAGTACTACTCTCTTCTCGCACAATGGATGCGTATGAATACACTATTAGAACGAAAGATATTTCCCACAGAACACTTAGTTTTTAGATAGATGCTTCACTGATAAGAATTGATTGATTAGTTATTACATTATTATAAGCACATTAACCACATTTAAACGCATGGCAATATGAATAGTCAATATTTATCACAAAATATACAAATTATAACATATAATCCGATGTTGCGTCTTTGCTTTGCAATTCGGTTTGTGTATGAGGAGGAATTTTTCTGAGCTAAGCTGAGCTGAGTTGAATTCTTCTTCCAAATTAAGCCATACGAAGAGAGAAATGGATGAGCAACCACACACACATAGGAAAACTTGTGAGTAAGAAACTTTGCACTTTCTTAATTTCCAAGAATTCTAAGAAATAATGTTGTATATACGAAGGTTGTCTAAAAGAAGTATAACAATTACGTTCTAATATTTAATTTTGAAATATTCGCTGAACAAGAATTATATATAACAATTCAACAAAAAGATATGTTTAATTACTAAAGCAAACAAAGATTTTGACTCGGTTAAAATTTCAAATTTTTAACCAATGAAACGTATTTACTATTCCGCCTCGTAGAAAGTTATCTAGTTCTAGCTTGTCACACAGCGCCTGATAATACTTTAGAAATCTAATGGTTGCAAAAAACTAAGCAATTAAAAGCTACCGGGAATTACGGAATCTATTTAGACAAATATTGACATAACTAACCTTAAATCAATGAAAGAACTTATGAAAAACAATTGCTTACGTAATGTCCTGCAGTATTAATCCAATCCAGGTTTTCAAGAAATACAATCAGCTCTAGCTATGTTACAAAAAACGACTTCTACATGTGATATGTATATTCAACTTTTCTAAATCTTATTTTATTAACTTCTTAAATATCACTAGTGACAAGCTAGAACTAGACTACTTTCTACGAGGCGGAACAGTAAATACGTTTCATTGGTTAATAATTTGAAATTTTAACCGAGTCAAAATCGTTGTTTGCTTTAGTAATTAAACATATCTTTTTTGAATTGTTATATATAATTCTAGTAGATATTATATATAATAATACTAATTCTTTAAGATTTCAGAAACTAGGCTATAATAATGTCCTGTATAACCACAGTACCGGAGCAGTAAATTTTAGTTCCTCCTAGGGGACATTCCGACACAACATGAGTGCCTATGGAGGAAGACAAGTAGTGGCACTAGAAATTCCCGCCAGATAGCATAAACACAAACGACAGAAAGTACTAGCATGTTTCCTAAACGAGTGTTGATTTTGTTACATTAAATAGTGGTATTGAACTTAACTAATCCTCGTGCCATGTTGCTGAGGTGAGTTTTAAAACTGATATCAAAGGGTACGTTTTATTTACACCAACCTACCATTTGAAAGTTTACATAAAGAAAGTGCGTCATATATGGTCTATCAAATATCATAGGTTAATGTAATAGCGATCATCAAACAAAGAAAAACGAAAGATAGAAAATTATAGGTGTCATGGATTTCACACTGACTGTAATGCCATTGGTGACCAATTGAAAATGTAAGTTTTTCGAATTCTTCATCTCAAGTTCTATGCCTCAGTTACGACGCAGAAATCAACTGGTCAAATCAATACAAATTTGCACGATGTTAAATCGAAATATAATAGCACGATTAGTTATTAAAAGCGTGTGTGAATTAAATTGCACTATGTGATTAATTGTGGATGGCAGCATCTAATAGATTGGTGAGTTTATTGTTTTACATTCATTGTAAATTATTCTCTAAACTGCTGGTCAATCTATCTGTTTGTATCTATTTATATTTCTTCTTGTTATCTGTTATGATTGTATTCTCTACGCCAGTTATATATTAACTTAGTTATAATACTCTCGACTTGAACCTCTAAACTCCCGAATTCAAAATTATTCCACAGCACCTAAGTTCTTCTACGATTTACAGTGGTCACATTTTACGATCTATCGCGCCAATAAAAAAGGCTTCATACTAATAAGCTGTAACCCGAACAAAAATAAACTTACAAACTCTCTAGAATTAATTAGGGAAATAATAGGCCGCTACTCAAACGAATAACCCAGTACCGAGCAGATGAAAGCAAGTTCAAACCAATGTTCATCTTTGTGTAATTGTGAATCGGCCGTTTGTGGAGAGTTCTACTGCGTATTAAATTCATGATTATTAAATGTGCTGTAGTTTTCTTTCACAAATCACAATATGTGCAGGTAACTTTTATATTATATTTCGCTTCAAAATTTTATACAACTTCTCACTCCATTATTAAAATCAAATATTTCGAACACATTCTAGTGACAATGACATTATGACGACTATATTATTCGAAGCATATATATTGTAAGGATCCCCACATCACGACAAAAGCACATGTCAACTTAACACGTGCTATTGATTATAAACAACCTAGTAGACAAGAAGCCGACACGACAGACACCTAGGAACGCCGAAAGAAGACGGACCTCTTGGAAGGACCCGAAGAGGACAGATAAAAGGCGGACCACCGAGGGACCCAGCATCAGGCGACCAACGGATCGTATCTATATTAAACCCTGGAGGCTGCTATGAAGCTAAGGGGTTATTCTAACCACAACTAATCCCTGGAGGCTGCTATGAAGCTAAGGGGATCACCTTGATTACCATACCTCGTGAGAGCTGCTAAGGGGATCACCTTGATTACCATACCTCGTGAGAGCTGCTAAGGGGATCACCTTGATTACCATACCTCGTGAGGTTCCTAAATCCAAATCCTTGAGACTCCCAGAAGCTACACTGAAGTTAAGCAATTCTCCATACAGAACACTATAATCTGTAACCTTGCTCATTGAAGAGATATTTTATTGTTAGAACTTCTTATAGACACAAAAGACTTAATTTTATAATAGAATTGATGAAGAGATACATCTCGGACCATTATTGACTCTATCAAAGTCATTACAGGGTGATAGACACCGGAGTTTTGTACGGGATGCTCTTTTTATTAACTTTTTAACAGGCACAAGTCCAGTATCAGAATCTATTTTATCTAAGTTTGATGATTCCTGTACCAGAATACCGAAATTCAGCTAATATATATATATATATATATATATATATATATATATATATATATATATATATATATATATATATATACATTCTTTCCCTCCCTTTTTCTCTTCCCTTCCTTAAGTGCGATTTATACCCAAAACTAGATCAGGTAAACAAACATACAGCCTAGGAGAGAATAACACGAATATGACAGAGGGTTCATCTAATATATCCTTTAACTTGTCACACTTAACGAAGTATGCGGGACACGTGTACGAGAACCCGGACAGGTCTTTCATGCTATTCGACCACATGGCAGGAATGCAGCCATGGTCACATTCTAAGAAAAAGAAAATTCTACCAATATATTTACAAGAAACGGCACTAGATCTCGTATTACAGCTTTAAAATCAAAACTTGAATATGTATGTGATGGAAAAAATGTAATAGAAGATTTCCTAACACATCTACAAAAACGACGTACAAATATCAACACAATAAAATTCATTGCTCATAACTCGGAAGGTTATGATGAACAATTCATCATAAAGACCATGGTTCAGAAGATGAATTGAACTCCAGAAGTGACCACCTATAGGGCACTCTTAACCCGAAAAGGCCCACCTTAATTTTACCCTTAAAAGGCCTAAGGGCTGCCTCTGAGGCTCCCTGCTGCACATAAAAGCTTCCTGAACTCACCGCGACCATTTGTATTTTTCGTCATTAATAGGAAAGGCTAGTCACTACTTTGCTATGAAATCATTTGTCTATGGTAATTAACAATAAACAGTATCAAATAATTAAAAAAGTGCATACTTCAATAGGAGTCTCAGAGGCACTCCTTGGGCCTTTACGTTAGTATAAAAATTAACGCTATTTTTCTGAGGTAAAGTTTTAAAAAATGCTTAGGAAACGCAATCAGAGGGTGTGGATCTTGGCTAGAAGGTCGAAACGTCACGTGTAAATGTGTTTTATATTAAATAAGTGCAGTCTTGTTCAGCAGTGTGTTTATTTTTCTGATTTTATTCGCAAGACGCATGACTATGATTGTGCGTCAGTTTGAAATATTTCCGTACCTGAAATTTGTGGAGTCCTTAACCACACACAAAAGAAATACGTATGTTAGCAATTGGACAACCATAAGATGTTGAAAATGGTAATTAGAGTATTTGGGGTTAATATTTAGAACGGAAATAAATAGTAAGGGAGTTAAAATAAAAGTATGTTGCATTAGTACATGACTACTTACTCTACAAAACATATTGCGCTTCGCTTAAAGCATATTTACATTGCTCTGTTAAAACAAGAAGCTGCTTACATACTTCATGAACTTCTTATATACCTGTCTTCATAACTTGTGTTTGGCGTGCTATCATTTGACGCCTTCCTTCTATAATTACCAACAGTGAGACAGTTTGATAACTGCTCATATAATACTTATGTGTTTTATTTTTGTCTGGAAAAACAGAGATGTTAAGAGTTCGAAGACTTGTATGTCATGTGTACCTATGAAGATTTATTACAATTATACTATGTAAACTGTCATTTGTACTCAAGAAAAGTAATGCAACATAGCGTCGTATTATAGGTGCGAAGAGACAATATATCAATCTGCCAAAACGTGGTAGACCCAGAACGATGGGGGTAGGAGGTAATTCGTGCAGCAATCATGTCGGAGAAACAACAAGTACACTGGATTTTCCGAGTGGTTACGGAAAACAAGACTTGGTGAAAGGGTTATTTAATAGTTTGAAATTATAAGGAATCAGTTTCAACTGAGATATATAATTTATTAGAACAAATAATTCAACGGACAACATATATAAATATATAACAACTAATAAACCGATTCATTTGTGAAATTGTTCCGCAATCACAGTTAAATGTCGGAAGGCGAAAATTCGCTTTTATCTCACAACTCATTAAATTTCAAATAATTTTGATTAAACTTTGAGATTACGTTTAGTTTCAAAATATCACTTCGAAATATTTTACCAAATCTAAAACTAATAATTACATGCACTTTAAGTCTAATAGGAGTCGAGGCCATTCCCAAGTGGGCGACCAATACTCACCTTAACGTTCACCAAAAATATACAAATAAAAAGAAGGGGGGTTTGAAATTTAGAATTAGTGAATATTAATCCCTCACTCACAATGCTCCCGGTTCCTTATACAAACCACTGATACACTTTTCTTTTTAACTTCTCATCTTCACGACACAATCTCGAAACAATTTCATTATCAAAACTATTACATGTTAACTGGGTAAATTACCTTGTATAACTGCAAGGTTCGATAGGTCAATTTCTCAAACGTAAGTTCGTAGGTGGCAGCACTATATACTATAGCAGCAATGTTCATCAATGTTTCCAACTCTAATCGGAATCACAATCTTTTTTCCTAGTCTTTTTTTCATTATGCTTCATTCGTTATTGTGGTACAATCTACGTCAGAAAAGAAATTTGTTACTTTTAATGTAGAAGGTCTCATTTGTTATTTCTAGCATACTTGCCAATATACTAGAAATTGTTGATTAATATATTCTGATAAAGAAGTAATTTATGTATTATATACAATTTCTTCCGCTATAGCTGACACTCTTAAGGTTTTATTCTCGTTTGTTTCATAAAATCGGGTGCTCCATAAATAGTCATATACTAGAGAGCTGATAAAAAGATTTTCTTTTCACCAAAAATAAAACTTAAAAATGTGGAGGAAAGTAAGTCTTTAAACCAATAAAGACAAAATATAAACCAAAGGTAACCACACTTTTAAGATAGTCAAAGCGGTACCATGGAATTACTGAAAGTCAATCCATTAGAAATGTTATCTAAAACACGAACCTAAAGCGGGTACACATATTGTGTTTTCCTTCGCCGGTTTATGAACTAATGCTTTTATGAAAATGACGTATCATTGCTACTATCACACTAATACAGAGGCATAGACGCTAACGAATAATAAAAACTAAAGAAACTATAGACACATCTTATAAAACGGTAATATTTATGTTATATTGATTAAATTGCGATTCCCCATACAAATAATGATATGCCTTTTTATTGATACATTTTCTGTTCTTGGTTGCTAAGATTCATTCGATACAGCCACTAATGTGCGATATGAAACACTTTCTACGATGAATGGAATGAAATTGTCTTGCTAGTGTCCGATTATATTGTTTCCATAAAACCAATATTATAACATTTAATATCATCTAAGCCCTTTACGAAAATATGTATCAATTAGTTACCGTAAATTGTCAGGTTCGTTAATTGATAAGTTTCGCAGAATCCCACAAACAGGTTTCTATAAGGCTCTCCAAACGAAACTCAGACTTTTAAATTTCGTAATTTAATAAACTTAAAGTATGTGATCACACAGTAAATAGGGAATATAAAAGGTTCCTCCACGTTGGTGACCGTTTTATAGCAATTGTTCTAGATTTTTTTTTACAATGAAAGAAATTTCTATTGCCCACACGAATATTTCCGTTGGATACCCTGAAATAAAAATTAGAGACCAAATCCTTGCTATTTAATTAGTTATTTAATATTTCGTACAAGAATATCGTGTCATTTAACACTCTTCTGTGATTGAGAGACAACTGTGTTAAAATTTTCATTAAGAAAAGTATTATTTTTATGCCTGTGGAAGATGATTGGTCCCTTGTATACCAGAAACCGCAGAAATTTATTTTGAACTCTTTCTGTTCTAGTAGAGTCTTTTTTCGTGCGAGGGTTCTATATAATAGACGCATATTCTAATTTTGATCTAACAAATGAAAAATAAAATTTCAGTAAAATTTCGTTAACGTAACATTCTTTAAACAGCGATAAAGGTTTAGACATTTCAACACCCCCTGACGACACAAATTGAATGTATGTCTTCTTTTCTTTTCGCTTGTTTGTACGAATCGATTACAAGACCACAAACGAAACCAGGTGGAATCAACAAGTACTAACAGCTACTTCTTGCTGTCTGGTTTATAACTTCATCCAACAGTAGAAACTACAACAAAGGTCTCCCTATCAACACAATGAAACCACTGTTCCGGTGTATGAGCTGTAACGTCCATTCCCATATTAAGAATTGCTGAATGAGTTCCAATAGCTATAACCATTCGAAAAATCCCTCGGATTGGTCGTTCTCTCGTTGTTAATCACATTGACTGAAGACATCATGCTTTGTGAATAAGTATTACAGCTCATAAATCCGTGGACTCACGGTGAATCATTGATAGAGCATTCAGTTGTAATTTGCGTGGTTCTTGATCTGATCCCAGAAAGGGCTATTTATTCCAACGTTTCATTCGTTCTCATCATCTCTGTTTCCTTTGCCTACGTAACATAATAGTAGGAAGTAAAACATAACATTTTAATTTTCTTGTTTCTTTGGAGTTTGCAATTGATCTACTGAAAGAATGAAATGTTTCGATATATGAACTTTTCTGAGCTATCTTCAAGAATCGGAAAACGTTGTGAAGATGTATTCTAGTTCGAGTTTGCTACATACTCAATTACCATTACCAAGATCGTTTAAGTCTCAAGTATCTAGTTAAGTCTGTGCCAGTAGCAGAATTAAATGTGACTAACTATATCATATATAGTGTGGCTTATTTTCAAATGTTGCTTTTCTTATTGTTTCTGTTGATTGCTGTACACTTCAGAGCTACTTTACCACATAATATCGGGTTTTGTTTGATAGTGTCTTTGTTTATAGTTTTATAATTTTAGTTTTCTATACGTATATTTCCGAAAACCACTACAGGAATGAAATTGGTACTTTTGCCAAACTTTCTATAAAGGTAATGCATTTTCCATTAAAAAAATTCTAATGTAGCTTTATATTTGTGTCTCAGTGTTACATGAAATAAACATAATTCGTACTACCATAATAGATACTTTTCTAGTAGTTACAACTATTTTAACACTAGAGGTATCAGGAGTTTGTTTATACAAGAACAACCAAAGTTGTGATTCTGATCCTCTGTGGTTATTGTCTACACAACTGAATAGTGTGATGAAGTGTTATTTGTAGATAACCTCAAGAAAATGTGTATATATATAAGCAGACAAACAGGTACAGTTTTAAATGGCACACTACCTAAATCCTGAATATAATCTATTTCCAAGCGTATATATAGTAGATCTAAAATTAAATACCTTCTATGGATAATATCATGCAATCTTCAAACAAATCAAGTTTTCCTTTGTGAAATTACGATTTTAACATTAAAATAGCGAAAGTTACTTACACATGTGATATTTTACACTTAAACAAGAAGCCATCGTAGCCATGGAAATTTATATTTATGAATAACGGATGGAGAGTACGATACATTTTCGAGCCCTTTCGTGTATGATTCACAGGGAATCTCACACTGGAATACTAATCCAAGATGTTTGTTTACTTTACCCTATTAGTTTCATATTCCAAGTAGCAAAAATTTTGCTTCCAGTTCTGAACAGAAAGTTGTATGAAGAAACAAATGAAGAAGTTAAGGAGGAACAGTTCGGTTCAGAAGAAGTAAGGACACAAGAGATGCATTTGGTATATTAACGCTGGTAGGTGAAAGATTTATAGAAAAGGGGAAGATTTGTACGTGGTATTTATTGATCTAGAAAAGGCTTTTGACCGCGTGAATTAGGAATTGTTGTCGCAAGCTCTAAACAAGTTTGATTGGAATGGAAAGATCGAAGACTCCTAAGAAACTTATATATGAACCAAGAAATAAGTGTTAGAATAAGAGAGAAAATGACAGGATAGATTGCAATTGGAAGGAGGATTCGACAGGGATGCTGTCTCTCGCCTACATTATTTATTATCTCTCTAGAAGAGAGAGTGAGAAAGCGCCTACAAAATGAAGACGGCATTTCAGTAATAGATAGAATGATTAGGTGTAACGGTTTGCAAATGATATGGTGCTTGTTGCAGAATCTGAAGATAAAATGAACAAGGTGTTAGAAAGCTTGATGAAGGGCTGTGATGAATATGGAATGAGAATAAGTGTTAGAAAGATGAAAGACATGGTGATTGGGATGAAGAAGTCGGTGTCAAATAAATAAGTAGGAAGGGAGAAAATTGAACAGGTAATAGTTTTCGATGACTTGGTAGTATTATTAGTGATGATATGAAGACTGAAGGTGAAATAAAATAATGGATTTAAATGGCGAAAGAAGCCTTTAGGAGAAAGAAAATTCTATTTTGTCGACGTTGAACAAAGAGTTGGGAAAAGATTCATAAACTGCTTCGTTTGTAATATTCTGCTGTATGGGTAAGAAACATGGACAGCACGCAAAAATGATTAGCAAAGATTGGAAGATTTTGAAATATGGGTGCGGAGAAGAATGAAGATAATTATCTGGGTCGAGCGAAAAACGAGTGATAGGGTGTTAGAAATGGTGAGGAGAAAAGTACAATTTCACATACTATTGAGAAGAGGAAGAGAAACAGGCTGGAACTATAGCTAAGAATGAACTGAATCATGAGAGATGTTTTAGAGAGTATGGTCGCCAGAAAGTGAGGGAAAGCGCAAAGTAGACTACAATTAAGGGACGATATCAAAACAGAAAAATCGTATGTGAAGACTAAAAGTTAGCGAAATATCGTGGGGCGTGGAAGCTTTTCATTTGTAGCAAGTGACTTGTCAATAATGGCAGAATACCTAAGATGATGATGATGATTATATATTTGGCATTCTATAATTCTGCTATCGTTCAGAGACTTGAATACATATTTGTATTTACAATTTCAGGTTAGGTCATTGAGTTGAAGCTGGAATTACTCTTTTGTTACATTGAATGGTACCAAGCATACTTATTTGGCTAGTTTTAGTTATCTAGCAACTTTCAAAAATATAAAGAAGCTGTAGGTGTTCATATGTGGTCCAGAGTGTAACAATGATTTCTCAAGATACATAATTATATATCAAACAATAAGAGATGTGTATGTGGGTATCCGTTAATTATATATATGGAAACCTATTTATAATATATTTATTCTTCGCTTCAACAAACATCCAGGACTTGATACACTCTTTCTGCTGTTTTCTTAAGTTTTCTAATAAAACTTCAACTGACCGAAACACTATATATATTTCAAAAGTATATAAATGTGTTACAGTTTCGGCTATGTTGCATAATGTGTGTCAGGAAGGCTATGTTACAAAGTCGAAACTATTAACACATACAGATACTCTTAAAATACACAGGGTGTTTCAAAACAACACCGACAACGTTTGGGAAGTGATTCCTGGGACCAAGATAAAACGAAAAGTATATACCAACCTGGGTGCACAAATGCTTCCTTTCAGAATTATTGGCTGCCGAAAACATGAAAATATGAATTTTAAACATCTACCTCTCCGAAACTATGGGACCTACAGTAGTCGGGTCAAGACTACATTTAGGAACTATTATGTGCCCATGTTTCAGAATCCATGTTTCAGAATCCTGCGATACTTCCGTAACATTTTTTATAGAGGTGTTTGTGAGTACTTTAAATTATAAGACTGTAGCCAAACGCCCTCTCCAAAACGTGTTATGTGAGTATCTTAGGATTCTGAAACATATATTTTTGAATATCCCGCATATTAGTTCCTAAGTGAAGTTTTGACC